>NC_090813.1:182763677-183072086 GCF_000390325.3 Nicotiana tomentosiformis
TACTTTTTTCGAGTTCATCATACCGTTTGTAGGTGATCGACCGTTTGAGCTTGTGGGTTTTTCTGAACTTCACACTGTTGATGGAAGCGTCATCCCCGCTTCCGATGATCATGTGAATGGTGCGGGATGGCGAGGGTAGTTTCAGCAGCCCTTGATGTTGTTCACGTCCCCTGGCAAAGTTGG
Source organism: Nicotiana tomentosiformis (assembly GCF_000390325.3). Lineage (NCBI taxonomy): Eukaryota > Viridiplantae > Streptophyta > Magnoliopsida > Solanales > Solanaceae > Nicotiana > Nicotiana tomentosiformis. Next base: position 182,763,861 of record NC_090813.1, read on the forward strand.
TCCTTCCCCGATCGCTCAACAATTCTTTGAGGTGTCCTTGTCGTAGCATTTTTACGACCTCTTGTCTTATGACTATGCAATCTTCGGTTTTGTGTACTCACTATTAATGAAACTCGCATAGGGCGTCTGATTTTCTTGTATTCGGGCCCGACCTCATCTTTTGTGGCCACTTTACCTTTGGCCCGAGCTTCTCCAATGCGTAGACGATCTCTGAAGGTGACAAGCAAAATTTGTGAGCGGATAGTAAATGGGGCATACTTCTCTCTTTCTGGTGAGTCCCTATTCTTTATCTTGGTGGGCCTTCTTCATAGAGAGATGAGGACGCAGCGGTAGTTCTGACATATGGGAGATGTCGTTCTCGGTTTGGTCGTGAGGCCACAAGATCTATTCTGATATCATTTCTCCGATCTTTTCTAGATTCTGCTTGTACCGAGGTCAGTCGATGAGTCGGCCCATTGAGGTCATCTTCGCCTGCTCGAACTTCGGCACAATATGCATTATGTATTTCGTCCCACGTTGTTGGGGGATATTTCATAAGCCGACTTAATAATTTTCTTGTCGCCCTTGAACCATTTTTGCTCAACCCGTTTTGAAAAGCAGCTACTGCTATTCCTTCCAATACATTGGGCAAAGTCTTTCTTACTCGGTTAAATCGAGCGAGGAAGTCCGTCAGCCCCTCTCCCGGAGATTGTTTGATAGAAAAGATGTCGTTTACTCTTACCTCGACTTTCTTGGCCCCGGCGTGGGTAGTCATGAACTTATCGACCATTTCCTCAAAGGTTTCGATGGAGCGTGCAGGCAGTTGCGAATACCAGGTTAATGCACCCCCATGAGGGTTTCGCCGAATTTCTTTAGCATAATGGAGGATACTTGTTCCTTGGTGAGGTCATTACCTTTCACGGTGGTGACGTAATGGGTCACATGATCCTCGGGTCAATTGTGCCATCGTATATTTTCAGATATAGCAGCATTTTAAAGTTCTTTGGTATGGCATGTGGGGCAGCGCTATCACTGTACGGCTGTTCGATGAAACGACCGACATCTCTCTTCGGCAATAGCTTAGGAGCCCCCTGTATTTTATCGACCCTTTCTTGGTGTTCTCTCATTTGGTCCCGAAGTACCTTGTTCTCATTTTCCATTTCCTCCATCCTTTTCAGAATGGTTGTGAGGGCGGCGTTGCCTGCATTGTTAACAACATTGTGAGTAATACCTGTCGTCTTGGGAGGTTAAAAATGTTGCTCGTCCACTGGTGGTGTAGCAAAAGTTCTCGTGTTTACTGCGGCCGCATCCTAAACGGGCTTGTGGAGGACGCTGGTCAGTGTATCTGTTAGCCTAACCTCGAGGAGCTTCTTTATCGCTGGTGGTGCCTCCTCTCCCATGGATGTGGAGGCTGTCTTACTAAGAGATTTTGTGATGCTGCAATGGGGAGGGGGTGATACACCTCTCCTAGGATAGGCATTGGGCGTTGTGTCATCGTCCACTGCTTCAGAGCTTTCGTGGATGATGTTCATGAGTTTGGTTGGGAGGTCGCTCATTATTCTCTTTCTTTCTTCTCTGTTACATGTCATATCAGATCTATGCATGCAGAGAGGAAAATATTCTTGTTTTCTTTTTTACGTTATTAACGAGTGTTGATTGTAGATCTAGAAGGAACAAAAAGACTTAGCTAAAAAATCCCACAGACGGCGCCAAATTATTTGACCAAAAAGCGTAACTTTCGGTTAACCCAATAAATTTATATAATTATGGGTTAAATCTAGTTAAGTATAATAACTCTAGATGTAAATCTTAAAGACGTGCGGAAGGTGGGGACAGATCCCGTAAATGATTGATGACAATAAGTGCAATATATTCTTAAAGTATGAGCATGGAGGTGTAACTGACAATAAATAGAAATAAATGGCATTCAAGTAAATAAGGAGAATGATTCATCCAATAATGGATGGATTGGACGAATATTTCTCCTGACAATGATGAGTGACAAAAAGACCCAAGATTTGTTTGAACAATCCTTAGATCTGGTGGAAAGATGTGGAATAATATGAGCAAGAATCTTTGTCTAAAGGTAATCTTCGTATTTTTATATGTGGGAGAGAATCTTCTACTGAAAAGTGTTCTTATCAAAATGAATATTACATGCCCCTATCATTATCTCTTCTCTCTATATATCTGAGATATTTTCCTAAAAAACTCTAGTAGTACAAGTGCAGAAAATATCCACTATAATATTCCCTTTTAATATCATACCCTGACAAACTAGCCGTTGCAGCTCCTGTCATCAATATTCAGCCTCGACCTTAACTCTTGTTGACATCTCGATTACGGCTCTCGTCGACTCTCGTTGACATCTCGACTACGGCTCATGGCTGACACCTCGGCCAATGACTTCGCTGCTCCCTGATACACCTCGACCGACTCTTTCCTAAATGGCATATTATGCCAAATATCTTTAGGGCAGATTTTGCCTTGTACACGGCTAATACTTATAAAATTATTATCTTTCTTCCTCTTGGGTGGCATAAAAACATGTTTCATAATATGAAAGATATGAAAGATAAAAACATTACTATGCACCATATATAAGAGCTTTTCAGATGTTTCACAACATGAAAGATTAACTTCATAGGGAGATTGATACAAGTTATAATTTACAAACACTAATGCAAAGATTTTTTTGTATTATTAGTGTATTCATCGTATTTCATATTTACGGTTATAGCACTACAAGAATATCACAAATTCGTGACGCAATACTAATGACGGACAGATTCAAACAAAATTGTGACATATTTTTGGAAATTTGTGACTGTTCCACGACGGTCGCCGTAGATATTATTTTTCTTGTATTGTCACCCATTAATTTTATTTCTTAGAAATTTGTTTGTAATTATACACTGTTAATATATGAAACTTAAATTAAAGAAAAAAAACCTTAGCTTTTACATGGTTGGTTGATGAATTCATACATCTATATTTTCGTAGCTTGGGAGAATCTATTATTTTTCGTGAAATAAACCACACTGACCAAGGTGGAATACAGCGTTCGGCAAATAGTAATTCCGTACTAATTAAGAAGGAATTAAAGGGCTTGTTGCTTAGTGGATGTACTTATAACACCATGCCAATAGATAACAAGAGATGAACTAGTTCTTGTTCTATGCAGAGGAAACTAGTTTATTATTACTCCATTTTGATTTGACATGTAAATATGAATTCTATACCAACACTTGCTTTGGTGGAATGGTAATTAGTCTTTTACCCTTAGTAGGTCTGAGTTTGAGTCTTGTATATATATATATGGAGTTATATCCGTTAGAGAGTGTTTTACTCCCCTCCCTCTCAATATAGGGACACTATTATATTGGCAGTACCCTGATCAAATGAAGGTGTTGCAGTCAGTAATGAGGGACATGAACAACCCTCCTTTTCTTTTGGACATAACTTTTCTATCAGCAATGAGAAAAGATGCACACCCTTCTATCTATAGTGGTGCTCTCACCTCTGAACAAAGAGCAAATCCTGATCATTCTGCAGATTGTAGTCATTGGTGTCTTGCTGGTTTGCCTGATACTTGGAATCAACTTTTTTACACTGCCCTTTTCTTTTAGCATTTGGTATATTTGTTCTTTTTGGAGGCATCTCATAAAATTGGAACGATACAGAAAAGATTAGCATGGTTGTATATTTGCTCTTTTTTCTTTTTTCTCGTTGCTTGATATGTTTTGCTCACAATTGATGCAATTCATTTTAGGACACCTTTACAAAGATCAAACATGTACTTGAGTAAAGTTTCATTTCCTGTTAGTGTAAATGCTTAACAAATATATCTTGTTCATTTTGTAATTATTTATTTATTGTTGTTCATTTTTAACTGAATTTGGGTCCTCTGTGTCAAAATAACAGATTTCACGTGATCCACTTTAAAGTCTAATTTGATTTATATCCATTCAATTGGTAAGCCAATCTATCCATTGTGATTTTGACCATTGCTTCCATTTGCAAGCAGTCTTTTGTGGAATTGTTCCCTCCTTGATAAGTGGTCCAAGAAAAATACGCGGTCATTCTAGAAGTGCATAATTTTTATGGGCCAAATAGAGTCGGATCCATAATTTAAACTTAATAGATTTAAGACTTTGAGTTCTTTGAAATCAAAGGTTCAAAAATTCATATTTGCAAAACCTATTACTCCTTCAGTTTCCAGTTTATGTGAACCTATTTCTTTTTTGGTCCGTTCCAAAAAAAATGACCCCTTTCTAAATTTGGAAACAATTTAGCTTAAAATTTTAATTTTACCCTTAATGAGAAGTTTTTATAACCACACAAATACTCTCGACCCCTTTCTGACATGTTTAGGACCACAAATTTCAAAAATCTTATTTTTTCTTAAACTCCGTACTCAATCAAACATGTTCACATAAATTGGAACGGAGAGACTAGGAGATTTCACATATATATATTTATGGTATAAGCGAAAAATATTGAATTTACATGAACTCAAATTCAAAAGCGTAAGCCCTGAGCAGCCAATGAGAAATGAATAATGAACTGCTAGTTTTGTTATCGGAGAAAAGTCTATGATCTCGTCTTGCTCATCTCACGTCATTTTAAAGTGTGTGAGAAGTTGCGGGTATGTAGGGGTTTGGGGGTCACTAACCAAAGGATATGGACAGAAGGTGGAAATAGGAAGAGTGACTAAAACCAAACTTTATAAGGTAGGATAAGATGTGGTACGCGGGATAAGGTGTGAGATTAAATTTATATCATATCTGATTGACGGTATAAATTAGTATATGGATTATAATATCAGGATTATAATCTCGGAATATTTTAGTTTGTGTACTAAACGACCCCAAAACCCATAAAGATATAATTTGATCCTTATAAACATGCCATCCAATTATTGCACCATTATATATATATATATATATTGCAAATAGGTCTAAAAAAAGGAGAAAAGATTAAATTACACATATGATAAAGGAACACATAGGCAGCAACAAGAAAGCACCTAGAGCCCATACACTATTAGAAATTCGGTAAAAATCGATCAAAAAAATCGATCAAAGTTGGTCGGTAATGGCCAATAACCGACCAAAACGCGATCATTTACGTGTGGAAGGTATTTTAGGGGTCGGAAAGGAATACCGACCAAAGTTGGTCGGAAATTGGTCAATTAAATTCAAAAATAAATATTGCAAAAAAAATCCGACCAAAGTTGGTTGGTATTTTAATTATGTAATTAAAAGATTTACCATCTGGGAATCAAACCGGGGTCTGTACTGTGGCAGGATACACCACTAGACCATTGATGCATTTTATTTTAAGACTGTCTTTTATTTGATTTATACTCTTTAATTGTATTTTCGCACGAAAATAACTGACCAAAGTTGCTAGGTTTTATTAAAATGTAAAATTACAGACCAAAGTTGGTCGGTTTTTTTAAATGACCGGCCGAATAAATTGGTCGGTTTTTTAATATTAAATTTTATTTATTTTAATTGAAAAACCGACCAAAGTTGGTCGGTTTCTTGAAAAATAAATTTCGCGGGACTCAAAAATAGTTTCCCGTATTTTTGCGCCAAAGAAAACCGACCAAAGTTGGTCGATTTCGTAAAAAATATTAAAAAATAAAATATTTTGAAAAATCGATCAACTTTGGTCAGTCGACCTTGGTCGATTTTTACCGAATTTCTAGTAGTGATATGTTTCACATTAGTAGTGCTCACGATCTTTAAAACCTCCATATGATCTTGATCCTTATTCTAGTCTTATATTTACTCCAATATAATTCTCTCTTTTGTGCAGCAGGACATCTAAAGAGACATGCTGCTCTTCTCTTATAATAATAATAATAACAATACTTCAAACATGTAGTAGTTATGAAGACAATAGACTAATTAGTCCTAGCTCCTTATTGTGAGCTCTGCAGAAGCACCCACTCCTACCATCCTTGGCACATTATCGATGATCGTTGTGTCCAAATTCCCATTACCAACATCGGGTAGATGATCGTCATAAGCCTGAGTTATGTACACCGATAGCAACGGTCACGATCCAAAATTCACAGTAGATCGTGATGGCGCTTAACGTCACCGTCAGATAAATCAATAGTGATTTATTCATTTAATTACTCATTTTATTACTTTCAAAATCATAATTTTTAATAAGGAAGGAGATTTACATTTCTAAATCTACAGGGACGTACAACATTTGTAGTTTATAAAAGAATTGAAAGGCGTTAATGATATATGAAACTATAAGCATCAACCAGTAAAACACTAAAATCCGGTGCCACAAGTGCATGAGCATTTTCTGAGAAGTACAATAATAATACAACATCTGCCTAGAATGTAAATAAGATAGGATAAAATAAATAGTACGATGGAGACTCGGTGGACTGTGATGTGTAGCCTGGAATGCAGCTCACATAAAGTTTCCTCAACAGGCTGTGCGCCTACGCGCCAAGATAATTACCAAATGAACCTAACAAAACCTGCACATTTACTGCAGAAGTGCAGCATGAGTACGTAAATCAACGCGTACCGAATAAGTATCTAGCCTAACCCCGGAGAAGTAGTGACGAGGGGTCGACATCGACACTTACTAGAGGTCCAATAAAGTAATATGATAAATCATAAGCAGATATGAAACACACAATAATAATGGGGTAAATCTGTAAGTCACATAATCTTCCAAATATTTCTTTTAAGGTATGAATTTCTCAATCTTGTATTCTACCTTAACAACTCCGAAAATATCAAGTGCCAATATTAAATAAATAAGGAATACCATATAAAATACCGGGCATCAGTGGAAAGATTATCTCGTGAATATTGAGACTACTAGCGATATAACGCATGATTCTGCCGAGGTCGTTCGGCCCGATCCAGAATAATATGTACACTGCCGAGAGTCGAGCGACACGAACCATAGATGTATCTATTATAATGCCGAAGCGTTCGACCCGCTCCACAAGAAAGGAAGGAGGTTATCGAATTACGAGACACGTGCTTACAATACAGTACATGAGCACAAATGGAATATAATCTTTATCGTTTCTCAAATGACTAGCCAACAACCTCAAGGTGATAAGGCTCGGCTTAGTATACATACATTTATTTCTAAATCAACTTCAATTATAAGTTCAATTAATTAAGCCAGCAGAATGAGTTCAAATAATTCAATTATTATATAATAAGGTCCTAAGTCTACCCGGACATAAACATGCTTTAGCTACATACAGACTCTCGTCACCTCGTGCGTATGTAGCACCCACAACTAGTAGCATATAACAATAAATATCACCTAGGGGTAGTTCCCCTCTCACAAAATTAGACAGGAGACTTACCTCGCTCCGAAGTTCCATAACCGGCTCCAACGCCTCTCTAATACCTCAACTCAAAATCAAACGATCCGTAACTAGTCAAACAATGCGCAACTCAATCAAATATACTACAATGCTTATAATTAATCAATTCATAACAAATCCCCAATTCCGCTCTAAAAGTCAATAAAGGCAACCCTCGGACCCATATGTCCGGATTTTAAAAATTTTTGAAGATAAACTTTACCCATAACACCACGAACTCAAATATATAATTTTATTCCAAATTTCATGTCCAATTTCGTGGTCAAAATTCAAAAATATAAATTTCTAGGTTTTCTACTAATATCCCACAATTTCTATTAGTTTTCATGCTTAAATCCATACATAATCCATGTATTTTGCTCACAATGTGTAGAAATCACTTACCTCAGGATTGATGATGGAAATGGCGCTCCAAAAACCGCTCCAAAGTCGGCTCTCATAGAATAAATGAGGTGAAAATGGGCCAAACCCTCGTCTTTAAAAAAACCCACACTGCCCAGCTCGACCTTCGCACCTGCGGCCCAACTGTCGCACCCGTGACTCCGCACCTGCGTACAACTCCATCACATGTACGGTTCCCTTTAAGTCTAAGTAAATCCGCATCTACAGAAAATAATCACGCTCCTGCGCGACTGCTTCTGCGGTCCACCTCACGCTCATGCGCTCCCGCACGTGCAGAGATCGTCCGCTTCAGCGACCCTAGCTGTCCAGCTCGCATTCCGCTTCTGCAGATCATTTGTCAAAATATTCTCGCATTTGCGGCCATCCCAACGCAGTCCAAATGCCGCTTCTGCGGGCTCGCACTTGCTGCCCTTTGCACGCAGGTGCGATTTTACCAGATCTCAACTACTTCAACACTTCACCCAAGCCCAAACTCGATCCGTTTTCAATCCGATCCACACCTGGGCCCCCTGTCCAAACATACCAGTATATCCCAAAATACGACACGGACTTAGTCGAGGCCTCAAATCACACCAAACAACATCGAAACTACGAATCGACGATCGAAATCTTTTTTTAAACTTTCAAACTTCGACGAACACGTCCGGACCATACCAAAATATTCCGGAATGATGCCAAACTTTGCGTACAAGTCACAAATCACGATACGAACCTATTCCAAGGCTCGAAACCTCAAACGGACATCGATAACACCAAAGTCCATTTCAAATAAAATTTAGGGTATTCTTAAACTTTCAAAATATTAACTTTCCATAATAAGCCACTGAAATGCTCCCGGGTGACCTGATACTCAACCCGAACATACGCTAAAGTCCGAAATCATCATACGAACCTATTGGAACCTTCAAATCCTGATTTCGAGATCGTTTACTCAAAAGTCAACTCTGAAATTCTCGAAATTCAATTCCGACCACACGTACAAGCCATAATACTTGAGGTTAAGCTACTCAAGGCCTCAAACTGCCTAACGACATGCTAGAGCTCAAAATGACTGGTTGGGTCGTTATATTCTCCCACATTTAAACATACGTTCATCCTCGAACATGCTAAGGACTGCTTCAGAGTTGTCCAAAATCACTGTTTAATACCTCGTTCACCTACTCGTGCCACCACAACCCAGTCGAACACATTAGCTCAAGTCAGACTGAAGATACTCCTTTTTATTTAGTTAATAAGCCTTAGAACCAAATTCTAACCTTCGAATTTCACTACAAGACTTGATTCTAACATACGAACACTGTATCGATCACTATGCACTGTACCAAAACATGATCGTGCACCCATTCTGACATCACACAACGCATAACTCATTTGACCAAGAAAACCTCCCCCAAGCACAACAACCACAATTTCACTGACCCGGCCCAAAACCTATAATATACCTCATAACACATATAAGCCTTGTTCCAACTCTCGCACTACTACAACGACAGAAGAGATGTGTAGGAACTCATAATCACCTGCCGAATCAACAAACCATGGAGTTTCCCCCTTGATAAGGATCCTTACCTCATTCTGACTAAATAGCGATATTTGCTCTTTAATGTATCTTATATAAATCTGATTGCACTAATTTCAGGTCAAAGTATAAACTGCTGAGGTAATGAGTCACCTCAAACACTGAACAAGATCTTATGCAGCACCATCAAAGCGCCAGCAAGCTACCCTATCTTGATTAAAGAGAGGCTGATCACCAGAAGCAAGGTCGATAATTGCTAAACGCTAATGTGCTAAGTAAAAATCCCCATGTTGATATATCCCACTCCAATCTGGTCCACGATGCTTCAACCTATGTAATCAAATAGTGACCAAAATTCAAATAGTCATATTTATATTTGTTTCAATTGCAAAAGGCTATTGTACTGTCACATACAAAGGTGGATCCATGATTTAATCTTGATCGGTTTGACATTTAAAGATTTTAAAACTGCACTCATTGTAGTTTTAAAACTAAGGTTTCATATCTAGTAATTATTGGAATTTTAGTGGCTTTTCACAAATATATGTATAGTAGGTTCGGATGACCTTGGTACCTAAGGGTTGCATCCGCCACTGGTCACATGTTACAGTACTCAGAGGCGAATGGAGCACCGTTCTTTTTGGAGATGGAGGCTTTGGTGGTTCTTGACTGTTTTTCATGTAAGATTGTTTTTCCTTCTCACTAAACAGATAAGTGAGATAGCCTTGCTTAAGTAGATATTCAATTTCCCCTTGTAAGAGCTTGCAATCTGCTGTTCTATGGCCATGATCATTGTGAAACTCGCACGAGAATTTTGGATTCCTTTTGTTTGGATCTGATCTCATCTCTTTTTGCCATCGTATCTGATCCTCCATCTCGGGATTCGTTTGGCATTTCTCCGCTTCAAGAATTGTCAAGTCCTGAACGTGGATTTTCCAAGGTGGAATTCACTGGTGGTGGAATTTGTGCAGCGTTGGAAAATTCACTCGCAAAAGCTCGTAGTGCCTCATTCACGTATTGTGCAATCAACTGCTTCAAAGCATCTTGCTGATAGTTTGTTCACCTCCCTGCTGCCTATTAGTACGTGAAGCAGACCTTTCAGGTGAACTTTTTCGTGAATGCTGAGGAGTAATTGCGGGTGTGTGATGTGGTGGAGTTCCATCTTGTTGATTCACCCGATCAATTTCGTTAGCAGTACACATATTTTGTTTCTAAAAATTGAGATTTGAAAAGTGATTAGATTATTAGTTTTTCGGTAACAGAATCAATTTGTTTCACCTAAAATAGATTTTACGGTCAAAGCTAATTTTAGGAAAAAATTGGGTTATTGATAACCAAAATTACTTCACTTTCTTGATAATTCAAAGAATAAAAAAAATAATGGAAATAATAAATAAGGATAAAAAGCTTATTGTTTATGGCTAATATCTCCCAAAATTGTGGATTGAACACTTGAATTGAATAAAATAAAAGACTGATGGCATATATTGAAAAAGTATTTAGATGCCCATACAAAATGAGTTTGAGTCCTTATATAAAAATATATAATTATAACGGTTTTCCTACTTAATTCTGGCTCGTTAATGGCATTAATTACCTTGATTGTCTGTTACCATATTTAATTGTAATGGTTAGAGTAATAACTAAAGATCCATGCAATCAAATTTAATGCCTATTCCCCTTCCATATTTATAACAGATTCGTGAATCTTCCCCTTTTATGGTCTTCATCATCTCGTGCCTATTCTTTCTTTTCCAGCTATCAGGACCGGTAGCTCTTCTGATAAAATACCGTGGGTGTTTCACCCATGCTTTTTCGTTTTCTTTTATTGACCCAACTGAAAGTGTCACTTGTCACTTCATTGATGACCCACGTGTCATGCCTTTTTTTCACCAATACACAAATATTTTTTTGTATTATTAGTGTAATTATCATATTTGATATTTACGGCAATAATTTCACTACAAGAATGTTAAAAATTTGTGACGGTATACTAATGACGGACAGATTCATAAAAAAATATAACAGATTTTTGTAATTGTATGATGTAATTCATCAATTTGGACGAAATTTGTGACTGTTCCACGACGGTCGCTGTAAATATTTTTCTTGTATTGTCACCCATTAATGTGTATAATAGAAGTTTGCGTATAATTACTTTATAAGTAATCTTATTTTATAAATATTTTTTACATTGTTAATATATGAAAATTAAACAAAAAAAGAACCTTAGCTTTTACATACATGGTTGTTTGATGAATTCATACATCTATATTTTCGTAGCTTGGGAGAATCTATTATTTTTCGTGAAATAAACCATACTGACCAAGGTGGAATAAAGCGTTCGGCAAATAATAATTACTAAGAAGGAATTAAAGGGCTTGTTTCTTAATTAGTGGATGTACTTATGATAGATACCATGCCAATCGATAACAAGAGATGAACTAGCTCTTGTTCTATGTAGAGGAAACTAGTTTATTATTACTCCATTTTGATTTGACATGTAATTGATATGAAACATATATCAAGCCGTATATTAGTAGAGTGGTAAGTATTCGTTATCCTTAATTATAGGTCTTGAGTTTGAATCTGACTTATGGAATCATATTCTTTTATCCTTAATCACAGATCTCGAGTTTGAATTTTGTATATGGAGTCACCTTTGTTAAAGAGCGATTTACACCCCACCCCCTCTCCACCCACCCCCATGTGAGACTTCCCGATACAAGCCGGACCTTAATGTAACTATCGAACACCTATTTAAAAACCAGAAGGAATCATATATAGCGTCTATATTCAAGCGAAAAGCAACAAGAGAGATTCTTTATTATTCAGGTAAACGTTATAGTATAATGTGTTTGATTTTGATATACTCGTAAAATATGAATCCACTAAGCATCAAGATCGTGAATGATGATCTTTTCATGCACAAAAGGTCATGTTTTCCCTTGTAGTCACATCCCTTGAGTACTCCTCCCACCTACTCCCTCCCCTAAAATTTTGTCTTTGGCTATTTTCGAAAATTTTATGATATGCGGTGATAGAGAAACCTTATAACAACGGTTGTCATTTGACACCGGGTTCAATACATATTCTGAAGCATTCTGAAATCTATTAATTATATTTTTGATACGTCATCTCGTCTGTAACTCCAAAAGTGTTTCGCATGTTTTGTATGCAAGTTGCCATATCAAATTCTAAAAGTTTATGTTGTTGTAACTCAATTTTTCTCTTGCCTCTTAAATTAATAAGACTACTAAAAACGTTACAACTTAATTTTACTCTTGCCCCTTAAATTAATAAGACTACTAAAAACGTAAATTTTCGACAGACGTCTGTGACGAAGTCTGAAATCCATTGGAAACGTTAACGAGCCATATTCCGACGGATTTTAAGCGAAAATTTCATTTTCTTAGAAGTGAGGAAAAGTGAATCAGGAGATAAATCACGTATTTCTTTAAAAATTCTTTATGCTATCAGCGGACAAATATAAATTAAACTTTTCATCAAATAGACATAGAGTCTTGCTCCCTTTAATTTACTCCCCTAACACAGACAACAATGAATTTCTGTAAGGAGGTTGATTAAGGGGGAACCAGAAAAGAAATTTTGTACGATTCTGAGATTCCATCGTTGCCATTAATTAGTTTAATTAATAGCCATGTGGATGATTAATTAATATGGAAAAATTTAAGTTGGTTCTTGCCTAAGTTGTAAAGTAATTAGTGACCCTTCCTGTCATAAAGTATGAGAGATTCTTCTATCAATTGCGTCATGTGATAAGGAACATGGATGATTAATTAGTTAGTTACTTGAGTGCCTAAAATTAATTGTGCGACCTAAAAACACAGTGAAACGCCAAAACATTACGTCACTAAAAAGAAATAGAACTGAATAACAAAAATGAGGTGCGATCATATTAGCATTAACGCACCGAATACCATTAGGACTCCGAAGTTAAGTGTGCTTGAGCGAGAGTAGTGCTAGGATGGGCAGGGGCGTGTGCAGAACGTTTTGCAGGCTGTATCATATTTAAAGAAGGAAACAAATAGCCTAATTACTTATTACTATTTATTTTCTCCATAGTAAAAAAGAAATTGAGTGTTATCCCGCTAGTTATAAGAAATTTTCGTTTATAGGAGGTCGGGAGTTCAAATCTTCCTCAACCTACTTTTTTCTTCAGGCAAGATAATCTTCAAAATTTGCCAAAAGATAGTTACTAAGGCAGGCGCTAAACCACTAGACCAATAACAGAGTTGTGTTAAGCGATGTCACTCCTGTGTTATATTTACGTATTTGATAAAATTTCGTATTATTTGTATGACAATTGGTAAAATATTATGACGAAGCGGTGTTACGTGACACAACTTTGTTATACTATACGTGAATCCGCTCTTGAGGATAGGCGACTCCTTAGGAAGTCGTCGAAGACCAATCTCCACTTGTAAAATTAAACTATTTTATTATTGTTGTTACTGTATATTAGGATCGGGAAAGTGAAAGAGAAAAGAAGGACCGTGTGAATTGAACAAATAATATTGTGAAGGAGACTATCATCGGTACCACAAAACTACACGCCTGGGTGGTAGCCAGGTACACGATATTAATATAATATTAAATGAGAGTTAAATATAATATATGCCACGATAGAAATGATGAATATTTTGTGTTGAAAAATGAATATCTTGGAATAATTTCATAATCAAAATTGATTTTTCTTCATAGACTTCACATCAATTTAGCCAAGCACAACAAGGGAATTTTTTTTTTCTTTTTCTAAAATCATACAATACAAAATGCTCAAAATGGAAAAGGTGTAAAAGGTTGAAAGATTGTGCTTTAATGAATTTTAGTACGTAATATGCAGCAGTTCCTCTTTCTCCTTCCAAGAAATGCATTCAGACACTTTTATGTAATGTATTTGTTATAAACCTTAAAGTGGAAACTTCTTTTATTTTCTCTTGTTTAATGCTTGTTTCGTTCTAATTAAAAAATAATGAAATAAATAGGAAAATTATCTTTTTAGTCCCTAAAATATTGACAAGTTCTTGTTTTGATCCTTATAATATCTGGTTAAGCACATTCAACCTTCAATTAGCTGAAATGTACACTTTTGCCCATTTGCTTATGAATCTTAACAAATCGAACAAATTATTAATTGTTAAATTAATTATTTACCATGTGTTAAGTTAAATTTATACGGTTACTCTATATTCGAGGGTATTGTAGTTCTAATAGTAATCTAAACAAAACCAATTTCCTATGTAAATTGATCAAAAATAAATATTTTAATTAATTCAAAGTAAAATATACTTAGTCAAATATCATAATGACCAAAACAACAACAACAACATACCCAATATTATCTCACACTGTGGAGTTTGAGTAGGATAGTGTGTACGCAGACCTTACCCTTACTTTGTGACCAAAACAACAATTTATAAATAATTAAGGATTGAAAATGCAATAATTTTTTTTTAAAAAAGCAAGATAAACAATAAGACCCTGGGATGCGATTTGATTTTTTTTAAAAGTACAACAACAACAATAACAACCCAGTAAAATCCCACTAATGAGGTTTGGGGAGGGTAGTGTGTACGCAGACCTTACCCCTACCCCGAAGGAGTGGAGAGGCTGTTTCCGAAAGACCCTCGGCTCAAAAAAAAAGAAGACAAAAGGGCAAAAAGGGAGACAATATTAGTATCACAACAACAATCATAGGATAAATAGGAACACCATGAAATCCATAAGAAAGATGCAAAGTAAAGGGAGACAATATTATTATCGCCACAACAGTCATAAGAAAAATAAGAACACCATAAAATCTAGAAGAAAGATGTAAAGCAAAAGCGATAGCTAGTAAATAGGACCTGCACTGAAAAGCGAAATAGTAAGCCACAACATTCCTACTAGTTATCTTAGACAAAAATCCTACATGGCTAGTCCCACCATGTTACGAAGTAAGGCACGACTCAACTACCTCCTAACCTACAACCCTAATACTCGACCTCCACATCTTCCTATCAAGTGTCATGTTCTCGGAAATCTAGAGCCTCGCCATATCCTGCCTGATCATCTCTCCCCAATACTTCTTAGTCGTTTTCTAATTTAACATGGAATTTGTAATCTTTAACTTCTTTTATCGTTTCTTTGTCTCTCTTGGTAACCAATTACCAAGGAGACACTAATAAGAAAATAAACACATGAGTTCCACATTTCCACGAATCTTTTTTTCTTTTTATGATATAGTCATACATTTCTATAACAACATCCCTATATGTCACGACTCAAAATTAACCAGTCGTGATGGCGCCTAATGTGGTACTAGGCAAGCCGACACTTTAAAAATACCTCCAACACGTTTAAATGAAAAATAAATAACATAGGTTTAAAGCATCAAAACTCTGAGAAACTAATATGGAAATTCCCAACATCTGGGTATCACTGAGTACATGAGCGTCTATACAGCACAAGTCTAGAAATACTGTCTATGAAAGACTAAAACTAAATACATAAAGGTAAAAGATAGTGAAGGAGAGACAAGGTTTGCGAACGCCAGGAAACTACCTTGGAATCTCCAAATGATCAAGTTGTGCAAAGAAATCAACACCCACCATGTCCGTAAATACCTGGATCTGCACACGAAGTATAGGGTATAGCGTGAGTACAACCAACTCAGTAAGTAACAAAACTAAATAATGAACTGAAAGTAGTGATGAGCTTCACAAATATAGTTCAATTACAGAAATTACAACATAGAAAGATAAGCATGCTCTCAAATTCGACAATTAAGGCAAGAACAATTAATTCATGTCAAGTTCAATTGAAACAAGATATAATATCTCTATGATATATGCCAGCTGAAGTACACCAGTAATGAAATCAAGTGCAAAATCTCATAGCAGTAGTCACTCAGTACTCCCATGTACTTAAACCTCACAGTCTCTAATTCTTCTCAATCGCTCGGCACTCGGCACTCGCACTCAGTAGGTACCTGCACTCACTAGGGGTGTGTATAGACTCCGGATGGGCTCCTTCAGCCCAAGCACTCTAACAAGCCAATCATGGCATAAACCAATAAAACATGATTCGGCGTGCAACCCGATCCAATAAATATCCTCACAATCAGGCCCTCGGCCTTACTCAGTCATCAACCTCTCCGGTCTCTCGGGCTCTCAGTAATCATGATAATCAAGCCAAACACCAATGATATAATGTATCAATAATGAACAATAAAGACTGAGATGTAATATGCAAGTAAAACTGTGACTAAGTACAAAACAATAATTTACCAAATAATTCAACAGGTACACGACCTATGTGGGTCACTACAGTGCCATCACATAGTCTAAATATGATTTCTAACATGATTTGCAGTTCAATTTCTATAACACATGGAGAATATACAGATAACAACAGATTATTCAACTACCCAGTTCCTAGGAATTGACCAAGTCACAATTCCTACGGTGCACGCCCATACGCCCGTCACCTAATGTAGGGTTTCATATCCTCAAGATCATATTTAGAACTGTTACTTACCTCAAGCCGTGAAAATCCCTACTCCAACACACCCTTGCCCCGCGAACCGGCCTCCAAATACCTCGAATCTAGCCACAAACAGTTTGATACAATGAACACGGGCTAAAGGAATCAATTCCATAAGAAAATACTAAATCATTAGTTAAAAGTCAAAAGTCAACAAAAAAGCCGCCCCTGGGCCCACGTCTAAAAATTCGATAAAAGTCATAAAATCTGGAAACCTATCCAACCACGAGTCCAAACATACCAAATTTACCAAAATCCGACACCAAATCGCCACCCAAAACCCCAAATCAAACTCTCCAAATCCCTAGCCTCAAATTCCCAAATCCCACCTTAGATACACAAAAACTAGGTGAAAAATTCAACGGGGAAACAAGATTATTGATTGAAGATGAACACAAGTGACTTACCTCAAGAAATGCCTTGAAAATCCTCTCAAATATTGCCTAATCCCGAGCTTGAAATGTTCAAAATGAAGAAAAATCGCGAACCATTGAATTTAAATGTTCTGCCCAGCCTTTTCGCTTCTACGATTCATTTTGCGGCTACTGCGGCATCGCTTTTGCGGTAACCATCCGCATCTTCAGAAGTCACTAATGCCAACCAACCGCTCCTGTGGTCGCAAATCCCTCTTCTGCGGACCAGCCTCCCCAAGCTCTCTTCCGCTACTGCGATCCTCCACGTGCAGGTGCGAGTCCGCACCTGTGGAATTCTTTCTGCACCTGCGATACCCCCAAGGACATATAAAATCTCTCTTATCCACCACTCCAGCCGCACCCGCAGCATCGCAACTGCAGTGAACCCCTCGCAAGTGCGATCACACCAGAGAACTCCCAGCTTCAGGAATGCACTAAGTCCCATTTTCGGCTAATTAACCATCCGAACTCAACCCGAGGTACCTAGGACCTCAACCAAACATACCAATAAGTCCTAAAACACGATACAAAGTTAGTCGAGCCCTCAAATCACCTCAAACAATATCAAAAATACGAATTGCATCCCAATTCAAGCCTATTGAAACTAAGAAAATTCCAACTTCTACAAACGACGTTGAAACCTATCAAATCACGTCCGATTGACCCGAAATTTGCACACAAGTCACAGTTGACACCACGGACCTACTCCAACTCCCGAAACTCCAATCCAAGCCTGGTAAGCACAAAGTTCACTCTCGGTCAACCTTCCAAATTTCCAAATTTTACCATTTCAAGCATAATTCAACTACGGACCTCCAAATCACTATCAGGACACGCTCCTAAGTCCAAAATTACCCAACGGAGCTAACGAAATCGCCAAAACTCTATTTCTGAGTCGTTTACTCAAAAGTCAATATACAGTCAACCTTTTCAACTTAAGCTTTCAAGTTTGAGACTAAGTATCTCAATTCATTCCGAAATCTCTTCGGACCCAAACCGACTACCCCGGCAAGTCACATAATAGCTATAAAGCATAAAATGAGTAGTAAATATGGATCTCGAAATGACCGGCTGGGTCGTTACACTATATAACATGCATCCACTATAAAAACTAAGTTTTCCTCATAGCCGATTTTTAAGTTATATTTTACCTCTCTATAATAATTTTTTTACCACCAATATCTATGAACGTGCGTTGCACGTTAATAATGACACATGATAATTTAAACATTTATTTATATGAAAGAACAATAAAATTTAATTAATGAGAGAAATTTTATGTATAATAATACAACAATCATCTAAATACCAAAAAATATTATTACATAAGCATAATACATGAATTTAAAATAAAAGAACATTATTAAAACTTACACAAATGATCAATTTTGTCATGTTAGTTAGATAATTATGTATTATAGTTTAAAAGTATTTAATGTGATGGTATCTTAACGAATATTTATTTGTGGACAATATTGTTTTGTGTATGTTTTCTCCTAATGCTTTGTGTAACGACTCGGCTGGTCGTTTTGAGAGTATTAGACCTGAACCCCTATTTATTACTCCCTTTATTTCATTTTGTGGTTAAGTAACTTGCCTGGAGATTTGGCTTTTGGTTTCGGAGTGAAATGGGACACATAGTCCCTAAAATAAAAGTTTAAGTCGTAGGAGTTGACCGTAGTTCAAATTGTGTGAAGACAACTCTGAAATGGAGTTTAGATAGTTCTAATAGCTCAGTATGATGATTTTTCTCTTAGGAGCGTATCCATATATTGATTTGGAGGTCCGTAGGTCATTTCGGCGTTACTTGGCGAAAGTTGAAAAATTGGACGATTTTTGAAAAGTTTGACCGATAGTGGACTTTTTGATATTGGGGTTGGATTCCAATTCTGGAAGTTGGAGTAGGTCTGTAATGTCCGTTGTGACTTGTGTGCAAAATTTGAGGTCAATCGGACTTGATTTGATAGGTTTCGGCGTCGAATGTAGAAGTTAAAAGTTCTAAAGTTCATTAGGCTTGAATCGATATGCAATTCATGTTTTTAGCGTTGTTTGATGTGATTTGAAGGCTTGACTAAATTCGTATAATATTTTAAGACTTGTTGGTATATTCGGACGGGGTCCCGGGGGACCCCGCGTATGATTCGGATTGAATCTGGAATAATATTGGACATGTGGGAAAGTTGAAGTATTGTTGTGTCTGGTGCAATCGCACCTGCGCGCTTTGGGCAGCAGGTGAGGCACCGAAGAAGTGGACGTCAAGCTGCAGAAGCAGTTTGTGACCTGCCCAGTTGGGACCGCAGATACGACCAAAGTTCCACAGAAGCGAACTTTCACATGTGATTGGGGAAGCGTAGAAGCGGAAAGGCCAGGAAGGCCTGGTGATCGTAGAAACAGACTTAGTCCGCAGGAGCGCGTGCGCAGAAACTCTCCTATGTCGCAGGAGCGGAAGCGCATATGCGCATTTGGTTCCACAGAAGCGGAAGTTGCTGGGCTAAGTGAGAACCATACCTGCGATGGGAATTCCGCAGGTGTGGAGCCGCGTATGCGGCTATGGGTTCGCAGGTGCGACTTCAGTGGGTAGAAAAGGTCTAAATTCGAGGGTTTGATCTCACTTTGATTTTTGGACCTGGAGAGCTCGATTTGTGGCGAGTTTTCGAGAGATTTGCAAGGAAATCATTGGGCTAAGAAATTCTCACTCGGTTTTGGCTATATTACACGAATCTATTGTTGTTTTCATCATTTAATTAGTGTTTTTAGCTGGAAATTTGAGGAAAAATTAGGAACACTTATTAGGCTAAAATTTGGGAATTTGTAAGGCGGTTTGAGGTCGGACTTGAGTAATTCTCATATGGTTGGACTGAATATTGAATGGGTGTTCGGATTTTATAATTTTGGTTGGGTTCCGAGACGTGGGCCCGGGTCGAATTTTTGGAGCATTTTTTTAATTCTTTGCTAAAATCATAGTTTCATTATTTAAATTAGTTTCTTATAGTTATATTTATAGTATGTAATTATTTTGGCTAGATTCGAGCCGATCGGAGTTAGAAAATTGAGGGAAAGACCTTTTTATTGATTTATTGAGCGAGATTTGAGGTAAGTGCCTTGTCTAACCTTGTGCTGAAAAAATTCACTTTAGGATTTGGTACTGTTATGATAAATTACAATACGTAAAGGTCGTGTACGCGAGGCGACGAGCGCGTACTCGGGCTAAATGTTAAAAATTCATTTTTTTCTAAATAGTTCCTTTTATTCCCTTAATTGAGCTACTCTAGCACATATAGTCATCATGTTTAGCCAAATGTCACATGTCTACGTGTCTTATCTCTTTCTTGCAATTTGTGCAACATGCTTAGTTGAATTACCCGCTTTCTTTGATTTCATATTCATTCTTTAACTGTAGGATTCCTGGATGTAATTTCATTGTTCCATTTTTATGTGTTGCTTTCGTGATTTTTGTTGAGATAAATGATTGGTTGTGGAGTGAGGTTTCTTCTATGCGAAGTGTTATTGTGGAACGAGGTTTCTTCCGTGTAGAGTATTATTGTGGCCCGAGGTTTCTGCCGTGCAGAGTATTATTGTGGCACGAGGTTTCTGCCGTGCAGAGTGTTATTGTGGCACGAGGTTTTTGTCGTGCAGAGTGTTATTGTGGCACGAGGTTTCTACCGTGCAGTTATCATTGTTTGCACAAGGTTTTTGCTGTGCCGTTGTGAGATATTTATATTTGGGACTACGAGGTGGTACCTTAGGAGCGCCCCCGTTATTTACCTCTATTTGTTGTATCGTTATTGTTGTTATTATTTCTTAACTTGTAAGATTCTTGTTTCCTTACACGTTGTAGTTGTCTTCTTGAATTCCGGGTTGTTATCTTCTGTGAATTCTTATTGTTACACCTCTCTGTCATCTGATTACATTATTATATCTCCTGCCTTGCTTTTCCTGTTATTCCCAGTAGGGTCCTAACCTGATCTCGTCACTACTCTACCGAGGTTAGGCTTGGAACTTACTGCGTATCGTTGTGGTGTACTCATATTACTCTTATCCATATATTTTCGTGTAGATCCAGGTTCCTACCAGAGTAGATATCAGTGAGCTATTCCATGTGTGGAGACTTCAAGGTATATCTGCCAGCGTCCGCAGACCTCGGAGTCCCCCTCTATCCTTATTATGTTGTCTTCCTTATTCTCTTTAGACTCTGATATACAAAGATATGTAGCATTTATCTTTAGAGCTTGTGACTTATTTCTACAGGGTTTTGAAAGTTGTAACTATTTTGAATCGCATTTTTATTTATTTCAGATGATGAGGTTTGAGTTTCAGCTTTACATTCAGTTATTCTGTGTAATTGTTAGGCTTACCTAGTCTTAGAGACTAGGTGCCGCCACGACATCCTACAGAGGGAAATTGGGGTCGTGACAAGTTGGTATTAGAGCTCTAGGTTCATATGTGTTATGAGTCACAAGCAGGTTTAGTAGAGTCTGGCGGATTGGCACGGAGTACTTATCTTCGTGAGGCTATGTGACTGTTAGGAAAAGCTTCACTTCTTTGATTCCTTATTGTGTGAAAGTTTTGACTTCGGATTATAATTTTTTGTATTTCTATTCTCTTACAGATGGTGAGGAAACATACAACTAGATCAGATGACCAGACATCCGCGCCCCCTACTACAGCCGCGAGAGACTGGGGCCGAGGTAGAGGCCGATGACATTCATGTGGTGCAGCCAGAGCACCCGCACGAGCTGCTACGGAGGCACCACCAGTAGCTCCAGTTGGAGGACATGCACCTGAGATGCCTGTTACTGCACCAACCTTCCAGGAGACTCTCGCCCACTTTCTAAGCATGTTCAGCACCTTGGCTTAGGCAGGATTGATACCACTTGCTCCTGCCATATCTCAAGTAGGGGGAGGAGCACAGGCTCCCACCGCCCGTATCACAAAGCAGCGTGTCCAGGTTGACCAGGTTCTAGAGGTCATACCAATGCAGCCGATAGTTCCAGTTCAAAACCGAGGTTAGGTCAATAGTTTCTGAGGAGGAACAACTCAGGCTCGAGAGGTACAAGAAGTACCACCCTCGTACTTTCAGTAGCTTGGAGTCAGAGGATGCCTAAGGTTTTCTTGAGGAGTTCCACCATATCCTCCGTACTATGGGTGTTGCAGAGTCTAGTGGGGTTTCCTTCACTACGTTCCATCTTAGATGAGCGACCTATTAGTGGTGGCGGGCATACGAGTTGGGTAGTCCGGTCGAGACAGCTTCACTCACTTGGACTCAGTTCTCAGATATGTTCTTAAGGGAGTATGTCCCCCAGAGTCTCTGAGATGCATGGCGCACAAAGTTTGAGCAGTTGCGCCAGAGGTCTATGACCGTATCATAGTATGAGGTCCGGTTCAGTGATTTGGCCAGGCATGCATCAACCTTGGTTGCTACTGTTCGGGAGCAGGTTCATCGATTTATTGAGGGGCTCGACCCTAGTATCAGATTTAGCATGGCCCGAGAGTTGGAGATGGACAACACATACCAGCAGATGGTGGGGATCGCTAGGAGATTGGAGGGTATGTTGACTTGGGAGAGTGAGGAGAGTGAGGCCAAGAGGTACTCGTGCCCCAGCTACAGCTTGTCAAGGTAGGGGCTATGTGGGCCGCCTTGGTTATTCAGCACTTCTAGCTGCCTGCGGTACTCCGTCAACTCCTAGGACCAGACTCCCTATTATGCACCGCCATTGTCTAGTGTACCTCCTGCACGAGGTGCTTTTAGCGGTCTGTCCAGCCGATTAGGACCGATCCAGTCATAACATCCACATCCTCCAAGAGCTTATTTTGAGTATGGTGACACTCGTCATATGGTGAGGGATTGCCCCAGACTCAGGAGGGGTGCACCTCCACAGACCCCTCAGGTACCGCGTGCTCCACCAGGTCCTCAGGCTATGGTTACAACACCAACTACCACTCCACCTGCACAGCCAGCTCGAGGTGGAGGTTGGATAGGTAGAGGTCGCTGTAGAGGGGGAGGTCAGGCCATATATTATGCCCTTCCTGCTAGGATAGAGGCAGTTGCATCTGACTCTGTCATAACAGGTATTGTTCCGGTCTATCATAGAGATGCATCAGTCTTATTTGACCGAGGCTCCACTTATTCTTATGCGTCATTTTATTTTGCTACGTATTTGGGTGTATCCCATGATTCTTTGAGTTCTCCTATCTATGTGTCTATACCCATTGGAAATGCTATTGTTGTTGACCGTATGTATCGATCGTGTTTGGTTATTATTAGTGGTTTGAGTCTAGAGCTGATTTATTACTGTTAAGTATGGTGGATTTCGATGTTATTTTGGGCATGGACTGGTTGTCTCCCTATCATGCTATCCTTGATTGTCACGCCAAGACGGTGACATTGGTTATGCCAGGTCTATGGCAGTTAGAGTGGAGAGGTACTTTAGAATATGTTCCTAGCAGGGTTATTTTATTTCTTAAGGCTCAGCGGATGATTGATAAGGGGTGTGACGCGTATCTGGCATATGTGAGGGATGTTTGTGTTGATACTCCTACCGTCGAGTCAGTTCCGGTAGCGAGGGATTATCAAGACATATTTCCGGCAGATCTTCCAGGCATCCGCCCGACAGAGATATCGAATTTGGTATCGATTTGTTACCGGCCACTCAACCCATTTATGTTCCACCTTATCGTATGGCCCCAGCAGAGTTGAAAGCGTTAAAGGAACAATTGTAAGAGTTGCTCGATAAGTGCTTAAGTCGGCTCAGTGTGTCGCCTTGGGATGCTCCTATCTTGTTTGTAAAGAAGAAGGATGGTTCTATGCGGATATGTATTGATTATCGCCATTTGAACAAGGTTATAGTGAAGAACAGGTATCCATTGCCACGTATTGATGACCTGTTTGATCCACTTCAGGGTGCCAGAGTGTTCTCCAAGATCGACTTGCGTTCAGGCTATCATCAGTTGAAGATTCGAGACCCAAATATCCCGAAGACTGCTTTCAGGACTCGGTATGGTCATTACGAGTTCCTTGTGATGTCTTTTAAGCTGACCAATGCCCCAGCAACATTCATGCACTTGATGAACATTGTATTCCAGCCCTACCTTGACTCTTTCATTATTATGTTTATTGACGACATTCTGGTGTATTCCCAGAGTCGGGAGGATCATGAACAACACACGGAGGACTGTGCTTCAGACCTTGAGAGAAAAGAGGCTATATGCAAAATTTTCTAAGTGTGAATTCTGTCTAGATTCACTGGCATTTTTGGGTCATGTAGTATCGAGTGGGGGGATCAAGGTAGATCCAAAGAAGATTGAAGCCATGCAAAGTTGGCCCAGACCGTCCTCAGCTATGGAGATCCAGAGTTTTCTTGTCTTGGCAGGGTATTCCTGTCGATTTGTAGAGGGTTTCTCATCTATTGCAGCACATATGACCAGATTAACCCAGAAGGGTGCTCCGTTCAGGTGGATTGAGAAGTTTGAGGAGAGCTTTCCACAGCTCAATACTGATTTGACTACAGCCCCAGTGTTAGTGTTGCCTACTAGTTCGGGGTCCTATACGGTGTATTGTGATGCGTCACACATTGGTCTCGACGCGGTGTTGATGAAAGATAGTAGGGTGATTGCTTATGCGTCTAGATATGTGAAGGTGCATGAGAAGAACTATCTTGTCCATGACCTTGAGTTAGAAGTTATTGTTCATGCCTTGAATATCTGGCGGCACTATTTGAATGGTGTCCCTTGTGAGGTCTACACCGATCGCCGAAGTCTACGGCATCTGTTTAAACAGAAAGATCTCAACTTGCGGCAGCGGAGATGATTGGAGGTGCTTAAGGATTATAAAATCACCATTCTCTATCATCTAGGGAAGTCCAATGTGGTGGTCAATGCCTTGAGTTGCAAGGCGGAGAGTTTGGGCAGTTTAGTATATCTACTAGTAGCAGAGAGGCATTTATCATTGGATGTTCAGGCCTTGGCCAACCAGTTTGTCAAATTGGATGTCTTCGAGACGAGCGGAGTTTTAGCTTGTGTGGTTTCTCAGTCTTGTCTTTATGATCGTATCAGAGAGCGTCAATATGTTGACCCTCATCTGTTTATCCTTAAGGACACGGTTCAACATGGTAATGCCAAAGAGGTCACTATTGGAGATGACGGTGTATTACGGATGCAGGGCAGGCTATGTGTGCCCAATGTATATGGTTTGCATGAGTTGATTCTCTAAGAGGCTCACAGTTTGCGATACTCCATTAACCCAGGTGCCGCGAAGATGTATCAGGACCTGAGGCAACATTATTGGTGGAGGAGAATGAAGAAGGACATAGTGGAGTATGTAGCTTGGTGCCTAAATTGTCAACATGTGAAGTATGAGCATCAACGGCCAGGTGGATTGCTTCAGAAGCTAGAGATTTCAGAGTGGAAATAGGAGCAAATCACTATGGATTTCGTTGTTGGGCTCCCACGGACTCAAAGGAAGTTCGATGTAGTTTGGGTGATTGTGGATAGATTGACCAACGCTCATTTCATTCATGTGGTTACTACTTACTGTTCAGAGAAGTTGGCTCAGGTTTACATTTGCAAGATTTTCAGGCTTCATGGCATGACTGTATCTATCATCTCTGACCGGGGTACACAGTTTATATCGCAGTTCTGGAGAGCCGTACAACATGAGTTGGGTACTCGGGTGGAGTTGAGTAAATCATTTCACCCTCAGATGGACGGACAGTCCGGGCGCATTATTCAGATATTGGAGGATATTCTTCGCACTTGTGTGATGAATTTTGGGGGTTCTTGGGATCAGTTCTTGCCATTTGCGGAGTTTTCCTACAACAACAATTATCAGTCGAGCATTTAGATGGCCCCGTATGAGGCTTTGTATGGTAGGCAGTGCCAGTCTCTAGTGGGTTGGTTCGAGCCGGGCGAGGCTAGGCTATTGGATACAGACTTGGTTCAGGATGCTTTGGAAAAAGTTAAATTGATTCAGGATCGACTTTGTACAGCCAAATCCTGACCGAAGAGTTATGCGGATCGGAAGGCTCGCGACGTTGCATTCATGGTTAGGGAGCAGATCTTGCTCGGGGTTTCACCATAAAGGGTGGTATGATGTTCGGGAGGAAGAGCAAGTTGAGCCCTATGTATATCGGGCCTTTTGAGATTCTTGAGAGCGTTGGAGAGGTGGCTTACAGACTTGCATTACCACTTAGTTTATCTGCAGTTCATCCAGTGTTCCATGTTTCTACGGTCTGGAACTACCACATCGATCCGTCTTATGTGCTAGACTTCAGCTCAGTCCAGTTGGACAAGGATATATCTTATGTCGAGGAGCCGGTGGCAATTTTGGATATGCAGGTTCGAAAGATGAGGTCGAAGAGCATCACTTCAGTGAAGGGGTCATCCAATCGAGGAGGTGACTTGGGAGACCGAGCATGATTTTCGCAACCATTATCCTCATCTTTTCACCACTTCATATATGTCTCTATACTCGTTCGAGGATGATCGTTTGTTCTAAAAGGGGGAGGATGTAATGACATGGCTGGTCGTTTTGAGAGTATTAACCCCGAACCCCTATTTATTTCTCACTCTATTTCATTATGTGGTTACGTGACTTGCCGGGAGGTTATTGGTTTTTGATTTCGGAGTGAAATGGGACACATAGTCCCTAAAATGGAAGTTAAGTCGTAGGAGTTGACCGTAGTTCGAATTATGTGAAGACGACTCCGAAATGAAGTTTTGACGGATTCAATAGCTCCATATGGTGATTTCTATCTTAGGAGCGTGTCCGGATGTTGATTTGGAGGCCTGTAGGTCATTTCGGCGTTACTTGGCGAGATCTAGAAAATTGGATGATTTTTGGAAAGTTTGACAGGGAGTGGACATTTTGATATGGGGTCGGATTCTAATTCCGGAAGTTGGAGTAGGTTCATAATGTCAATTGTGACTTGTGTGCAAAATTTGAGGTCAATCGTACTCGATTTGATAAGTTTCAGCGTCGAATGTAGAAGTTAGAAGTTCTAAAGTTCATTATGCTTGAATCAATGTGTAATTCGTGTTTTAAGAATTGTTTGATGTGATTTGAAGGATAGACTTAGTTCGTATGATGTTTTAAGACTTGTTGGTATATTCGGACGTGGTCCCCGGGCCTTCACTGTGATTCAGATTGAATCTGAAATAATATTGGACTTGTGGGAAAGCTGAAGCATTGCTATGTCTGGTGCAATCGCACCTGCGCGTTTTGGGCCGAGGTGTGGCACTGCAGAAGCAACCATCGAGCCGCAGAAGCAGTTTGTGGCCTGCTTAGTTGGTACTGCAGATGTGGTCAGAGTTCCGCAGAAGCGGACTTGCACATGCGATTGGAGAAGCGCAGAAGCGGAAAGGCGAGGAAGGCCTGGTGATCGCAGTAGCGGAATTAGTCCGCTGGAGCGTGTGCGCTGAAGCGCTCCTATGTCGCCTGAGCGGAAGCGCAGATGCGCATTTTGGTCTGCAGAAGAGGAAGTTGCTGGGCTAAGTGAGAACCGCACCTGCGATGGGAATTCCGCAGGTGCGGAGCTGCATATGTGGCTGTGGGTTCGCATGTGTGACTTTACTGGCAGAAAAGGCCTAATTTTGAGGGTTTGATCTCACTTTGATTTTTGGACATAGAGAGTTCGATTTGTGGAAATCATTTGAGATATTTGCAAGGAAATCATTGGGGTTAGAAATTCTCACTCGGTTTTGGCTATATTACAAGAATCTATTGTTGTTTTCATTATTTAATTAGTATTTTTAGTTGGAAATTTGAGGAAATATTGGGAAAGCTTCTTAGGCTAAAATTTTGGGATTTGAAAGGCAATTTGAGGTCGGACTTGATTAATTATTGTATGGTTGAACTCGATATCAAATGGGTGTTCGGATTTTATAATTTTGCGGGTTTCGAGACGTGGGCCCGAGTCGACTTTTTGGAGCGATTTTTCAATTCTTTGCTAAGGTCGTAGTTTCATTATTTAAATTAGTTTCTTATAGTTATATTTATAGTGTGTAATTGTTTTGGCTAGATTGGAGCCGATCGGTGTTGGAAAATCGAGGGAAAGGCCTTCTTATTGATTGATTGAGCGAGATTTGAGGTAAGTGACTTGTCTAAGCTTGTGTGAGGGAAATTCCCCTTAGAATTTGTTACTGTTATGGTAAATTTCAATATATGAAGGCCGTGTACGTGAGGTGACAAGTGCGTACTCGGGCTAAATAGTAAAAATCCGGTTTTTGCTAAATAGTTATTTTTATTCCCTTAATTTAGCTCCTCTAGCACGTGTAGTCATCATGTTTAGCCTAATGTCACATGTCTGTGTGTCTTATATCTTACTTGAAATTTGTGCAACGTGCTTAGTTGAATTACCTGCTTTCTTTGATTTCATATTCATTCTTTAACTGTAGGATTCCAGCATGTAATTTTATTGTTCCATTGTTATTTGTTGCTTTCGTGCTTTTTTGTTGAGATAACTGATTGGTTGTTGCATGAGGTTTCTTCCGTGCAGAGTGTTATTGTGGCACAACGTTTCTTCAGTGTGGAGTGTTATTGTGGCACGAGGTTTCTTTCATGCGGAGTGTTATTGTGGCACGAGGTTTCTGCCGTGTGGAGTGTTATTATGGCACGAGGTTTCTACCGTGAGGTTATCATTATTTGCATGAGGTTTATACTGTTCCGTTGTGAGATATTTACTTTTGGAACTATGAGGCGGTACCTCGGGAGTGCCCCTGTTGTTTACCTTTATTTGCTGTATCGTTGTTATTGTTGTTTTTGTTTCTAAACTTGTAAGATTCTTGTTTCCTTATGTGTTGTAGTTGTCTTCTTGAATTTCGGGTTGTTATATTCTGTGAATTTCTATCTGATTACATTATTATATCTCTTGCCTTGCTTTTCCTATTATTCCGAATAGGGCCTTGACCTGACCTCGTCACTACTCTACCGAGGTTAGGCTTGGTATTTACTAGGTACCATTGTGGTGTACTCACACTATTCTTCTGCACATCATTTTGTGCAGATCCAGGTTCTTCCTACCAGACCAGATATCAGTGAGCTAGCCTGTGTGTGGAGACTTCAAGGTATATCTGCCAGCGTCCGCAGACCTCGGAGCCCTCCTCTATCCTTATTATGTTGTCTTCCTTATTCTCTTTAGACTCTGATATATAAAGATATTTAGCATTTCTCTTTATAGCTTGTGACTTATTTCTATCGGGTTTTGGGAGTTGTAACTATTTTGAATCGTTGTTTTTTTTGTTATTTTAGATGATGAGGTTAAGTTTCAGATTTACATTCAGTTACTCCGCATAATTTGTTAGGCTTACCTACTCTTATAGACTAGGTGTCGTCACGACATCCTACAGAGGAAAATTGGGGTCGTGACACTTTGGTTGCTCTACCTTAACCAAAACTCTTGTTGTCGATCTTGATATCCCTCTTGAAAGTGCAACATACAGTTGTTCGTGCAAGAAAACATATTGCGGTATATATAGTCCAACATTAGGATGTTTGTCATTGTGCTTTATTTATTATATTTGCAAAACATAAAAATAATAAAAAATATTTTGACACAAATTTAAAAGGATATTCCTTAGTTTCGATAGACGAAAGTTGAATTCAGGATAAGAATATACTTAGAAACATATTGACCTGTATCATAATTTTTGCATGTATGACTATATTGTCAAAACTTTTATATACCATCTGTGTGTTATTAGATAAGTTATTCGGCGTATCTAATTTTTTCAGTAGCATGATAGGCATATTTTTCTTCAAAATCAATCTATATACAATGGAAGATCAATTTTAACTTAGTCTATTATATATACGGTGACATTAATATACGTAAGAAATTATAAACTTGAAACAAACATGTATGGTAGAAGGCCATTTGGTATTAAAGTATTTAAGTATTCTTTTTGATACTAATTATTGGTATCATTTTCTGCTGAGTCAAAAATAGAAAAGCATTTTGTTTTTACAATAAAATTTTGCAATCAACCTTTTATTTAGTTGATCAATATATTCATTTCTGCTAGCTAAGATATCTTTTTAATTCTATCATGCGACTAGCACAAAGTCTAATGATAGAAATATTTCTCTTATTAAATGTACTACTATTACCATTGGGATTGATTACCAAGTGTGAAGGAAGAACCAAATCATCTTTTATTGGATGCTCTTCTTTGTTTCTGACACGAAGCAAGAACACACTAAATACTGGATCTATTTTTACTTTATATTTCTTGTCAGTTGAATCTTTTTCATTTGAGGCCAGAAATACAACTTTGGCAAGCTAGCTTTTACAGTCTCTACGTTTGTCGATTTTGGAACTACTGGTAGTACTTGTCATGACCCAAATTCCCATATAGATCGTGATGGCGCCCAACGTCACCGCTAGGCAAGCCAACGGTGAACTAGCCATGTAATTATCCTTTTTAACATTTTAGAAATGGCCGATTTTTAATTATTAAATAAGTGAGAGGTGATAGATTTAAATAAAAAAAAGTGTGAGCAATTATAAGGACTAGTGTGATGAAATAAATACTCAAAAATCATCAAATGTCTACTAGCATAATTCCAAGACCTGGTGTCATAAGTGCATGAGCTATTAGTAGAATATACGAAGCACTAAACTACTGTCTGAAGTAGAGTAGACAGAAAGTAAAAACAAAAGAGGGACTTCAGGTGCTGCAGAATGGACTCGGAAGCAACTCACCACTATGTCTCGGTGTATCAGGGGTGCACGACCGGATGTCTACCAGATGCACATGCCTCAGATCCTGCACGGTTAGTGTAGAAGTATAGCATGAGTACATAAAGAATATGTACCCTATAAGTATCCAGTCTAACCTCGAAGAAGTAGTGACGTGGGGTCGACATCGACACTTACTGTGGGCCAATAATAAAATACAGGAATTATAAACAGATATGGAACATGAAAATAATAATAATAATAATAATACCATAACAAACAGTGAATAAATGGTTCATTAACTGATGATAAAATCCCAAGAATTTCTCTAGCCAACACCTACTAACCCCGATTCGACTTCTGTCATTAACTAAAATATAACCTCACAAGCCATGAAATAATATTAAGTGTAATCAGGTTCCGAGTATTATCACACACGATTTATGTCGAGGGCGTACGACTCGATCCAAAAATATACTGTGTGCACTGCCGAGGATCGAACGACATGAACCATAGATGCATCTATTAACCTGCTGAGGCGAACGACCCGCTCCCATGAGAATAGAGAAGTTCACCTCGCTCGCGGAAGTACTTGCGACGCGAGTGGACATGTATTTCTCAGAGTTATTATATATCCCTCTATTCTTCCCATAAATAAGAAATCTAAATTGGAGAGTTTCAACCTTACAATCCCTAATCTCAGCTTTATTTTAGAAAATTAATATGCATAATAAACATAACAGTATAATCAAGGCATGATGTAAATCTAAGACTACCCGAACATCTCATGGAATATAGCTACGCACGGACTCTCATCACCTAGTGCGTACGTAGCTCCCAACACAAGTAATTCACAAGGAAAATACACCTAAGGGGATGAGTTCCCTCTTACAAGGTTAGGAAAGAGACTTACCTCGTTCTCAAGTTCACTTTCGATCCATAAATATGCTTTAAATCCACAACTCGGTGGCAAACAACCTGAAACTAGTCAAATGTTATAAAAATTAATCAACACATGTTCAAAAGTTCATAATTTAACTATTAGAGTAATTACCCTACCTAAATTGGAAGATTCCTAAATTAACCCCGGGCCCATGTGCCCGGTATCTGAAATTTTTTGAAGATAATAATTACCCATAACCTCACGAATTCAAATATATCATTGTCACCCAATTTCATAATCATTTTTGTGGTTAACCCCCCCCCCCCCTTTTATTTATCAAAACCTAGGTTTTTCAACTAAATCCATAATTTTTCATAATTATTTATGTTAAAATCTACCCATAATCTATGTACTTAAATTACATTGGATGGAAATTACTTACATTAAATAGCTAGGTGATAACCCCTCTCTAAGAAGCTCCAAAATCGCCCAAGAAGTGAAATAAATGAGCCAAAATCGCCTAAGTCCCATCTTAAATAAACCCTTATGCCTCCGGCGATTTCCACTTCTACGGAAAAAGCATCACAGATGCAACTCTCACCCAGCTGGCCTACTTCCGCATCTGCGAAAAAATGGCCCGCTTCTGCGAGCCCGCATTTTCTGGCGCTCGTGCCGCACCTGCGGACTTTTCCGCTTCTGCGCTTTCCTACTTCGCACCTGCACTTTCGCAGGTACGGTCCTGGCTTCGCTTCTGCGATCCCTGGGCAGCCCACGCTAGGCAGCTTCTGCGGTCATTGGCTCGCTTCTGCAAGCTCGCACTTGCGGCTAACTCCTCGCAGGTGCAATTGCATTAGAAGCTCTGCTGCTTCAGCCATTTTCTCCAAGTCCAAACGACTTCCGCGCATCGCCGAAATGGCATCCGGTGCACCGAGGCCTCGTCAAATCATACCAACGAGTTCAAATTCATAAAACGGATCTGCTCGACCTCACGAAACACAGAAAGCAACACCAAAACTAAGAATCACACACGAAACTAAATTGAATCAACTTACAAATTTCAAGTTCTTCCAATTTGCTCTGAACGCATCGAATCATACTTAAACTACTCGGAATGACATCAAATTTTGCGAGCAAGTCTTAAATCACCATACAGAGCTATTCCTAGGCTCGGAATTCCAAACGGAACTCAATAACACCAAAACCTACTTCAAACCAAATTTTAAAGAACTTTAAAACCTTAAATGAGCCAACTTCCAAATTTAGGCGTCGAAACGCTTCCGGGTCATCCAAAACCCGATCTGAATATATTCTCAAGTCCAAAATCATCATACAAACCTATTGGACCAACAAATTCCGATTCTGAGGTCGTTTACTATAAATGTTGACCCAGTTTAAACTTAACCGTTTTAAAGACAATATTAAGGAACTAAGTGTTTCGATTTCAACCCGAACCCTTCCAAACCCAAACCACCCATTCTCGTAAGTATTGAAACAGTAAAAGCACATAAAATGGGGTAAAACCCCCTCTCTAAGATGCTCCAAAATCGCCCAAGAAGTGAAATAAATGAGCCAAAATGGCCTAAGTCCCATCTTAAATGAACCGTTCTGCCTCCAGCGATTTCCGCTTCTGCGGCTCCGCATCTGTAGAAAATGCACTACAGATGCAACCGAACAATCTCCTGTATGTAAATATTGGTGAATCTCTCTAAAGAATACATGGTCACTACCGGAATGAAGTGTGCCGGCTTGGTCAACCTGTCCGTAATGACCCAAACTGCATCAAACTTCCACAAGGTCCGCGACAACCCAAGTACGAAATCCATAGTTATGCGCTCTCATTTCCACTCATGTATAACCATCTGCTGGAGTAGGCCACATGGCCTTTGATGCTCATACTTAACCTACTAACAATTGAGGCACCTAGCTACATACTCAACTATGTCCTTCTTTATCTGCCGCCACCAATAATGCCGCCTCAGGTCGCGATACATCTTCGTAGTCACTGGATGAATAGAATACCGAGAACTGTGTGCCTCCTCTAGAATATTTCCCCTCAATCCATCAACACTAGGGACACATAGACGACACTGGAGTCGCAGAACACCATCCTCATCGATAGTAACCTCCTTGGCACCACCCTATAGTACCGTCTCTCTAAGAACCAATAAGTGCGGATCGTCGTACTGGCGAGCTTTGATATGCTCAAATAGTGAACACTGGGTGACGACGCATGTAACAACTCGGATGGGCTTTGAAATATCCAACCTCACAAGTCTGTTAGCCAAGGGCTGAATGTCCAAAGCTAATGGCCTCTCCTCTGCTGAAATGAATGCCAAACTACCCATACTCTCCGCCTTTCTGTTCAAGGCATCCGCAACCACATTTGCCTTGTACGGATGATTAAGGATGGTAATATCATAATATTTTTGTAACTCAAGCCACCTGCGCTACCTCAAATTGAGATCCCTCTTCTTGAACAAATGCTGCAAGCTGCGATGATTGTTGTAAACCTCACAGGACACACCATAATGATAATGCCTCCAGATCTTGAGAGCATGAACAATCGCGGCCAACTCCAAATCATGTACGGGGTAATTCTTCTCGTGGGGCTTCAGTAGACGTGAAGCATATGCAATAACTTGCCCCTCCTGTAGAAATACACAACCCAGGCCAACGTGTGAAGCGTCGCAATACATAATGTACATATCTAAACCAGAAGGCAACACTAACACCGGTGCTGAAGTCAAGGCGGTCTTGAGCTTTTGAAAGCTCGCCTCACAATCATCAGACCATCGGAATGGAGAAAACTTCTGGGTCAATCAAGTCAAAGGTGTTGCAATAGATGATAAGCCCTCCACAAACCGACGATAATAACCTTTTAACCCCAAGGAGCTCCTGATATCAGTCGCTGTGATAGGACGAGGCCAAATCTGAACTACATCAATCTCTTGGGATCTATCTTAATACCCGCTCCTAATATAACATGCCCTAAGAATTCCCCAGAATCAAACCAAAACTCACACTTGGAGAACTTAGCATATAGCTTTTGTTCCCGCAAGGTCTGAAGCACCACTCTCAAATGCTGTTCATGCTCCTCTATGCTACACGAGTAGATCAAAATGTCAACAATGAAGACAATGAAAAATTATTCAATATATGACCTGAACACCCGGTTCATCAAACCCATAAACGTTGCCGGGGCGCTAGTCAACCCGAAGGACATCACTAGAAACTTGTAGTGGCCATATCTAATCTGGAAAGCTGTATGTGGAACATCCGAATCACGAATCTTCAACTGATGGTACCCAGAACTCAAGTCAATCTTAGAGAACACCCTGGCACCCTGCAACTGGTCAAATAAATCATCAATACGCAGCAACGAGTACTTGTTCTTAATGATAACTTTATTCAACTGGTGGTAATAAATGCACATCCGCATAGTCCCATATTTTTTCTTCACAAATAACACCAGTGTACCCCAAGGTGATACACTCGGTCTACGAACCCCTTTTCCTAGGAACTCCTCAAGTTGTTCCTTAAACTCTTTCGGAGCCATGCGGTATGGTGGAATAGAGATAGGCTGAGTACCTGGAGCCAAATCAATACAGAAATCGATATCACGATCTAGTGACATGCCTGGAAGATCAGAAGGAAACACATTGGAGAACTACTGGACCAAGGGCACTAAATCAATTGCCGGAGTCTCTATGGTAGTATCCGAACATAGGCTATATAAGCCAAACAACCCTTCTCGGCCATGTGTCGAGCCTTCAGAAAGGAGATAACCTGACTAGATGCACTGACAGACGAACCCTTCCTCTCCAATCTAGGGAACTCTGGCATCGCCAAGGTGACAATCTTGGCATGACAATCAAGGATGGCATGATACTGAGACAACCAATCCATGCCCAGGATGATCTCAAAGTTGGTCATATCGTGCAATAGAAGGTCCGCTCTAGTCTTATAACCATAAAAGGTAATGATGCAGGACTGATAAATCTGATCCACAACAACAGAATCGCCCACTGATGTGGACACATAAACAAGAGTACCTAAGGACTCATGAGGAACACCCAAGAAATAAGCAAACAGAGATGAAACATATAAATATGTAGACCATGGATCAAATAGTACCGAAGCATACCTGCCGCAGACAAAAATAATACCTATGATCACGGCATCTGAGGCCACTATATCTGGTCTGGCTGAAAAAGCATAGAACCTAGCTGGAGTGCCACCTGACTAGCCTTCACTTGTCTGACCTCCACCTCTAGGATGGACCCTACCCACCTGCCCTCTGTCTCTGGGCATCCAATCGGCTACCTGCGCCTCTGGGCATCCGATTGGTTGCCTGCGCCTCTAGGCATCCGATTGGCTGGTGCGGCAGCTGGTGCTATAATCATAGGATGATGACCATGCTGTACTGCCTTGCCCCGAAGTATAGGACAAAACCTCTTCATATGGCCAGGATCCCTGCACTCGTAACAACCCATCGAAATACTGGACTGATGACCTGAAGTGTGACCCTGATAGCCTGAATACCCGCTGGAGGAACCTTGAATAGCTGGTGGGCGATAGGAACTCTTTGGCATGGAGCTGAAATAGGGTCGCAATGGAGCACCTCGAGGAGGCGGCGGTGATGGATATGTGGTACTACTAGAATGACCCCTGCCCCTAGTCGGGGCACCACTGAACTCTCTAGAATATCAAAACCGCTTATCTCTCGTCGCCTGCTCTCGGCTCCGCTGGCGGACACCCTCGATCATCCGAGCTATCTCAGAGAAGTATCATGCGTTCATGGTGAGACAACTCAGAAAATCTTGCCTCATAGTCGGTCACCGATATCTGGCCCTACCGAAGCTTCTCAAACTGAAATCGCAACTCTTCCCTTTGAGAGGGTTGGATATATCTGTCCAAGAATAGGCGTATGAACTGGTCCCAAGTCATGGGAGGAGAACCTGCTGGTCTGCCGAGAAGATAGGACTACCACAATATACGGGCTCTGCCCTCCAGCTGAAAGGTGGTAAAGTCCACCCCGTGGGACTCCAATATCCTCATGTTATGCAGTCTGTCCCTGCACCGATCAATAAAGTCCTGGTGGTCCTCAGGTCACTCACCTCCAAAGACAGGAGGATGTATCCTGGTCCATATGTCCAATAGCTTCTACAGCTCATCGACCGTAACTGGTTTGGGCTCAGGTATAGTTACTGTAATGGGCTGAGCTCCGCCCAGGAGTAGTGCACTCGGGGTCTGATATACGATAGCTGCATGCCCTGGAGACTGAACAGTAAGGGTTTGTGCTCCCTCGCCCGCTTGAGATATGGTTGGGTTTGCTGGAAATAAACCAGTGTGAGTCATAGAATCCATAAACCGCAACATACGGACCATGACCTCCTGGAATCCGGTGCAGACATGAAATCCACTGGGGATGGCTCTGCTGCAGGCACCTCGCCCTGCTCCTCAATAATAGGATCCTTTACTCGATCCACTGGTGGCACAAGAAGGGAAACTCTGGGATGTCCTCGTCCTCTACCACGAGCTGGAGCCCTCCCTCGGCTTCTGCTTAGGTCGTGATGGCACCCAACGTCACCGCTAGGCAAGCCAACCGTGAACTAGCCATGTAATTATCCGTTTTACATTTTAGAAATAATCGATTTTAATTATTAAATAAGTGAGATGTGAGATATTTAAATAAAACAAAGTGTGTGAAATTATAATGACAAGTGTGATGAAATAAATACTCAAAAATCATCAAATGTCTACATGTATAATTCCAAGACCTGATGTCACAAGTGTATGAGCTACTAGTAGAATATACGAAACACTAAACTATTGTCTAAAGTAGAGTAGACAGAAAGTAAATGCATAAAAGGGACTTCAGGTGCTCCAGAACGGACTCAGAAGCAGCTCACCACTAAGTCGCGGAGTATCAAGGGTGCACACCGGGATGTCTACCAGATGCACCTGCCTCAGATCATGCGCCATTAGCATAGAAGTGTAGCATGAGTACATAAACAACATGTACCCAGTAAGTATCCAGTCTAACCTTGAAGAAGTAGTGACAATTGGAGAGTTTCAACATGTATCCAATCTAAATTGGAGAGTTTCAACCTTACAATCCCTAATCTCAGCTTTATTTTACACAATTAATATGCATAATAAATATAACAGTACAATCAAGGCATGATGTAAATCTAAGACTACCCGGACATCTCATGGAATATAGCTACGCACGGACTCTCGTCACCTAGTGCGCACGTAGCTCTCTACACAAGTAATTCACAACGAAAATACACCTAAGGGGATGAGTTCTCTCTTACAAGGTTAGGAAAGAGACTTACCTCATTCTCAAGCTCACTTCCTATCCATAAATATGCTATAAATCCACAACTCGGTGCCAAACATTCCAAAAACTAGTCAAATGTTATATAAATTAATCAATACATGTTCAAAAGTTCATAATTTAACTATTAGAATAATTACCCAACCCAAATTGAAAGATTCTTAAAATTCACCTCGGGCCCATGTGCCCGGATTTTAAAATATTTTAAAGATAATTGTTACCCATAGCCTCACAAACTCAAATATATCATTTTCACCCAATTGCATAACCATTTTCGTGGTTAAATCTCATTTTTTTTTTATCAAAACCTAGGTTTTTCAACTAAACCCATAATTGTTTATATTTTTTCATGTTAAAATCTACCCATAATCTCTGTATTTAACTTACATTGGATGGAAATTACTTACATTCAATAGATAGGTAAAAATCCCTCTCTAAGATGCTCTAAAATCGCCCAAGAAGTGAAATAAATGAGCCAAAAATGGCCTAAGTCCCATCTTAAATGAACCGTTCTGCTTCCAGCGATTTCCGCTTCTGCGGAAAATGCATCACAGATGTGGCTCTCCCCCAGCTGGCCTACTTCCACATCTGCAGACAAATGGCCCGCTTTTTTGAGCCCGCATTTGCAGCGCTCGAGCCGCACCTGCGACCTTTCCCGCTTCTGTGTTTGCCTGCTTTGCACCTGCGCTATCGCAGGTACGGTCTTGGCTCCGCTTCTATGATCCCTAGGCAACCCACGCCAGGCCGTTCTGCGATCGTTGGCTCACTTCTACGAGCTCGCACATGTGGCTGGCTCCTCGCAGGTGCGATTGCACTAGAAGCTCTGCTGCTTCAACCATTTTCTCTAAGTCCTAACGACTTCCGTGCATTGCCCGAATGGCATCTGGGCCCCCGGAGGCCCCGTCCAAACATACTAATGAGTTCGAAATCATAAAACAAACATGCTCAACCTCACAAAACACGGCAAGCAACACCAAAACTAAGAATCACACTCCAAACCAAATCAAATCAACTTACGAACTTCAAGTTCTTCCAATTCGCTCCGAACGCACCGAATCATACTTAAACTACTCAGAATGATATCAAATTTTACATGCAAGTTTTAAATCACCATACAGAGCCATTCCTAGGCTCGGAATTCCAAGCCGTCCTCGATAACACAAAAAATACTTCAAACCAATTTTTAAAGAACTTTAAAACCTTCAACGAGCCAACTTCCAATGTTAGGCACCGAAACGCTTCCGGGTCATCCAAAACCCGATCCGAACAGACGCCCAAGTCCAAAATCATCATACAAACCTATTGGGACCGTCAAATCACGATTCCAAGGTCCTTTACTTGAAGTATTGACCCAAGTCAAACTTAACCCCTTTAAAGCCAATGTTAAGGAACTAAATGTTCCGATTTTAACCCGAACCCTTCCAAACCTGAACTAACCATTCCCGCAAGTCATGAAATAGTAAAAGAACATATGTGGGGTCTTATTTAGTAGAGCGGGGATCAAGAAAGTAAGATGACCAGTCGGGTCGTTATAGGTTTTGACCTAAATTACCTTCCAAACCATCAATTTCCACCAAACAGTTCATTAATATCTAAAATATCTCTAGAACTCAGGCAATTATTTCGATCGTTGGACACTTAGCCATAAGTGCTCCATCCCTTATTATCAATTTTTCTTTCCTTATAAATTTAGCACCATGGCTCTGATTTAATATATTTGTGATAGTTATTTAAGTTGTTTGAAGAGGTATATCAAATTTAATGTGGGTGGCCTCAAGATAAAATCGTTGTTGGTACACCACTTGCTATTATTGCTAACATTGTCGTGCCTCTTGATATGATATTTGCAAATAACGCATGACATAGAAATATTATTTCAATTCCGCCAGAGGCATCTACAAAGAATAATCACGTTATAGCAGAGTCGACTCTTTATAATATAGTCTTGAAAGCTTGTTCTTATTTTGGATTTATCTTTGATTGTGATTTTTCAGACACTTGTATAGCATTTTGATTCTTAATAATATACTAAAATTTTTACTTTGTGTTCTAACGCTCTTTTTATGGAATAAATTCATGTACCCTACGATAATTTTTAACTTACATAAGAATTTTACTAATGTGATGAATTTTAAAAATAATTGAATTGGATTCTCTTGCTAAATAATTAGTTTAAAGATTTAACTATTTAGTTTTAACGTAAAAAATAATTTCTTCTATGTTGATTCATATCTTAATATTAGTTCATCTCTTGTTCGAATATTTAATCTCAATTATAATTTTATCCACCATAAATTCTATTTTTAAAGACTAAAGATTGATATGACATTTTACTTTTAGATCTTTATGTCTGTATATGAAGCACAACAACAATAGTGGGGTAAAACTGTAAGTTATATAACCTTCCAAAAATTTCTTTTAAACATATAAATTTCTCAGCCTCGTGTTCTATCTCAACAACTCAAATATATTAAGTGCTAGAAACCAAAGGATAAGGAACACCATAATAAATATCGAGCATCAGTGGGAGGGAAATCTCGTGAATATTCAGACTGCTAACGATATAACGCATGATTATGCCGAGGTCGTACGACCCAATCCAGAATAATGTGTACACTGCCGAGGGTCGAGCGGCACGAACCATAGATGCATCCATTATACTACCGAGGCGTTCGGCCCGCTCCATAAGAAAGGAAGGAAATCATCGAATTGCGAGACACGTGCTTACAATAGAGTACATGAGCACAAAGTGAATATAACCTTTACCGTTTCTCAAATAACTTACCAACAACTCAAGGTGATAAGGCTCAGCCTAATTTAAATTGATATATATATATATATATATATATATATATATATATATATATATATATATATATATATATATATATAAATCAATTTATATTAAAAATTCAATTAATTAATCCAGCATAGTGAGTTCAAATGATTCAAATATTACATGATAAAGTCCTAAGTCTACCCAGACATAAATATGCTTTAGCCACGTACGGACTCTCGTCACTTCGCGCGTACGTAGCACCCATAACTAGTAGCATATAACAATTACATCGCCTAGGGGGTAGTTTCCTCTTCACAAGGTTAGACAGGAGACTTACCTTGCTCCAAAGTTCCATAACTTGCTCCAACGCCTCTCTAACACCTCAACTCAAAGCCAAACATTCCGAAACTAGTCAAACAACGTGAAAATCAATAAAAATATACTCCAATGCTTACAATTTAACAATTTATAATGATTCCCAACTCCGCTCGAAAAGTCAATAAAATCAACCCTCTGGCCCACGTGCCCAGATTTAAAAAATTATCGAAAATAATTATTACCCATAACTTATATAGTTTATATTCCAAAAATCATCCAATTTCGCCCATGAATTGACCCTCATATCAATGATTTACCATATCATATCTTTGGGCCTCAAAGCCCCAATTTCTACAATCCAAACACGGATAAAAATGATAACTAATATAAATAATCATGGCCAAACATCAAAATAAAGGTCAGATATTGTCACGACCCGAAATCTCACCCATCGTGATGGCGCCTATCTCAATACTAAGCAAGCCGACAACATCAATAACCCAGAATTTATTTTAAATACGGAAAACATAATAATTAAGTTTAAGAGAAAATCCCACAAATACTGGATATAAATACACTCCCAAAACCCGTTGTACTGAGTACATGAGCATTTATACATTACAAGTCTGGACAACACGGTCTATAATAGTCTGAGGCCAAATACGGTAAACAAGGAGATAAGGAAGGAGAGACAAGGTCCGCGAAATACGGCAGCTACCTCTGAATCTCTGAAAAATCAACTGTACGAAAGAATCAACACCCACTGTGTCCGGGATCACCTGGATCTGCACACAAAGTGCAGGGTATAGTATGAGTACAACCAACTCAGTAAGTAACAATAATAAATAAGAACTGAAGGTAGTGACGAGCTTCACAGCTAAGTCCAAATACAGTAATTTTCAACATAAAAGGGTAGGCATGCTCTCAAGTTCAACATTTAAAATTCCACAGTAATTTCATATCAACTTCGACTGAAACAGAAGATAATGTCTTTTAGAAATTTTCCAAACCAGTGATATATATATGACAACTGAAATGGAGCAATAATGAAATCAGTGCATCCTCTCAGAGTAACAGTCACTCAGTCCTCCCATTTACTCCAACCTCACAGTCACTCTTTCCTCACAGTCACTCATTCCTCACAATCACTCAGCACTCGGCACTCGGTACTCGCACTCAGTAAGTACCTGCGTTCACTGGGGGTGTGTACAGACTCTGAAGGGGTTCCTTCAGCCCAAGCGCTATAACAAGCCAATCGTGGCATAAATCAATAAAAAATATCGCGGTGTGCAACCCGATCCCATAAATATTCTCACAATTAGGCCCTCGTCCTCACTCAATCATCAACCTCTCCAGTCTCCCGGGCTCTCAGAAATCATGATAAGCAGCCCAACAATAGTGATATGATGCATCAATAATGAACAAGAGATACTAAGATGTAATATGCAAGTAAAACAATGTCTGAGTACAAAATAGTAATTTAACAGATAATTCAACATGTACACGACCTTTGTGGGTCCTAATAGTGTCAACACATGGTTTAAACATGATTTATAGTTCAATTTCCCTAGTACATGGAAAAATATACGGGTAACAACAATTTATTCAACTACACAGATCCATGGAGTTGACCAAGTCACAATTCCTATGGTGCACGCCCACACGCCCGTCACCTAGCATGTGCGTCACCTCAAAACCAATCACATAACACATAATCCGGGGTTTCATACCCTTAGGACCAAATTTAGAACTGTTACTTACCTCAAAATCGCGTAATTTCTTACTCCGCTATGCCCTTGCCTCGTGAATTTGTATCCAAACGTCCCGAATCTAGCCACAAGCAGTACAGTACAATCAATATAGGCTAAAGGAATCAATTCCACATGAAAATACTAAATTATAGCAAAAAATCCGAATTCGGCTCAAACCCGGCCTCCGGGCCCCACGTCTCAAAATCCGACAAAAGTCACAAAACTCGAAAGTCCATTAACTCACGAGTCTAACCATACTAAATTTACTCAAATCCGATAATAAAATCCCATTCAAAACCTCAAATTCTAGTCCAAGAACTCTTCCTCATTTTCCCCAAAATTTCCATCTCAAAATACTAATTAAATGATGAATCAATGATATATTCGTGTATATTGACCAAATCCGAGATATAATCACTTACCTCGATGTTTTTCCTTGAAAATCACTCAAATATCGCCTCCAATTTGTCAAAAATGGAAAATGGGACGAAGCCCCCGTTTTATAACTTAAAGTTTCTGTCCAGGCGTTGACTTCGATTTCCTAACCTTGATTTCCAGCCTCGATTTCCATCCTCGATTTTTTCCAGCCTCAATTTTTTTTCCAGCCTCGATTTTCTAGCAGAAATATTCAGCAGTCGTTTAAGTCCAAATTTTGATATGTTAACCAACCGAAACTCACCTGAGGCCCTCGGGACCTCAACCAAATACACCAGCAAGTCCTAAAATATAATTTGAACTTAGTTGAAACCAAAAATTACATAAAACAATGCTAAAATCACGAATCATGCCCCAATTCAAGCTTAAGGAACTTAAGAATTTCCAACTTCTACATTCGATGCAGAAACCTATCAAATCAGTTCCGATTGACCTCAAATTTTGCATACAAGTCATAAATGACATAACGGATCTATGAAAAGTTTCAGAACTGGATTCTGACATTAAAAAGTCAACTCCCCGATCAAACATCCAAACTTAAATTTCTAT
The DNA here is from genome assembly GCF_000390325.3 of Nicotiana tomentosiformis. Classification (NCBI taxonomy): domain Eukaryota; kingdom Viridiplantae; phylum Streptophyta; class Magnoliopsida; order Solanales; family Solanaceae; genus Nicotiana; species Nicotiana tomentosiformis. Next base: position 182,807,843 of record NC_090813.1, read on the forward strand.
TTTAGTCATTTCAAGCCTAATTTAACTACGGACTTCTAAATAAGATTTCGGACACGCTCCTAAGTCCAAAATCACCATACAGAGCTATTGGAATCATCAAAACTCTATTCCGGGGTCGTTTACACATAAGTCGATATCCAGTCACTATTTTAACTTAATCTTTAAACCTTAGAACTAAGTGTTCCAATTCATTCCAAAACCTTATCGGACCCGAACCAATCACCCCGACAAGTCAAATAACAAGAGAACAACTCCGTAAAAAGCACCTCAAACGGAGCTCTAGAACTCAAGATATGCTCAAAATACTAAAATGCTCTGTCTGCCCATTTAAAACTCCGTCTAGGTGATTTTTGTTCTTCGCCATCGCGGGACACCTTCGCGTTCGCGAAGAGCAATTTTTCATGTTGACCGGTCAATCAAAATTTCCTTCTTCCCGTTTGTGAAGAACAAAGTCCTCACCAGAAACCAACTTCAGCAGAAATAGGTCCAGTGTTGGCCACTTCTGCGGACGGGAACCCGCTTCTACAGGCACCAAGTGCATCTCCGGCCTTTGGGCATACTGCGGCTCTTCATCGCAGAAGCGAGGCCGCTTCTGTGCATACCTCTTCGCTTCTGTGCACATCTCTTCGCTTCTATGGACCACTGGACAAATGTTCCAAGGCCGCTTCTGCGGCCAAATGCACACATCTTTGGGCTCGCACCTGCGGCCAAAAGCTCGCAGGTGCGGGCACACCAGATCTAGTGTACCAGCAGCCGTTTTGAGTCCAAGTTCTATCTGTGCATTTCCCGGATGGCACTTGAGGCTCTCGAGGCCTCACCCAAACATACCAACAAGTCCGTAAACACGATACGGACTCGCTCGAACCCTCGGAATGCGTAAAACAACACCAAAACTAAGAATAGAAACCCAAAATCAATAGGATCAAATTATGAACTTCAAATTCTTCCACTTACTTAGAATGCGCGATTCGTACCTAAGCTACTCAGAATGTCACCAAATTTTGTGTGCAAGTCTCAAATTACCATATGGAACTATTCCCAGGCTCGGAATCCCAAACGGACCTCGATAAGATCAAAACCTACTCCAAACCAAATTTAAAGAACTTTTAAACCTTCAATAAGCAAACTTTCAACCTTAAGCGCTGAAACGCTCCCGGGTCATCCAAAACCCGATCCGAACATACGCCCGAGTTCAAAATCAGCATACAAACCTATTGGAACCGTCAAATCTCGGTTCTGAGGTTGTTTACTCAAAATGTTGACTAAAGTCAAACTTAGCCTTTTAAAAGCGAACTAAGGAACTAAGCGTTTCGATTTTAACCCGAACCCTTCCAAATCCCGAACTAACCATCCATGCAAATCATAAAACAGTAAAATCACATACATGGAGTTTTATTTAGGGGAACGGGGATCTAGGAAGCAAAACGACCGGTCGGGTCGTTACATTCTCCACCTCTTAAACAAACGTTTGTCCTCAAACGGGTCTAGAATCATACCTGGAGTGCTGAACAAGTGTGGATATCTGCTCCGCATGTCCTCCTAGGTCTCCCAAGTTGCCTCCTCAACTAGTTGACCCCTCCACTGAACCTTTACTTTAAAAATCTTCTTGGACTTCAACTGGTGAACCTGTCTGTCGACAATGGCAACTGGCTTCTCCTCATAACCCAGGATCTCATCTAACTGAACCGTGCTGAAGTCTAACACATGTGACCTCTCGGCATGATACCTACGGATCATAGACACGTGGAGAACAAGGTGAACTCCTGATAAACTAGGAGGCAAAGTAAGCTCATAAGCAACCTCCCCAACACGTCTCAACACCTCAAAAGGGCCTATAAACCTCGGGCTCAACTTGCCCTTCTTTCCGAACCTCATGATTACCTTCATCGACGAGACATCAAAAAGAACCTTCTCGCCCTCCATAAATGAATAGTCACGCGCATTCTAATCAACATAACTCTTCTGTCCGGACTGTGCCGTGAGAAAATGCTCCTGAATCACTTTACCTTTTTCAAGGCATCCTTCACCAAATCAGTACCATATAACTTAGTCTCTTCGGGTTCAAACCATCCGATAAGAGAATGACATCGCCGACCATATAAAGTCTCAAATTGGGCCATCTCGATGCTGAACTAATAAGTGTTGTTGTATGAAAACGCGACAAAAGGCAAGAATCGATCCCACTGCCCTCTGAAGTCAATCACACATGCTCTGAGCATATCCTCCAAGATCTGAACTATCCGCTCCGACTGCCCGTTGGTCTGCGAATGAAAGTTTGTGCTGAGCTCTACACGGGTCCCCAACTCACTCTGTACTGCTCTCTAGAAATGCGAAATAAACTGGGGGCCTCTATCTGATATAATGGAAACAGGTGCACCATATAACCGAACAATCTCCTGAATATACATCTGGGACAACCTCTCTAAAGAGTACGTGGTCATAACCGGAATGAAGTATGCCGACTTGGTCAACCTATCGGCAATAACCCAAACTTCATCAAACTTCTGCAAGGTCTATGACAACCTAACTACAAACTCCATAGTAATGCGCTCCGATTTCTGCTCAGGTATTGTCATCTGCTGAAGTAGGCCACCTGGCCTCTGATACTCATACTTGACCTGTTGGCAATTTAGGCACCTCGACAGATACTCAACTATGTCCTTCTTCATCCGCCGCCACCAATAATGCCGCCTTAGGTCGCGATACATCTTCGTAGCACGCAGATGAATAGATGTGATGACCCAATATGTCATCATTAATTTTAAATATTCATTTCTAGATTCTGATACCTCGAAAAGCACTATTCAGCATTCCTCAATTGTGAAATAGAGCTTTAAACTCAACTGTGTTGACTTTGGTTAACATTTTGAGCAAACAGACTCGGATCAGTATTTTGATAGCTCTGGTAGGTCCATATCGTGATTTGGGACTTGGGCGTATGCCCTGAATTGAATTTAGAGGTCCCTAGCTCAAATTATCGCCATTTAACAAAAACTAGAAATCTAAAGGCTAAAAATTTCAAAGTTTGACGGCGAAGCTGACTTTATTGATATCGAGGTCGGAATCTGATTCTGAAAATTGGAATAGGTCCGTTATATCATTTATGACTTGTGTGCAAAGTATGAGGTCAATCGGACTTGATTTATTAGGTTTTGACATTAAATGTAGAAGTTGAAAGTTCTTAATTTCATTAGGCTTGAATTGGGGTATGATTCGTGGTTTTAGCGTTGTTTGATATGATTTAGAACTGGTTGGTGTATTTGGTTGAGGTCCCAGGGGCCTTGGGTGAGTTTCATATGGCTAACATATCAAAGTTTGGACTTAAACAACTGCTGGAATTTTTTGCCTTCTGGTGCAATCGCACCTGCAGAATTAAGCTCGCATGTTTGGGTTGAGGCCGAGGTCGCAGAAGCGAGCAGATGGTCCGAGGTCATGATCAGGCATAAGTTGAGGTCGAGGTCGTAGAAGTGAGCATATGGTCCAAGGTCGCGACCAGGCATGGGTTGAGGCCGAGGTCCCAGAAGTGACTGCTCGACCGCAGAAATGGCTAAATTAGTCGCGGTGCGAAAAGCCCTGGACAAAACATATAAATTCTGGGGTTGACCATTTTTACCCATTTTTAGATTTTAAGAGCTTGGATGAGGCAATTTTCAGGATATTTTTCAAAGAAAACATTGGGGTAAGTGTTATTTATCCTATATTGACTATAATTCATGATTCCATACTCATTTACATCATAAATCCGTGAATTTATGGAAGAAAAATCAGATTTTTATAAAATCTTCCAAAAACGAAATCTAAGATTTGAAGGTCCATTTGACATAGGAATTTGATAATTATTTTATGGTTGAACTCATATCGGAACGGGTGTTCGAATTTCGTAAGTTTTTCCGGTATTCGAGATGTGGGTCCCACTGTCGATTTTGAAAATGAATTTCGGATTTTAATCCGAAAAATTAGTAAATTCATATGAAATTAATTCCAACGATACGTGTTGAATATATTGAATTGTTTGTGACTATATTTGAAGCTTTCAGACACGAATTTGCGAAGCAAAGGTGTATTGGAATCTTGAGTTGGTTGCAAATCGAGGTAAGTATCGTGATTAACCTGGACATGAAGGAGTAGGATTTATTTGTCTATTTGCTACGTGATTTAATGTGCGGGTACAACGTATATGTGAGGTGACGAGTACTTAAGCGTTGTGGTTGAGTCAAATCATGCGGGAGTAATTTATTTGATTTTGAATAATTGCTCATTTAATTAAGATATTTCTGCGTAATTATTATTGATTATTTGATCATTATTCATGAAAGTTTTATTGATTTAATTATTGTTGAATATGGTGCGAAAGAGTGTAAAAGCACGAAGGGTGATACCGTGCCATTTATATTATTTATATAATCCTTGTCATGGTGAGAAAAAGTATAAAAGTACGAAGGGTGATGTCGTGCCATTTTGAGTATAAAAGCACGAAGGGTGATGCCGTGCCAAAAGAGAGTTAAAGCACGAAGGGTGATGATGTGCCAATTATTGTTATTTATTTATCGAATTATGGGAGGAATGAGATTAAAATCACGAAGGGCGGTGCCGTGCCATTTTCATATTATCGGTTGCTCATTTTATTGTTGAGGAATTAATTGGCTGCTAAGTGATACTTCTCCTGCTGAAAATGTTATATCAACCCCCTTCGCATGTTCCCTCCCAAATTATAAATTGTTATTTATTGTATTATTGTTGCTTCGTATTTGTATATACTTGTACAGGTTGTTTACGTACGTGTCTTATCATAACCTCGTCACTACTTCGTCGGGGTTGAGCTCGACAATTACGGAGCACATGGGGTTGGTTGTACTCATACTACACTCTACACTTCTTGTGTAGATTTTAGAGTTGGTCCCAGCGGCGTACTATAGACTTGCTCGGATTCAGCTACCCAGAGGAGACTTGAGGTATAACTACATAGTGTCCGCATATCTGAAGCCCCTTTCTATCTTATCTTATATGTGTATTATCTTTCAAACATCTTGAATTTTATTCAGACCTTTATTTGTATTATTCTAATAGCTCGTGCACTTGTGACACCAGATTCGGGGATGTATAGATAATTCATTTATTGTGGTTTTCCGCACTTTATTTCAGTAATGGACTTCTGTTTAATTTAATTGGTTTAAAAATGACTAAGATTATTCTAATGTTGGCTTGTCTAGCAAGTGAAATGTTAGGCGTCATCACATTCCCGAAGGTGAGAATTTTTGGTCGTGACAATAGAATACCGGGAACTGTGTGCCTCCTCTAGGATCTTCTCCCTCAAGCCATCAACATTAAGAACACATAGGCGACCCTGGAGTCGTAGAACACCATCCTCACCAATAGTAACCTCCTTGGAACCACCCTGTAGTACCGTCTCTCTGAGAACCAAAAAGTGTGGATCATCAAACTGGCGAGCCTTGATCTGCTCGAACAATGAATATTGAGCGACGACGCATGCAAGAACACGGCTGGGCTCTGAAATATCCAACCTCACAAGTTTGTTAGCCAAGGACTGAATGTCCAAAGCTAATGGCCGCTCCTCCACTGAAATGAATGCCAAACTACCCATACTCTCCGCCTTTCTGTTCAAGGCATCTACAACTACATTCGCCTTGCCCGGATGATAAAGGATGGTAATATCTTAATCTTTTAGTAACTCGAGCCACATGCGCTACATCAAATCGAGATCCCTCTGAGTGAACAAATGCTGCAAGCTGCGATGATCGGTGTAAACCTCACAGGATACCCCATAAAGATAATGTCTCTGAATCTTAAGTGCATGAACAATCGCAACCAACTCTAAATCGTGTACATTGTAATTCTTTTTGTGGGCTTCAGCTGATACGAAGCATACTCACCCCTTCTACATCAATACACATCCCAAACCAATGCGTGAAGCGTCGTAATACACAGTATACATCCCTGAACCAAAAGGCAACACTGACATCGTTGTTGAAGTCAATGCGGTCTTGAGCTTCTGAAAGCTCACCTCGCAATCAGCGGATCATCAGAACGGAGAACCCTTCTGGGTCAGTCTAGTGAAAGGTGATACAATTGATGAGAAGCCCTACATAATCCGACAATAATAACTTGCTAACTCCAGGAAGCTCCTGATCTCAGTCGATGTGGTAGGACGAGGCCAACTCTGAACTATCTCAATCTTTTTGGGATCAACCTTAATACCCTTTCCTGATAAAACATGCCCCAATAATGCTACAGAATCTAGCCAAAACTCACACACGGGGAACTTAGCATATAACTTTTGTTCCTGCAAGGTCTGAAGTACCACTCTCAAATGATCCTCATGCTCATCCTTGCTACGTGAGTAGATCAAAATGTCATCGATGAAGACAATGACAAACGAATCAATATATGGCATGAACACTCTGTTCATCAGATCCATAAATGCTGCTGGGGCATTAGTCAAACCGAATGACATCACTAGAAACTGATAATGGCCATATCTAGTCCAGAAAGTCTTCTTCGGAACATCTGAATCCCGAATCTTCAACTCATGGTACCCCGATCTCAAGTCGATCTTAGAGAACACCCTGGCACCCTGCAACTGGTCAAATAAATGATCAATATGCGGTAATAGGTACATGTTCTTGATGGTAACCTTGTTCAACTGGCGGTAATCAATGCACATCTGGGCATCCGGACGGCTGGTGGGGCAGCTGGTGCGGTAATCATAGACTGCTGACCCTGCTGCACTACCTTGCCCCTAAGCCTGGGGCAGAACCTCCGCACATGGCTGAGATCTCTGCGCTCTAAACAACCTCTCGGCACGGTGGACTGCTGGCCTGACGTCTGATCCTAATGGCCTAAATACCCACTAGAGGAACCCTGAATAGCTAGTGGGCGGTAGGAACTCTCTGGCATAGCACTGAAATAGGGTCGCACTGGAGCACCCCGAGGAAGCAGCGGTGCTGGATAAGTAGGCTTGCTAGACTGACCCCTCACGAACTGACCCCTGCTCCCAGTCGGGGCACCACTGAACTCTCCAGAATATCAAAACCGCTTATCCCTCGTCACCTGCTCTCGACCATGCTGACGTGCACCCTCGATCCTCCAATCTATCTTTACAACTAGCTCATAAGAAGTCCCCATCTCAACCTCTCGGGCCATAGTGTCCTGGCTATTAGAGTGCAAACCTACAACAAACCTCTGCACTCTCTTTGCATCGGTCAGAAGTATCATAAGTGCATGACAAGACAACTCAGAGAGTCTCGCCTCATAGTCGGTCATCGACATATGGCCTTGCTGGAGCTGCTTGAATTGCATCGCAGCTCTTCCCTCTGAGAGGGTGGAATATATCTATCCAGGAAGAGGCGTGTGAACCGATCCCAGATCATGGGAGGAGAACCTCCTGGTCTGCTGAGAAGATATGACTTCCACCATCTACGGGCCTGCCCTCCAGCTGGAAGGTGGTAAAGTCTACCCCGTGGGACTCCAATATCCTCATGTTGTGCAGTCTATCCCTGCACTGATCAATAAAGTCCTGGGGGTCCTCGTGTCGCTCACCTCCAAAGACAGGAGGTTGTAGCCTGGTCCAACTGTCTAATAGTCTATGCGGATCGCCGGCCGCAGATGGTATGGGCTCAGGTATAGCTGCTACAACTGGCTAGGCTCCGCACATGGGTAGTGTGCCCGAGGTCTGATATACGACAATTGCATGCCCTGGAGCTTGAGCGGGTTCTATACTCCCCCTCCCGCCTGAGATGTGGCTGAGTCCGCTGGAAATAAACCAGCATGAGTCATAGAATCCATAAATTGTAGCATACGGACCATGACCTCCTGAAATCCCGGCGCTGACATGAAATCCACCGGGGTTGGCCCTGCTGCAAGGACCTCTCCCTGCTCCTCAATAATAGGTTCCTCTACTGGATCCACTTGTGGCATAGCTGGAGCAGCTCTGGGATGCCCTTGTCCCCTACCATGGGTTGAATCCCTTCCTCTGCCTCTAACAACAGGGAGAGCAGCACTTCCACGGTCTGGAACATTCGATGCGCGCTTTCTCACCATCTGTGAGAGAATAAGTGAAAGATACTTAGTACTACATCAAATGCACGATAGGAGATGAAGAAAGAGTAGTTTCCTAACACCCTATAGACTCTCGAAGATAAGTACGGACGTCTCCGCACCGATCCGCGTGACTATTTTAGGCCTGCTTATAACTTGTGATAGCTACGTGAACCTAGTGCTCTGATACCGTGTTGTCACGACCCAATTCTCCTAGAGGCCATGATGGCACCCAACGTTACCGCTAGACAAGCCAACAGTGAATTAAACCATGTTATTTCCCTATTAATAAGTTATTAAGTGATTATATTAATAACAAGGTTAACAAACCGTAAATTTTTAAATAAATAGACAAAAGCAGCTGAGTGCAATCATAACCATAGAATAACCCAAAACCATATGTCTGCTAGTATGTGTGCCAAGACATGGCGTCACAAGTGTATGAGCACTAATGGATTATACAAAACTCTAGTTACTGTCTGAAATGTATATAGACAGAAATAAATACAAAGGAGAGACTCTAGGTGCTGCGGAACAGCTCAGGAAGCAGCTCACCACTAGGCCTCGGGATATTTGGGATGTGCGCCGGTAGTACCACCAGATGCACGTCCCTCCGATCCTGCACCATTAGTGTAGAAGTGTAGTGTGAGTAACTAAACAACATGTACCTAGTAAGTATCAAGTCTAACCACGAAGAGGTAGTGACGAGGGATCGACATCGACACTTACTATGGGCTAACAATAGCAGTGCAAAAGTTCTAAATAAGCATGGGTTGTATAGATGGAAATAATAATAACTTGTCAACAAGTAGGAAATAAATAATTCTTTCACACATAGATATTCCCAAATTAATTCATTCATCTATGATTTCGACTTCCTATGCCATGAAATGATATCAAGTGTATAATTAATCTCCGAGTATTATCATGCACGATTAAGCCGAGATCGTATGACCCGATCCAAAATAATATATACACTGCCGAGGGTCGAGCGACATGAACCATAGATGCATATATATACTGCCAAGGCGTTCGGCCCGCTCCACAAGAAGAAAGGATACTTTGTAAGTATTTGACTTAAACGTTATTAAAGGCTAATACACAATGTAATACAAATTCCATTAACGGTCTTTCACAATTCTTCTAACAAGTTCTAATATAATTTAAGCACTTTAATTAACAAGTAGGGTTCAAACATTTCAAATAATTAATGATTTGAGTCCTAAAACTACCTGGACATAAGCATAATTAGTAGTTACACACGGACTCTCATCACTTCGTACGTACGAAACCCCTACAATTGGAAGAAAACATTAATTCAATCACCTATGGGGTAAATTCTCTCTTACAAGGTTAGACAAGAGACTTACCTAGTCTCAAGGCTCACTTTCCGGTTACAGTTTCGCTCTAAAGCCCCAACTCGGTGCTGAACAATCCAAAACTAGTCAAATATTATATAAACTAATCAATACATGTTTAAAAGTTCATATTCTAACTATTAGGGTGATTACCCAACCCAAATTGGAAGATTATAAAAATTCACACCCGGGGCCCACGTGCCCGGATTCTAGAAATGTTGAATGAAAATTGTTACCCATAACCTCATAAACTCAAATATATAATTTTTACTCCATCCCATACCCATTTTCGTGGTTAAATCCCATTTTTATCAAAACCTAGGTTTTTTATCTAAACCCACAATTATCACAAATTTACATGTTAGAATCTACCAATAATCTATGTATTTAACTCACATTGGATAGAGATTACTTATCGCCAAATATCTTAGTGAAAACCCCTCTCTAAGAGCTCTAAATATCGCCCAGAGAATGCAATAAATGAACTCAAAATAACTGAGTCCCGACTTAAGTGAAGGTTCTGCCCAGCAGAACTTTCGCACCTGCGGTCCCTGGGCCACACCTGCGGTACCGCTTTTGCGGAAATAGGTTAGCTTCTATGGAATTCCACAGGACCAGTGTTGTCCGCTTATGAGGATGGGAACCCGCTTATGGGGACGCCAAAAGCATCTGCGACCTTTGCGGAACTACGACTCTTCATCGCAGAAGTGAAGCTATTTCTGCGCACACCTCTTCGCTTCTGTGGACTGCTGGCCAAATGTTCCAAGGCCGCTTCTGTGGCCAAATGCACGCATCTGCGAGCTCGTACCTGCGGCCAAAAGCTTGCAGGTGCGGGCACACTAGATCTGGTGCACCATCAGCCCTTTTCAGTCCAAGTTCAATCTATGCATTGACCGGATGGTACTCGAGGCTCCCGAGATATCTCCCAAACATACCAACAAGTTCGTCAAACATGATATAGACTCGCTCGAACCCTCATAACGCAGAAAACAAAACAAAAACTAAGAATCGCAACTGAAAACCAATAAGATCAAGTTATGAACTTCAAATTCTTCCAACTTACTCTGAATGCACCGATTCTTACCTAAACTACACGGAATGACACAAAATTTTGTGTGCAAGTCTCAAATCACCTTACGAAACTATTCCCAGGATCAAAATACCAAACATACCTCGGTAGCACAAAAACATACTCCAAACCAAATTTAAAGAACTTTTAAACCTTCAATAAGCAAACTTTCAACCTTAAGCGCTGAAACGCTCTAGGGTCATCCAAATCCCGATATGAATATATGCCCAAGTCCAAAATCATTATACGTACATATTAGAACCATCAAACACCGGTTCCGATGTCGTTTACTCAAAATATTAACCAAAGTCAAACTTAGTATTTTAAAAGCCAACTAAGGAACTAAGTGTTCTGATTTCAACCCGAACCCTTCCAAATCCCGAACTAACCATTCCCGCAAGTCATGAAATAGTAAAAGCATATATGGGAGTATTATTTAGGGGAACGGGGACCTAGGAAGTAAAATGACCGGTCGGGTCGATACAATAATCCCTGAACCCCTATTTATTGCTTCATCTATTTAATTTCGTGGTTACGTGAATTTCCAAGAGGTTTGGTTTTTGGTTTCGGAGTGAAATGAGACACATAGTCCCTAAAATAGAAGTTTAAGTCGTAGAAATTGACTGTAGTTTTATTTGATGATCCCAATAACTCTGTAGGGTAATTTTGGTCTTAGGAGCGTGTCCGGATGTTGATTGGAAGGTCCGTAGGTCATTTCGGCGTTAATTGGCGAAAGTTAGAAAATTGGGTTATTTTTGGGAGTAGGTTTGCAAAATTGGGTGATTTTTGGACACAACTTTCCCAATTGCGATGGCAGGGGCGCGAAGCGCCAGTGGTCGCAGGTGCGGTCGCATTCCCGTGAAAGCGGTCTCACAAATATGGGCCCTTATCCGCAGAAGCGGAAGACCTAGACTTGGGTTTCTTCCATACCTGTGATGGTTTTTTTGCGGGTGCGGCATCGCAGAAATGATTCTTGGTCCGAAAATACGGTTTAACTGGGCAGAAAAGGCCTAAGTTCGAGGGTTGGATTTCATTATCCTTTTTTAGACCTAGAGGGCTCGGATTGAGGTGAAATTTTGAGAGATTTTCAGAGGAAATATTTGGGTAAGGATTCTTGACTCATTTTTGGTTTGTAGAGGAAATATTTGGTCTGGTTCTAAGACGTGGGCTAGGGTCGACCTTTTGGAGCAATTTTTCAATTCTTTTGCTAAAGTCGTAGTTTTATTATTTAAATTAGTTTCTTATAGTTATATTTATAGTATTTAATTATTTTGGCTAGATTTGAGCCGATTGGAGTTGGAAAGTCGAGGAAAGGCATTCTTATTGATTGATTGAGCGAGATTTGAGGTAAGTGACTTGTCTAACCTTGTGTGGGGAAAACGCCCCTTAGAATTTGGTACTCTTATGGTATTTCCAATACGTTAAGGCCGTGTACGCGAGGTGACGAGTGCGTACTAGGGTTAAATGTGAAAAATCCATTCTTGCTAAGTAGTTTCCTTTTCAATTCCTTAACTGAGTTACTCTAGAATGTGTAGTCATTATGTTTAGCCTAATGTCGCATGTCTACGTGTCTTAAGTCTTACTTGCAATTTGTGCAACATGCTTAGTTGAATTACCTACTTCTTTGTTTTTGTATTTAGTCTTTAGCTGTAGGATTCCTTGCTGTAATTTCGTTGTTCCATTAGTTATGAGTTGTATATTTACTTTTGGGACTATGAGGCAGTACCTCAAGAGCGGCCACGTTGCATATTTACTTTTGGGACTATGAGGTGGTACCTCAGGAGTACCCCTATTGCATATTTACTTTTGGGACTACAAGGCGGTACCTCGGGAGCGCCCCTATTGCATATTTACTTTTAGGACTACGAGGCGGTACCTCGGGAGTGCCCCTTTTATGTATTTACTTGGGATCTACGAGGCGGTACCTCGGGAGCGCCCCTGTTGTTTACCTCTATTTGTTGTGTTGTTGTTGTTGTTGTTGTTGTTGTTGTTGTTTCTTAACTTGTAAGAATCTTGGTTTTCCTCACGTGTTGTAGTTGTCTTCTTGAATCCCGTGTTGTTATCTTTTTGTAAGTTCTTATTGTTCACTTGTCAGTCATTTCATTATATTATTATATCTTCTGGCTTGTTTCCTATTATTTCTAGTAGGGCCCTGACCTGACTTCATCACTACTCTGCTGATGTTAGGCTTGGCACTTACTGGGTGCCATTGTGGTGTACTCATACTAAACTTGTGCATATCATTTTGTGCAAATCTAGGTACTACTTACCAGACCAGGTACCAGTGAGCTAGCCCTTACCTGGAGACTTCAAGGTAAATCTTCCAGCGTCCGCAGACCTCGAAGTCCCCCTCTTTCTTTATTATGTTGTTTTCTTCATTCCTCATTAGACTCTGATGTATAGATATATTTAGTAATTTTCTCGTTGGAGCTTGTGACTTATTTCTACCGGATTTTGGGAGTTGTAACTATTTTGAATCGCATTTCTTATTTATTTCAGAGGTTGAGGTTGAGTTCAACTTTATATTCAGTTATTCCGCATAATTGCTAGGCATTCCTAGTCTTAAGGACTAGGTGTCGTCATGACATATTGCTAAGGGAAATTGAGGTTTGTCTCTAGACTTGTAAACCGGATTATATTTGCAACGACCACTTAGTCCTTTTTAAGTCGTAGTTGGGCGTGATAAACTTTTGGCGTCGTTGCCAGGGAATTAACGGTGTTATTAATTACAGCTAGAAAAATTGTTAGGATTCTTAGTTTAGTCAATTTACTTCTTTTTAAATTCATTATATTGAAATTTTAACATTTGTAGTCTTGTGAGTTATAGGTGTATGCCTAGGAACTCTTCAAGAATTGGTGCATCGTTTGAAGGATTACCGGATCTTGAGAAAGATTTCAAGGCATTAAATCGTACAAACAAGAAGGACAAACGACAACAAAACATAATAGAACAGGTTAAACTAGACATGGGGGATGTCATAGATGACCAAAACAACCGATACAATGGGAATGACATAAACAATCAGAGTGTGGCACCTCCTGTGCCATAAGAGCCCTTGTATGATTGGGCATAACCCACTGCTGAAAATCTGACAACAGTAATTATAGTCCCTCAGATACAAGGGGAGTCATTTCAAATTACAAACAACATGCTATATCTGCTGCAGATCAAGGGACTGTTCTCCGGGTCTTACATTGAAGATCCACAATAGAATCTGAAAAACCTTTTGTCAATTTGTGTCACTCAAAGGTAACTGAATGTGACATCAGAAGCAATCAAACTGTCATTGTTTCCATTCTCAGTAACTGGAGAAGCTCAGACTTGGCTTAATTCGCTCCCCATAAACTCCATCACTACTTGGGAGGAATTAGTGAAGCAGATTTTGAACAAGTTCTACACACTCAATAAGACTGCCAAGCAAGTTGATGAGATATTGAGCTTCAGGCAGAAACCAGCTGAAACACTACAAGAAATGTGGGAGAGGTTCAAAGAGATGTTGGTTAAGTGTCCACATCATGGAATTCCAGATCAGATGTTGGGATAAAGGTTTTACATGGGATTGGCAGATAGCTTGAAGGCCAATGTTGATGTTTCAGCAGGTGGAGCATTTTTAAGCAAATCATTTAGAGAGTGTAAGGTCCAGCTAGATAAAATGGCTCAAAACTCAGGATGGATGACAAGAGAAACTACAATCACCTTTGTAGTTCACTCAGTATCTTTGGACACAAACAACTCCATAGCCGAGAATATAGTCACTCTGATGACGCAAATGAGTATCCTCACCAAAAAGATTGATGAATCAGACCAGAATCAAGTACACATAGTTGACACGACTAATTGTGGCTTATGTACACCATGCATTGGCCAACCATATGTGTGCTCGTGGAGTGGTGAAGGTGGTTAGAATTGGGGGTAGCAGAACCAGCAGCATAGACCAGCACAGCAACAACACAATAACAGCAACAATCCTGGAGCTATGCGACCACATGGTCAAGTTATGCCTTAATAAAGTCAACATCGATACAATCAGCAAAATCAGCAGCTAGCTTATTAACAGCCTCAACAACAACATATAGTGAGACAAGATGATGGGTTTTCTAAACTTAAAGGAATGCTGCAACAACTAATTGGGTCCAACGAAAAAATGCAAAGAAAGTTGAAGCACATGACTTAACGATAAAAGGCATTGAGATTCAATTGGGCAGATATTGATGGCTTTGAATAATCGTCCCCAGGGGATGTTACCTGCGGACACACATGTCAGTTTGAAAGAGCAGGACCCAAAGCAGCTTATGGAGGCGAGTCTTAGAAATGGTAGATATCTTGATCTAGAGCAAGAAATAGCTTGCGGAAGCCGACCAACTTAAATACTTGTGCCAGTGCCAATTGAGGTAGATGATTCAACGGGGTGAATAGAGGTAACGTACAACATGCACAAGAGGAAACAAGCAAAGAAAAATATGTTGCAAAGGAGACTGAGAAAGTGCAAGAGAAGGCATCAGAAAAAGTGAGGGAGCAGGATCTAACTCAAGTCACAGGAATGAAGCGACCTTCAGCACCCTTCCCGCAGAGGTTGGCAAAATATCAGAAGGATGAGCAGTACAAAAGAATCATGGAAATGTTGAAGCAAATTTAGGTAAACATTCCTCTAATTGATGCTTTGAGAGAGAAGCTCAGTTATGCACAAATCATGAAGGACCTGATGACTCGCAAGTTCAACTTTCAAAACTTGGCAACTATGGCATTGACTCATATCTATAGTGTTGTTGTGACAATACCTATAGCTGAGAAGTTATCCGACCCTAGAAGCTTCACAATTCCATGCACCATAGGTAGCTATGCATTCGCCAAAGCATTGTGTCATTTGGGCACGAGCATAAGTGTGATGCCATTGGTTATCTATAAAAAGTTAGGCATTGGAAGAGAAATGACCACATCCATGTTACTATAGATAGTTGACTGAATGGTGAAAAGGCCATCAGGTATATTTGACGATGTACTTCTGCAAGTTGGAAAGTTTGTGTTTCCAACAGATTTTGTCATTTTGGACTGCCAGGTTGATAAAGAGATTCCCATAATTTTGGGAAGGCCGTTCATGACCACAGGAAGATCTCTTATTGATTGTGAAACTGGGGAGCTGAAGATGAGGCTAAATAATGAAGAAATAACATTTAATATGCAAAAGTATATGCGGCGACCCAGTGAGTTTGCAAATTTCTCTTTGATAGAAGTAGTGGATGTGATCATGGAGGAAGATGATGAGGTACTTAATGCAAAAGGCCCTCTAGCAACCTGCCTCATGAACTTAGAAGACTTAAATGATGAGGACTTGGCAGAATGGGTGATGGCTCTTAAAGGCCAAGGGTACAGGAAAAGAGAGCTCGAATTCGAGCCTTTACACTTAGAAGAAAGAAAGACCCATCAAAATAAGCCATTGATCGAAGCGCCATCACAGTTGGAGTTGAAACCTCTACCATCTAACCTCAGGTATGCTTTTTTGGGACCTAACTCAACTTTACATGTTATTATCTCATCTGGTTTGTTAGATGTACAGGTAGAATAACTTTTCAGGTGTTGAAAGAGTGCAAGACTGTAGTTGGTTGGACCATTGCAGACATTAAGGGTATCATCCCATCCTTCTGTATGCATAAGATTCTACTGGAAGATGGGTATAAACCTTTCAGAGAACATCAAAGAAGGTTGAACACCAACATAAAATAAGTCGTGAAGAAGGAAGTGATCAAGTGGTTAGATGCGGGAATTATTTTTTCCATCTCCGACAACAACTGGGTTAGGCCAGTTCAGTGTGTGCCAAAGAAATGTGGAATGACTGTGGTGCAAAATGAAAACAACGAGTGGATCTCAACAAGAATAGTCACGGGATGGCGAATTTGTATGGACTACAGAAGATTGAACAAGGCCACCCAAAAAGACAATTTTCCCGTGCCATTCATTGATCAAATGTTAGATAGGTTGGCAGGGAGGTGCCACTTTTGCTTCTTGGATGGATACTCGGGGTATAATCAGATCTCTACTGCCCCGGAGGATAGAGAGAAAACATCATTCACATGTCTATATTCACATCATTTAGCCTATGCAATGCACCCGCCACATTCCAAAGGTGCATGACGACCATCTTCACAGATATGGTAGAGGACATAATGGAAGTTTTAATGGATGATTTCTCAGTGGTGGGAAACTCGTTCGATGACTGGGAAACTGTGAAAAGTACCATTTCATGGTACAAGAAAGTATAGTCTTGGGGCACCTAGTGTCAAGTAAGGGCATTGAGTGGATCGTTTCAAGGTTGATGTAATATAGAAGTTTCCACCACCCGTTTCGGTCAAGGCAATAAGAAGTTTCCTTGGCCATGTCGGTTTCTACAAGCGGTTTATAAAAGATTTTCCAAGATTGCTAACCCTTTGTGTAAATTGCTTTAAAAAGATCACCCCTTTATGTTTTCTGATGACTGCAAGGTAGCGTTTGAGGAATTGAAAAAGAGGTTGGTGTATGCACCTATCATAGTCGCACCCCACTGGGAGCAACTATTTGAGTTGATGTGCGATACAAGCGATTATGTTGCGGGAGCAGTGCTGGGGAAAAGAAAAGAGAAGGTCATGCACCTAATATACTATGCAAGTAGAACGCTGAGTGGTGCCCATCTAAATTACACAGTAACCGAGAAAGAGATGCTACCAGTTATGTTCGCATTTGACATATTCAGGTCATACCTGATAGGCTCGAAGGTAATTATTTATACTGACCATGCTGCTCTCGGGTACCTAATTAATAAGAAGGATTCAAAGTTGCACTTGATTCAATGGGTGCTGCTATTACAAAAATGCAACTTGGAAATCCGTGACCTAAAAGAAACAGAGAACCAAGTGAAGGATCACTTGTCCGGGTTGGAAGGAGCGGAGAAGAAGGTTGAGGTAGAAGAGATCGTGGAAGCATTCCCGGATGAACAATTGTTGGCCACAAGCCTTGAGGTAGCGCTGTGGTATGCATATATTGCAAACTACCTAGCGAGTGGTATTATCCCCCAGGACCTATCCTCTATACAAAAGAAAAGGTTCTTTCATGATTATCGTATGTACTTTGGGATGAGCCTTATCTGTTCAGGATTTTTATTGATAACATGATCCAGAGATGTATTCCCGAGATTGACCAATCTTCTATTTTGCAGGCTTGTAACGCATCCCCATATGGTGACCATTTTAGGGGAGTAAGGACATCTTCAAAAGTGTTGGAGTCGGGCTTCTACTGGCCGACATTGTTCAGATATGCACACTTCTGGTTAAAGGGTTGTGATGAATGCCAACGGACCGAGAATTTTTCCCGCCGACATGAGATGCCCAGGAACCCAATTCAGGAGGTGGAAGTGTTTGATGTATGAGGAATCGATTTTATGGTGGCTTTTGTCAGCTCATATGTCAACAAGTACATACTCATAGCTATGGACTATGTGTCAAAATGGGTAGAGAATGTGTAACTCCCTACAAATGATGCAAAGGGGGTCATTAGTTTTTGAGAAAGAATGTATTCACCCGGTTTGGCACTCCAAGAGCAATAATTAGTGATGGAGGCACTCGCTTCTACAACCGAGCCTTCGCAAAATTGTTAAAAAAATATGGTGTGTGCCACAAGGTTTCCACCCCATATCACCCACAAACGAGTGGGCAAGTGGAGTTTCGAACAGATAGATAAAGAGCGTTTTGACAAAAACCATGAATGCTACAAGAACGGATTGGGCGACAAAGTTAGATGATGCACTCTGGCCTATCGTACCGCTTTTAAAACTCCAATTGGCATGTCTCCATATAAATTAGTATTTGAGAAGGCGTGCCACTTACCCGTGGAGTTGGAGCATATAGCTTTGTAGGCATTGAGGCAGTTGAATCTCGATATGGAAGCTGAGGGTATAAGTAGAGTCACAAAGTGGCATGAGCTTGATGAGTTCCACTACTATGCTTTTGAGAGCACAAGACTATACAAGGAGAGAATGAAGATGATGCATGACAAAAATATTCTTGAGCGGAGTTTTAAACCTAGAGATATGGTATTGCTATACAATTTGAGATTGAAGTTGTTTCCGGGCAAGTTGAATTCAATATACGCATTCAACTGGAGCCGTCGAGATTACATTGGAAGATGGATCCCACAAGTTCAAAGTTAATGGGCAAATACTAAAATATTATCAAGGCATGGTTGAGGAAGATAAAGTGCTCTCGACCTTGTACTTGAAAGATCATTGATAAGGGATAGTCTGAATCATGCCACGACACTAAATCAGACGCTACTTGGGAGGCAACCCATGGTTTTGTTGTAATTCGTCATGCCGCGACGTTAAATCAGGAGCTTGTTGGGAGGCAACCTAAGTTTTGTGTTTTTATTTATTTTTCGTGTTTAATTTTGAATTTTGGAAGTATTTACATATTTATGAATGTTGTAGGAATGAGTTTGTGCGAATTGGAATGACTCGGGGTGAATAAATCATGAAAAAAGGCCAAAAGTGGCTAAATTTGAAAAGCTGAAAAAAATGGCCAGCGCTGGCCTCGTCTATGTTTGCGCCTCGCCCGAAGGCAGACGCGACCCAGGCCAGTCAAATAAGAAAAAAAATAGTAAAGTAGGGGCATAGGGTGGCCCACTTCGCGAAATATTTTTTTCTTTCTTTTTGGTTAATTTATTTTCCTAGGTTTGTTATTTTAAACACCCCAACCCCTATTCTTTCCCATCCTCTCTATTCCCAACCCTCACACCCTGCTTTTTCCTCTCCCTATCGCACCAAGACCCCCCCAATCCCTCAAACGAACTGGTAAGACCTTCCCTTCTTCTTTTCTTCTCGTTCCTATCCCCTCCCCCACGTAACAGACCCCTCCAGTTTTCCTTAGGTTTGCTTTTATTTTTCTCATTCTTTCTTATTATGGTTTATTGTGGTAGAGTAATTGAATTTCAAATTTTGGAGCATCGTTTGCACTAGATTTTATTGGTTGTTGTGCATAGTGAGGTGGAAAACTACAATTCCCACCACCACATTCAAATTGGGAGGTCAAAATACATGTTACTTGCATTGAAAAAGGATGGTAAACATTATGCATATGAGGTGTTTGAAAAATTTCCCGAAAGAGAATTTTGATAGGTTTTGCAAAGTCTGAGTAGCAAGACTCGTTGTTTTGGTAATATGAACATCTCTTGAGTGTGGGGTAGCCGTTTGGGATTCTTTGCAGTTAAATTGTATTCGTTTTAGAATGAATGTCAACCTGCAACCAACTTAGGCACGACTCATGCACGACGTGTGCGTCGTCCTACCCACTTCATTTTCAATGATGCTAAGTAACCTTATTTCAATGTAATTAAGTTGTAGTAGACATTTGTACCCTGGTTGTACACTTACCCTTTCGGGCTAAATGTGTGGTGCAATGTATACTGCTATGACTCAATGTTACACATTATACTAATATGTGTTTGGTATCTTTTGCAGGTGTTATGGCTGTCTCTAAACCACCAACTAGAAACCATGGAGCCAGTGGTAGTGGTAAGCCACCCCCAAAGAAATCACCAACTAACAAGAATGTAGCGGGTAAGGGAGATATAGAGGCACGAACAAAGGCTAGGCATGATAAGGAAAAGACTGAAACTTCCGAGGTGGACACTGATGCCACCAATCTGAGCACTGAGCAGCCTGCACAAACAAAGCAAAGGGCACGTCAATCATGGCCGTCTAGACCAAGAGAGGTTCCGGTCCAAATTAGAGAAGGGGATTCAAAGACACCACTGGCTAAGAAGTGGAAAGTAGGTGAGGTGAAAGGAAAGGGAATGGCAAAAATGGTTGTCGAGTCAAAATCTGAACATGACTCATCTGATGATGAGGAGACAACGATTCCTTTGTAAGGTAAAGGGGAGCCTAGTGCTCTGATTGCTACGACCGTGTGTGAACAGAAGTTTGTGAGTGAAAGTGCATGAAACAAATGGAAGCTAATAAAGACTAAGCAAATCAATCCAATACTGTTTGAAGGACCGCTGAATTTTGGGGCTACCTAGTCAAGTTGCACGGATATTTTGAAAGCAATAGAGCAGAATGGGTGGGAACGCTTTTCTCAAGGGCCGAAGGGCAAGGAAAATTTGACTCTCGTGCATGAGTTATATGCAAACTGGGACCCTGACAGGGGCAATGACATTGTTTGGGTTCCTGGGACTCAAGTTGATATCTCTGTCATGGCAATAAATAAGGGCTACCGCATACCGTCACAATCTAAATTAGAGTACTGGAGAGAAGAGCAAAAGACGAATTTGGATCACATAATTATGGTCTTATGTAGGGGATCAGGACGAGCTGAGTGGACAGAGACTGATGGGTTGGCAAAGACGTACATGAACAAGGAGGCTCGAATATGGTTGAATTGGGTCTGTAACATATTCATTCCAGCAACGCAAAAGTCTGTTCTGATTTGGGAGCAAGTGTTCTTGGTATATGCCCTGATGGCAGG
Source organism: Nicotiana tomentosiformis (assembly GCF_000390325.3). NCBI lineage: Eukaryota > Viridiplantae > Streptophyta > Magnoliopsida > Solanales > Solanaceae > Nicotiana > Nicotiana tomentosiformis. Next base: position 182,828,813 of record NC_090813.1, read on the forward strand.
TATTGCGGTGAACATTGGAGCTATCTTGCGAAGTCAAATGGCGAAGACCAGAAAAAAACATGCAGTGAATGTTCTACTTTGTGCATACTTTGACTGTGTTACTTTCTAAATACAAGTTGACTGAGAAGGATGATGAGATATGTGGAGGTACAGTGTCGGTGTTGCATGATATTTTCTCTGTTCAGGACCCAGCGAAAACGACTATAAAGAAGAAGGTCCATGGTGAGCGCATCACTTATATGGAGGGCGCACTTCAGCAGTTGTGAGAAGATTTAGAAGCACGAGATCATGCTTTGCTAGCCGCACATAAGAGTAGAGATCAGTGGATGCGAGAGCAGTTCGATGTGCTGCTCGAGGATGTTCATGGATGGAGACTGGTACGACACATTGGAGTCTAGACAGACTTTGAGGAGTCGGGAGATGCAGAGTTGTCTGCTTTGAGTGCTACTTATGGCACTGCTACTGAGGAGAAGACGTAGGTTTGAGTGGTGGCTGTTGGGGATGTTGCTCCGACTAGGGAGGGTGAGATGATAGCAGCCGTCGACACATCTGGTGTCGTATTGGAGGATCCATCTGCATTGCGGACCGAGGTTTGCTACTGGTCCTCCCCGCAGCCTGAGATATGATGAGGAAGTTTCTGACACTCACTCTACTATTGATTATTTATTGTATGTTTATGTGATATTGTGCAACTGGGGACAATGCACTCTATTACGTATGGGGTGGGGGTGTCAGAATTTAATTTTTGCGGCATGTGTTTAATTGCTAGTGATACATTTTGTCATGATCACACTCAAGGCCATTGTAATTGTATAATTGTAGTTAGCTTTTGTTTGGTATAATCTCGGGTTTTCTTTAAATCACGACTCTTTCCCGAGGATGCCATTTTCTTGAACCGGGTAGTCTTAGGTAGTTTTTTCTTTCTCAAACTTTGTAGAAGAAATTGTGGACTTTGCCCGACGATGGTTTCCTAGGCTGTTTTCTTGAGGGTTTAAAGTATAAAAAACAATATACAAAAAGATTGTTTTTTCTTTTCCTTTGTTTGTTTTGAACTAATATTGGAATGGGAAGAAATTGAGTACTCTGCTTTATGACATATTTTATATCGGGGCTCAGAACTAGAGCATTTGTGCTTAGTAATTTCCTCGTATTTCTTGTTTGTAGACCTAGGAAATGATATAGGCATTTCTTTGATTGACCATTGAGACACTTTTGTCCACCAATGCTAATATTATCCATAGTCAACCCTTTTGAGCATGTAGACCTTTTCCTTGGCACCCACATTACAAGCTAAATTCCCCTTGCTCTTTATCAAATCTTGTTCACCCTTTACCTCTGAAAATACTTAAGTCGTTGTAAGAGTAAAGAGAGAGACCGGGTAGCTTTTGAGTGGAACCATAGGGAGGCCGAGAATGCGCGTTGTGTTTAAATGAATTACTAGCTGGAAACACCAAAATAATGGGTAGTGTAAAAGAAACAAAAATAGATTTTGAAGTACACCTCCCAGGTATTGATCTGGGCTAGTGAGCATCCACATGATGATATGCATAAAGATCAAGGGCCTAATAGAGTAAACAGAAAATAAAATGCAAAAGAGAGACTCTAGGTGCTGTAGAACGGACTCAGAAAGCAACTCACCACTAAGCCTCAGGGTATCCAGGGTGCGCGTCAGAATGACTGCCAGATGCACCTGCCTCAGATCCTATACGATTAGTACAGAAGTGTAGCGTGAGTACATAAATAACATGTACCCAGTAAGTATCCAGTCTAACCTCGAAGAAGTAGTGATGAGGGATCGACATCAACACTTACTATGTGCTAACAATAAAATACAAAAATGCTAACCAGACATAGAGTATGTGAATAATAATATTAACACAATGGCAGTAGTGATTAAATGATTCTTTAACTAACAGTAAATTCCAAAAGTCTTTCACTAAAAAATACTAATTCCAAATAAATTCAGAACAAATAAATAAATTTTAACCTCTCAATTCATGAAAGTAATATCATGTATATTATGGCTTCAAGCATTAACACACACAATTTATGTTGAGGTCGTACGACCCAATCCAGAATAATGTGTACACTGCCGAGGGTCGAGCGACACTAACCATAGATGCATCTATTATACTGCCGAGCCGTTCGGCCCGATCCACAAAAAGAGAGATTTCTTTATGAACATCTGATTTAAAAGCTATTATAATGATAATACACAGAAGCAAAATCTCTATTAACGGTCAAGTGACCCGCCAAAATGCAAGTAAGTGAAATTCGGTCTTTAAAAATCCTTTAACAAGTTTCAATATAATTTAAGAACCTTAATTAACAAGTAGGGTGCAAATATCACAAGTATTTCACTATTTGGGTCCTAAACTACCCGTACTTAAGCATAATTAGTAGCTACGCACGGACTCTCATCACCTCGTGCATACGAAGCCTCCACAATTAGAATCAAATATCAATTTAAATCACCTATGGGGTTAATTCCCTCTTACAAGATTAGGCAAGAGACTTACCTCGTCTCAAAGATCACTTTCCGGCCACAAATTTACTCTAAGGATCCAACTTGGTGCCGAACAATCCGAATCTAGCCAAATGTAATATAAAATAATCAATATATGCTCAAAAGTTAATACTTTAGCTATCAGAGTAATTACCCAACCCAAATTAAAAAATTCCTAAAATTCACCCTCTAGGCCCACGTTCCCGAATTTTGGATATTTTCTAAGATAATAGTTTCCCATAAACCGCACGAACTCAAATATAAAAATTTCACCAAATGCCATAATCAATTTTATGCTTAAATCCCATTTTTATCAAAACCTAGGTTTTTCAACTAAACCCATAATTTTCACAATATTACATGTTAAAATATATATATGTATTGAAATTACATTGAATAGAAATAGCTTACGTTCAATAGCTTAGGGAAAACCCCTTTCTAAGAAGATCCAAAATCGCCCAAGAGATGAAAGAAATGAGTCAAAAATGGCCTAAGTCACAACTAAAATGAACTTCACTGCCCAGCGATTTTTGCACCTGCGATGCCACTGTCGCACCTGCGGCTGTGCTTTTGCGTTAAAAATCTCGCAGGTGCGGGCCAAGCCCAGGTCCACCTCCTTCGCTTCTGCGAGCCCGCTTCTATGGCGTACGCGTTGCACCTGCGACGATTAACTCCTTCACACCTACGCGTTTGTATGTGCGGCTCCTGCTCTGTTTCTCCGATCACTATCTAGCCCACGCTAAGCCACTTATGCGTGAATTAACTCGCTTCTGCGAGCTCGTACCTGTGGAAAGTTTTTCGCATGTGTGATTGCACCACAACCCTACTGCTTCAGCCTTGCTTTCAAGCCCAAATTTGATCTGCACATCGCACAAGTAGCACCCGAGGCCGTCAGGCCTCGCACGAACATACCAACAAGTTCGTAAACATAAAACAGACTCGCTCGAATCCTTGGAAGGTGTAAAACAGCATCAAAATTAAGAATCACACTCCAAACCAAATCGAATCAACTTAGGAACTTCAAGTTCTTCCAATTTGCTCCGAACGCGCCGAATCATACTTAAACTACTCGGAATGACACCAAGTCTTAAATTACCATACGAAACTATTCCCAGGCTCGTAATCCAAAACAGACCTCGATAACACCAAAACTTACTTCAAACAAAATTTTAAAAACTTTAAAACCTTCAATGCACCAACTTTCAACTTTATGCGCCGAAACGCTCCCGTGTCATCCAAAACCCGATCCGAACCTACGCCCAAGTCCAAAATCATCATACAAACCTGTTGGGACCGTCAAATCCCGGTTCCAAGGGCATTTACTAAAAATATTGACCCAACTCAAACTTAATCTTTTTAAGCCAATGATAAGGAACTAAGTGCTCCGATTTCGACCCGAACCTTCCAAGCCCGAACTAACTGTCACCGCAAGTCATAAACAGTAAAAGCACATACATCTTAATTAGGGGAACGGGGATCTAGAAAGCAAAACGACCGGTCGGGTCGTTACATTCTCCACCTCTTAAACAAACGTTCGTCCTCGAACGGGTCTAGAATCGTACCTGGAGTGCCGAATAGGTTTGGATATCTGCTCTGCATGTCCTCCTTGGTCTCCCAAGTCACCTCCTCGACTGGTTGACCCCTCTACTGAACCTTTACCGCAGAAATCTTCTTGGACTCAATTGGAAAACCTGCTTGTCAACAATGACAACTAGATCCTCCTCATAACCCAGGCACTCATCTAACTGAACCATGTTGTAGTATGCGACCTGTCGCCATGATACTTCCGGAACATAGACATGTGGAAAACTAGATGAACTCCCAATAGACTGGGAGGCAAGGCAGGCTCATAGAAACATCCCCAACTCGTCTCAACCTCAAATGGACCTATAAACCTTGGGCTCAACTTGTGTTTTTCCCGAACCTCAAGATTCCATTCTTCGGCGAAACTTTTAAGAGAACCTTTCCACCCACCATAAATGATAAATCAGGCGCCTTCTGATTCGTGTAACTCTTCTGTCTAGATTGTGCTGTGCGAAGTCATTCCTGAATCAACTTTACCTTTTCCAAGGCATCCATCACAAAATCAGTACCATATAACTTAGCCTCGCTGGGCTCAAACCATTTAATGGGTGAACGACATCGCTGACTGTATAAAGAATCAAATGGAGCCATCTGGATGCTGGACTAATAACTGTTGTTGTAAACAAACTCGGCCAAAGGCAAGAATTGATTCCACTACCCTCCGAAGTTGATCATGCATGCTCTGAGCATGTCCTCTAAGATTTGAACCATCTGCTCTGACTGCCCGTCGGTCTGCGGATGAAAGGTTGTGCTGAGCTCCACCCGGGTCACCAACTCACTCTGTATTGCCCTCCAAAAATGCGAAGTAAACTGAGGGCCTCTCTCTGATATAATGGAAACATGCCCACCATGCAACCGAACAATCTCCTGAATGTAAAACTACGCCAATCTCTCTGAAGACTACATGGTCAAAACTGGAATGAAGTGTGCCAACTTGTTTAGAGGTTGAGGTTGAGTTCAACTTTATATTCAGTTATTCCGCATAATTTCTAGGCATTCCTAGTCTTAAGGACTAGGTGTCGTCATGACATATTGCTAAGGGAAATTGAGGTTTGACTCTAGACTTGTAAACCAGATTATATTTGCAACGACCACTTAGTCCTTTTTAAGTCATAGTTGGGCGTGATAAACTTTTGGCGTCATTGCCAGGGAATTAACGGTGTTATTAATTACAGCTAGAAGAATTGTTAGGATTCTTAGTTTAGTCAATTTACTTCTTTTTAAATTCATTATATTGAAATTCTAACATTTGTAGTCTTGTGAGTTATAGGTGTATGCCTAGGAACTCTTCAAGATTTGGTGCATCGTTTGAAGGATTACCTGATCCTGAGAAAGATTTCAAGGCATTAAATCATACAAACAAGAAGGACAAACGACAACAAAACCTAATAGAACAGGTTAAACTAGACATGGGGGATGTCATAGATGACCAAAACAACCGATACAATGGGAATGACATAAACAATCAGAGTGTGGCACCTCCTGTGCCATAAGAGCCCTTGTATGATTGGGCATAACCCACTGCTGAATATCTGGCAACCTTAATTACAGTCCCTCAGATACATGGGGAGTCATTTCAAATTACAAACAACATGCTACATCTACTGCAGATCAAGGGACTGTTCTCCGGGTCATACATTGAAGATCCACAATAGAATCTGAAAAACCTTTTGTCAATTTGTGTCACTCAAAGGTAACCGAATGTGACATCAGAAGCAATCAAACTGTCATTGTTTCCATTCTCAGTAACTGGAGAAGCTCAGACTTGGCTTAATTCGCTCCCCATAAACTCCATCACTACTTGGGAGGAATTAGTGAAGCAGATTTTGAACAAGTTCTACACACTCAATAAGACTGCCAAGCAAGTTGATGAGATATTGAGCTTCAGGCAGAAACCAGCTGAAACACTACAAGAAATGTGGGAGAGGTTCAAAGAGATGTTGGTTAAGTGTCCACATCATGGAATTCCAGATCAGATGTTGGGATAAAGGTTTTACATGGGATTGGCAGATAGCTTGAAGGCCAATGTTGATGTTTCAGCAGGTGGAGCATTTTTAAGCAAATCATTTTGAGAGTGTAAGGTCCAGCTAGATAAAATGGCTCAAAACTCAGGATGGATGACAAGAGAAACTACAATCACCTTTGTAGTTCACTCAGTATCTTTGGACCCAAACAACTCCATAGCCGAGAATATTGTCACTCTGATGACGCAAATAAGTATCCTCACCAAAAAGATTGACGAATCAGACCAGAATCAAGTACACATAGTTGACACGACTAATTGTGGCTTATGTACACCATGCATTAGCCAACCATATGTGTGCTCGTGGAGTGGTGAAGGTGGTTAGAATTGGGGGTAGCAGAACCAGCAGCATAGACCAGCACAGCAATAACACAATAACAGCAACAATCCTGGAGCTATGCGACTACATGGTCAAGTTATGCCTTAATAAAGTCAACATCGATACAATCAGCAAAATCAGCAGCTAGCTTATCAACAGCCTCAACAACAACATATAGTTAGACAAGATGATGGGTTTTCTAAAATTAAAGGAATGCTGCAACAACTAATTGGGTCCAACGGAAAAATGCAAAGAAAGTTGAAGCACATGACTTAACGATAAAAGGCATTGAGATTCAATTGGGCAGATATTGATGGCTTTGAATAATCGTCCCCAGAGGATGTTACCTGCGGACACACATGTCAGTTTGAAAGAGCAGGACCCAAAGCAGCTTATGGAGGCGAGTCTTAGAAATGGTAGATATCTTGATCTAGAGCAAGAAATAGCTTGCGGAAGCCGACCAACTTAAATACTTGTGCCAGTGCCAATTGAGGTAGATGATTCAACGGGGTGAATAGAGGTAACGTACAACATGCACAAGAGGAAACAAGCAAAGAAAAATATGTTGCAAAGGAGACTGAGAAAGTGCAAGAGAAGGCATCAGAAAAAGTGAGGGAGAAGGATCTAACTCAAGTCACAGGAATGAAGCGACCTTCAGCACCCTTCCCGCAGAGGTTGGCAAAATATCAGAAGGATGAGCAGTACAAAAGAATCATGGAAATGTTGAAGCAAATTTAGGTAAACATTCCTCTAATTGATGCTTTGAGAGAGAAGCTTGGTTATGCACAAATCATGAAGGACCTGATGACTCGCAAGTTCAACTTTCAAAACTTGGCAACTGTGGCATTGACTCATATCTATAGTGTTGTTGTGACAATACCTATAGCTGAGAAGTTATCCGACCCTAGAAGCTTCACAATTCCATGCACCATAGGTAGCTATGCATTCGCCAAAGCATTGTGTCATTTGGGCGCGAGCATAAATGTGATGCCATTGGTTATCTATAAAAAGTTAGGCATTGGAAGAGAAATGACCACATCCATGTTACTATAGCTAGTTGACTGAATGGTGAAAAGGCCATCAGGTATATTTGATGATGTACTTCTGCAAGTTGGAAAGTTTGTGTTTCCAACAGATTTTGTCATTTTGGACTGCCAGGTTGATAAAGAGATTCCCATAATTTTGGGAAGGCCGTTCATGACCACAGGAAGATCTCTTATTGATTGTGAAACTGGGGAGCTGAAGATGAGGCTAAATAATGAAGAAATAACATTTAATATGCAAAAGTATATGCGGCGACCCAGTGAGTTTGCAAATTTCTCTTTGATAGAAGTAGTGGATGTGATCATGGAGGAAGATGATGAGGTACTTAATGCAAAAGGCCCTCTAGCAACCTGCCTCACGAACTTAGAAGACTTAAATGGTGAGGACTTGGCAGAATGGGTGATGGCTCTTAAAGGCCAAGGGTACAGGAAAAGAAAGCTCGAATTCAAGCCTTTACACTTAGAAGAAAGAAAGACCCATCAAAATAAGCCATTGATCGAAGCGCCATCACAGTTGGAGTTGAAACCTCTACCATCTAACCTCAGGTATGCTTTTTTGGGACCTAACTCAACTTTACATGTTATTATCTCATCTGGTTTGTTAGATGTACAGGTAGAACAACTTTTCAGGTGTTGAAAGAGTGCAAGACTGTAGTTGGTTGGACCATTGCAGACATTAAGGGTATCATCCCATCCTTCTGTATGCATAAGATTCTACTGGAAGATGGGTATAAACCTTTCAGAGAACATCAAAGAAGGTTGAACACCAACATAAAATAAGTCGTGAAGAAGGAAGTGATCAAGTGGTTAGATGCGGGAATCATTTTTTCCATCTCCGACAACAACTGGGTTAGGCCAATTCAGTGCATGCCAAAGAAATGTGGAATGACTGTGGTGCAAAATGAAAACAACGAGTGGATCTCAACAAGAATAGTCACGGGATGGCGAATTTGTATGGACTACAGAAGATTGAACAAGGCCACCCAAAAAGACAATTTTCCCGTGCCATTCATTGATCAAATGTTAGATAGGTTGGCAGGGAGGTGCCACTTTTGCTTTTTGGATGGATACTCGGGGTACAATCAGATCTCTACTGCCCCGGAGGATAGAGAGAAAACATCATTCACATGTCCATATTCACATCATTTAGCCTATGCAATGCACCCGCCACATTCCAAAGGTGCATGACGACCATCTTCACAGATATGGTAGAGGACATAATGGAAATTTTAATGGATGATTTCTCAGTGGTGGGAAACTCGTTCGATGACTGGGAAACTGTGAAAAGTACCATTTCATGGTACAAGAAAGTATAGTCTTGAGGCACCTAGTGTCAAGTAAGGGCATTGAGTGGATCGTTTCAAGGTTGATGTAATATAGAAGTTTCCACCACCCGTTTCGGTCAAGGCAATAAGAAGTTTCCTTGGCCATGTCGGTTTCTACAAGCGGTTTATAAAAGATTTTCCAAGATTGCTAACCCTTTGTGTAAATTGCTTTAAAAAGATCACCCCTTTGTGTTTTCTGATGACTGCAAGGTAGCATTTGAGGAATTGAAAAAGAGGTTGGTGTATGCACCTATCATAGTTGCACCCCACTGGGAGCAACTGTTTGAGCTGATGTGCGATACAAGCGATTATGTTGCGGGAGCAGTGCTGGGGCAAAGAAAGGAGAAGGTCATGCACCTAATATACTATGCAAGTAGAACGCTGAGTGGTGCCCAACTAAATTACACAATAACCAAGAAGGAGATGCTGCCAGTTATGTTCGCATTTGACATATTTAGGTCATACCTGATAGGCTCGAAGATAATTATTTATACTGACCATGCTTCTCTCGGGTACCTAATTAAGAAGAAGGATTCAAAGTTGCACTTGATTCGATGGGTGCTGCTATTACAAAAATGCAACTTGGAAATCCGTGACCTAAAGGAAACAGAGAACCAAGTGAAGGATCACTTGTCCGGGTTGGAAGGAGCGGAGAAGAAGGTTGAGGTAGAAGAGATCGTGGAAGCATTCCCGGATGAACAATTGTTGGCCACAAGCCTTGAGGTAGCGCTGTGGTATGCATATATTGCAAACTACCTAGCGAGTGGTATTATCCCCCATGACCTATCCTCTATACAAAAGAAAAGGTTCTTTCATGATTATCGTATGTACTTTTGGGATGAGCCTTATCTGTTCAGGATTTTTATTGATAACATGATCCAGAGATGTATTCCCGAGATTGACCAATCTTCTATTTTGTAGGCTTGTAACGCATCCCCATATGGTGACCATTTTAGGGGAGTAAGGACAGCTTCAAAAGTGTTGGAGTCGGGCTTCTACTGGCCGACATTGTTCAAAGATGCACACTTCTGGGTAAAGGGTTGTGATGAATGCCAACGGACCGAGAATTTTTCCCCCCGACATGAGATGCCCATGAACCCAATTCAGGAGGTGGAAGTGTTTGATGTATGAGGAATCGATTTCATGGGGGCTTTTGTCAGCTCATATGGCAACAAGTACATACTCATAGCTGTGGACTATGTGTCAAAATGGGTAGAGGATGTGGAACTCCCTACAAATGATGCAAAGAGGGTCATTAGTTTTTGAGAAAGAATGTATTCACCCGGTTTGGCACTCCAAGAGCAATAATTAGTGATGGAGGCACTCGCTTCTACAACCGAGCCTTCGCAAAATTGTTAAAAAAATATGGTGTGTGCCACAAGGTTTCCACCCCATATCACCCACAAACGAGTGGGCAAGTGGAGTTTCGAACAGATAGATAAAGAGCGTTTTGACAAAAACCATGAATGCTACAAGAACGGATTGGGCGACAAAGTTAGATGATGCACTCTGGCCTATCGTACCGCTTTTAAAACTCCAATTGGCATGTCTCCATATAAATTGGTATTTGAGAAGGCGTGCCACTTACCCGTGGAGTTGGAGCATATAGCTTTGTAGGCATTGAGGCAGTTGAATCTCGATATGGAAGCTGAGGGTATAAGTAGAGTCACAAAGTGGCATGAGCTTGATGAGTTCCACTACTATGCTTTTGAGAGCACAAGACTATACAAGGAGAGAATGAAGATGATGCATGACAAAAATATTCTTGAGCGGAGTTTTAAACCTAGAGATATGGTATTGCTATACAATTCGAGATTGAAGTTGTTTCCGGGCAAGTTGAATTCAATATACGCATTCAACTGGAGCCGTCGAGATTACATTGGAAGATGGATTCCACAAGTTCAAAGTTAATGGACAAAGACTAAAATATTATCAATTCATGGTTGAGGAAGATAAAGTGATCTCGACCTTGTACTTGAAAGATCCTTGAAAAGGGATAGTCTGAGTCATGCCACGACACTAAATCAGACGCTACTTGGGAGGCAACCCATGATTTTGTTGTAATTCGTCGTGCCGCGATGTTAAATCAGGAGCTTGTTGGGAGGCAACCTAAGTTTTGTGTTTTTATTTATTTTTCGTGTTTGATTTTGAATTTTGGAAGTATTGACATATTTATGAATGTTGTAGGAATGAGATTGTGCGAAATGGAATGACTCGGGGTGAATAAATCATGAAAAAAGGCCAAAAGTGGCTAAATTTGAAAAGCTGAAAAAAATGGCCAGCACTGGCCTCGTCTATGTTTGCGCCTCGCCCGAAGGCTGACGCGACCCAGGCCAGTCAAACAAGAAAAAAAAAAGTAAAGCAGGGGCATAGGGTGGCCCACTTCGCGAAATGTTTTTTTCTTTCTTTTTGGTTAATTTATTTTCCTAGGTTTGTTATTTCAAACACCCCAACCCCTATTATTTCCCGTCCTCTCTATTCCCAACCCTCACACCCTGCTTTTTCCTCTCCCTATCGCACCAAGACCCCCCCAATCCCTCAAACGAACTGGTAAGACCTTCCCTTCTTCTTTTCTTCTCGTTCCTATCCCCTCCCCCACGTAACGGACCCCTCCAGTTTTCCTTAGGTTTGCTTTTGTTTTTCTCATTCTTTCTTATTATGGTTTATTGTGGTAGAGTAATTGAATTTCGAATTTTGGAGCATCGTTTGCACTAGATTTTATTGGTTGTTGTGCATAGTGAGGTGGGAAACTACAATTCCCACCACCTCATTCAAGTTGGGAGGTCAAAATACATGTTACTTGCATTGAAAAAGGATGGTAAACATTATGCATATGAGTTGTTTGAAAAATTTCCCGAAAGAGAATTTTGATAGGTTTTGCAAAGTCTGAGTAGCAAGACTCGTTGTTTTGGTAATATGAACATCTCTTGAGTGAGGGGTAGCCATTTGGGATTCTTTGTAGTTTAATTGTATTCGTTTTAGAATGAATGTCAACCTGCAACCAACTTAGGCACGACTCGTGCACGACGTGTGCGTCGTCCTAACCACTTGATTTTCAATGATGCTAAGTAACCTTATTTCAATGTAATTAAGTTGTAGTAGACATTTGTACCCTGGTTGTACACTTACCCTATCGGGCTAAATGTGTGGTGCAATGTATACTGCTATGACTCAATGTTACACATTATACTAATATGTGTTTGGTATCTTTTGCAGGTGTTATGGCCGTCTCTAAACCACCAACTAGAAACCATGGAGCCAGTGGTAGTGGTAAGCCATCCCCAAAGAAATCACCAACTAACAAGAATGTAGCGGTGAAGGGAGATATAAAAGCACGAACAAAGGCTAGGCATGATAAGGAAAAGACTGAAACTTCCGAGGTGGACACTGATGCCACCAATCTGAGCACTGAGCAGCCTGCACAAACAAAGCAAAGGGCACGTCAATCACGGCTGTCTAGACCAAGAGAGGTTCCGGTCCAAATTAGAGAAGGGGCTTCAAAGACACCACCAGCTAAGAAGTGGAAAGTAGCTGAGGTGAAAGGAAAGGGAAAGGCAAAAATGGTTGTCGAGTCAAAATCTGAACATGACTCATCTGATGATGAGGAGACAACGATTCCTTTGCCCTAAGGTAAAGGGGAGCCTAGTGCTCTGATTGCTATGACCGTGTGTGAACAGAAGTTTGTGAGTGAAAGTGCATGGAACAAATGGAAGCTAATAAAGACTAAGCAAATCAATCCAATACTGTTTGAAGGACCACTGAATTTTGGGGCTACCTAGTCAAGTTGCACGGATATTTTGAGAGCAATAGAGCAGAATGGGTGGGAACGCTTTTCTCAAGGGCCGAAGGGCAAGGAAAATTTGACTCTCGTGCATGAGCTGTATGCAAACTGGGACCCTGACAGGGGCAATGATATTGTTTGGGTTCGTGGGACTCAAGTTGATATCTCTGTCATGGCAATAAATAAGGGCTACCACATACCTTCACAATCTGAATTAGAGTACTGGAGAGAAGAGCAAAGGCCGAATTTGGATCACATAATTGTGGTCTTGTGTAGGGGACCAGGATGAGCTGAGTGGACAGAGACTGATGGGTTGGCAAAGACGTACATGAAAAAGAAGGCTCGAATATGGTTGAATTGGGTCTGTAACAGATTCATGCCAGCAACGCAAAATTCTGTTCTGATTTGGGAGCAAGTGTTCTTGGTATATGCCCTGATGGCAGGTATTGCGGTGAACATTGGAGCTATCTTGCGAAGTCAAATGGCGAAGACCAGAAAGAACATGCAGTGGATGTTCTACTTTGTGCATACTTTGACTGTGTTACTTTCTAAATACAAGTTGACTGAGAAGGATGATGAAATATGTGGAGGCACAGTGTCGGTGTTACATGATATTTTCTCTGTTCAGGACCCAGCGAAAACGACTATAAAGAAGAAGGTCCATGGTGAGCGCATCACTTATATGGAGGGCGCACTTCAGCAGTTGTGAGAAGATTTAGAAGCACGAGATCGTGCTTTGCTAGCCGCACATAAGAGTAGAGATCAGTGGATGCGAGAGCAGTTCAATGTGCTGCTCGAGGATGTTCGTGGACGGAGACTGGTACGACACATTGGAGTCTAGACAGACTTTGAGGAGTCAGGAGATGCAGAGTTGTCTGCTTTGAGTGCTACTTATGGCACTGCTACTGAGGAGCAGACGGAGGTTTGAGTGGTGGCTGTTGGGGATGTTGCTCCGACTAGGGAGGGTGAGATGATAGCAGCCGTCGACACATCTGGTGTCGCATTGGAGGATCCATCTGCATTGCGGACCGAGGTTTGCTACTGGTCCTCCCCGCAGCCTGAGATATGATGAGGAAGTTTCTGACACTCACTCTACTATTGATTATTTATTGTATGTTTATGTGATATTGTGCAACTGGGGACAATGCACTCTATTACGTATGGGGTGGGGGTGTCAGAATTTAATTTTTGCGGCATGTGTTTAATTGCTAGTGATACATTTTGTCATGATCACACTCAAGGCCATTGTAATTGTATAATTGTAGTTAGCTTTTTGTTGGCATAATCTCGGGTTTTCTTTAAATCACGACTCTTTCCCGAGGATGCCATTTTCTTGAACCGGGTAGTCTTAGGTAGTTTTTTCTTTCTCAAACTTTGTAGAAGAAATTGTGGACTTTGCCCGACGATGGTTTCCTAGGCTGTTTTCTTGAGGGTTTAAAGTCTAAAAAACAATATACAAAAAGATTGTTTTTTCTTTTCCTTTGTTTGTTTTGAACTAATATTGGAATGGGAAGAAATTGAGTACTGTGCTTTATGACATATTTTATATCGGGGCTCAGAACTAGAGCATTTGTGCTTAGTAATTTCCTCGTATTTCTTGTTTGTAGACCTAGGAAATGATATAGGCATTTCTTTGATTGACCATTGAGACACTTTTGTCCACCAATGCTAATATTATCCATAGTCAACCCTTTTGAGCATGTAGACCTTTTCCTTGGCACCCACATTACAAGCTAAATTCCCCTTGCTCTTTATCAAATCTTGTTCACCCTTTACCTCTGAAAATACTTAAGTCGTTGTAAGAGTAAAGAGAGAGACCGGGTAGCTTTTGAGTGGAACCATAGGGAGGCCGAGAATGCACGTTGTGTTTAAATGAATTACTAGCTGGAAACACCAAAATAATGGGTAGTGTAAAAGAAACAAAAATAGATTTTGAAGTACACCTCCCAGGTATTGATCTGGGCTAGTGAGCATCCACATGATGATATGCATAAAGATCAAGGGCCTAATAGAGTAAACAGAAAATAAAATGCAAAAGAGAGACTCTAGGTGCTGTAGAACGGACTCAGAAAGCAACTCACCACTAAGCCTCAGGGTATCCGGGGTGCGCGTCAGAATGACTGCCAGATGCACCTGCCTCAGATCCTATACGATTAGTACAGAAGTGTAGCGTGAGTACATAAATAACATGTACCCAGTAAGTATCCAGTCTAACCTCGAAGAAGTAGTGATGAGGGATCGACATCAACACTTACTATGTGCTAACAATAAAATACAAAAATGCTAACCAGACATAGAGTATGTGAATAATAATATTAACACAATGGCAGTAGTGATTAAATGATTCTTTAGCTAACAGTAAATTCCAAAAGTCTTTCACTAAAAAATACTAATTCCAAATAAATTCAGAACAAATAAATAAATTTTAACCTCTCAATTCATGAAAGTAATATCATGTATATTATGGCTTCAAGCATTAACACACACAATTTATGTTGAGGTCGTACGACCCAATCCAGAATAATGTGTACACTGCCGAGGGTCGAGCGACACTAACCATAGATGCATCTATTATACTGCCGAGCCGTTCGGCCCGATCCACAAAAAGAGAGATTTCTTTATGAACATCTGATTTAAAAGCTATTATAATGATAATACACAGAAGCAAAATCTCTATTAACGGTCAAGTGACCCGCCAAAATGCAAGTAAGTGAAATTCGGTCTTTAAAAATCCTTTAACAAGTTTCAATATAATTTAAGAACCTTAATTAACAAGTAGGGTGCAAATATCACAAGTATTTCACTATTTGGGTCCTAAACTACCCGTACTTAAGCATAATTAGTAGCTACGCACGGACTCTCGTCACCTCGTGCATACGAAGCCCCCACAATTAGAATCAAATATCAATTTAAATCACCTATGGGGTTAATTCCCTCTTACAAGATTAGGCAAGAGACTTACCTCGTCTCAAAGATCACTTTCCGGCCACAAATTTACTCTAAGGATCCAACTTGGTGCCGAACAATCCGAATCTAGCCAAATGTAATATAAAATAATCAATATATGCTCAAAAGTTAATACTTTAGCTATCAGAGTAATTACCCAACCCAAATTAGAAGATTCCTAAAATTCACCCTCTAAGCCCACGTGCCCGGATTTCGGATATTTTCTAAGATAATAGTTTCCCATAAACTGCACGAACTCAAATATAAAAATTTCACCAAATGCCATAATCAATTTTATGCTTAAATCCCATTTTTATCAAAACCTAGGTTTTTCAACTAAACCCATAATTTTCACAATGTTACATGTTAAAATATATATATATGTATTGAAATTACAGTGAATAGAAATTGCTTACCTTCAATAGCTAGGGGAAAACCCCTTTCTAAGAAGATCCAAAATTGCCCAAGAGATGAAAGAAATGAGTCAAAAATGGCCTAAGTCACAACTAAAATGAACTTCACTGCCTAGAGATTTTCGCACCTGCGATGCCACTGTCGCACCTGCGGCTGTGCTTTTGCGTTAAAAATCTCGCAGGTGCGGGCCAAGCCCAGGTCCACCTCCTTCGCTTCTGCGAGCCCGCTTCTATGGCGTACGCGTCGCACCTGCGACGATTAACTCCTTCACACCTACGCGTTCGCATGTGCGGCTCCTGCTCTGTTTCTCCGATCATTGGCTAGCCCACGCTAAGCCACTTATGCGTGAATTAACTCGCTTCTGCGAACTCGTACCTGTGGCAAGTTTTTCGCATGTGTGATTGCACCACAACCCTACTGCTTCAGCCTTGCTTTCAAGCCCAAATTTGATCTGCACATCACACAAGTAGCATCCGAGGCCGTCGGGCCTCGCCCGAACATACCAACAAGTTCGTAAACATAAAACAGACTCGCTCGAATCCTCGAATGGTGTAAAACAGCATCAAAATTAAGAATCACATTCCAAACCAAATCGAATCAACTTAGGAACTTCAAGTTCTTCCAACTTGCTCTGAACGCGCCGAATCATACTTAAACTACTCGGAATGACACCAAGTCTTAAATCACCATACGAAACTATTCCTAGGCTCGTAATCCAAAACAGACCTCGATAACACCAAAACTTACTTCAAACAAAATTTTAAAAACTTTAAAACCTTCAATGCACCAACTTTCAACTTTATGCGCTGAAACGCTCCCGTGTCATCCAAAACCCGATCCGAACCTACGCCCAAGTCCAAAATCATCATACAAACCTGTTGGGACCGTCAAATCCCGGTTCCAAGGGCATTTACTAAAAATATTGACCCAAGTCAAACTTAATCTTTTTAAGCCAATGATAAGGAACTAAGTGCTCCGATTTCGACCCGAACCTTCCAAGCCCGAACTAACTGTCACCGCAAGTTATAAACAGTAAAAGCACATACGTCTTAATTAGGGGAACGGGGATCTAGAAAGCAAAACGACCGGTCGGGTCGTTACATTCTCCACCTCTTAAACAAACGTTCGTCCTCGAACGGGTCTAGAATCGTACCTGGAGTGCCGAATAGGTTTGGATATCTGCTCTGCATGTCCTCCTTGGTCTCCCAAGTCACCTCCTCGACTGGTTGACCCCTCTACTGAACCTTTATCGTAGAAATCTTCTTGGACTCAATTGGAAAACCTGCTTGTCAACAATGACAACTAGATCCTCCTCATAACCCAGGCACTCATCTAACTGAACCATGTTGTAGTATGCGACCTGTCGCCATGATACTTCTGGAACATAGACATGTGGAAAACTAGATGAACTCCCAATAGACTGGGAGGCAAGGCAAGCTCATAGAAACATCCCCAACTCGTCTCAACCTCAAATGGACCTATATACCTTGGGCTCAACTTGTGTTTTTCCCGAACCTCAAGATTCCATTCTTCGGCGAAACTTTTAAGAGAACCTTCTCACCCACCATAAATGATAAATCACGCGCCTTCTGATTCGTGTAACTCTTCTGTCTAGATTGTGCTGTGCGAAGTCGTTCCTGAATCAACTTTACCTTTTCCAAGGCATCCATCACAAAATCAGTACCATATAACTTAGCCTCGCTGGGCTCAAACCATTTAATGGGTGAACGACATCGCCGACTGTATAAAGAATCAAATGGAGCCATCTGGATGCTGGACTAATAACTGTTGTTGTAAACAAACTCGGCCAAAGGCAAGAATTGATTCCACTACCCTCCGAAGTCGATCATGCATGCTCTGAGCATGTCCTCCAAGATTTGAACCGTCTGCTCTGACTGCTCGTCGGTCTGCGGATGAAAGGTTGTGCTGAGCTCCACTCGGGTCGCCAACTCACTCTGTATTTCCCTCCAAAAATGCGAAGTAAACTGAGGGCCTCTCTCTGATATAATGGAAACATGCACACCATGCAACCGAACAATCTCCTGAATGTAAAACTACGCCAATCTCTCTGAAGACTACATGGTCAAAACTGGAATGAAGTGTGCCAACTTGTTCAGCCTGTCAACAATGACCCAAACTGCATCAAACTTCCTCAAGGTTTGCGGCAGCCTAACTACGAAGTCCATAGTAGCACTCCCATTTCCACTCAGGTATAACCATTTGTTGGAGTAGGCCACCCGGCCTCTTATGCTCATACTTAAACTGTTGGCAATTTAGGCACCTTGCTACATACTCAACTATGTCCTTCTCCATCCGCCTCCACCAATAATGTTGCCTCGGGTCGCAATACATCTTCGTAGCACCTGGATGAATAGAATACTGAGAACTTTGTGCCTCCTCTAGAATCTTTTCCCTCAACCCATCCACATTAGGAACACATAGACAACCCTGGAGTCGCAAGACACTGTCTTCACCGATAGTAACCTCCTTGGCACTACCCTGTAGTACCATCTCTCTGAGAACCAATAAGTGTGGATCGTCGTACTGACGAGCCTTGATCTGCTCGAATAGTAAAGACTGGACGACGATGCATGCAAAAACTCGACTAGGCTCTGAAATATCCAACCTTACAAGTCTATTAGACAAGGAATGAATGTCCAAAGAAAGTGGCCTTGCCTTTGCTGAAATGAATGCCAAACTACCCATACTCTTTGACTTTCTGCTCAAGGCATCCGCAACTACATTCGCCTTACCTGAATGATAAAGGATGGTAATATCATAATCTTTCAATAACTCAAGCCACATGTGCTGCCTCAAATTGATACCCCTCTGTTTGAATAAATGTTGTAAGCTGCGATGATCGGTGTAAACCTTACAGGACACCCCATAATGATAATGCCTCCAGATCTTAAGAGCATGAACTATCACGGGGTAATTATTCTTATGGGGCTTCAGCTTATGCGAAGCATATGCAATAACTCGCCCCTCCTATATCAATACACAACCCAAACCAACGCGTGAAGCATCGCAATAAATAGTATACATCCCTAAACCGGAAGGTAACACTAACACCGATACTGAAGTCAATGCAGTCTTGAGCTTCTGAAAGCTAGTCTCACAATCATCGGACCATCGGAAAGGAGCACCCTTCTGGGTCAATCTAGTCAAATATGCTGCAATAGATGAGAAGCCCTCCACTAACCAACGATAATAACCTGCTAACCCCAAGAAGCTCCTGGTATCGATCGTTGTGGTAGGACGGGGCCAACTCTGAACTGCCTCAATCTTTTTAGGATCTACCTTAATACCCTTGCCTGATACAACATGCCGCAAGAATAATATAGAATCTAACCAAAACTCACATTTGAAGAACTTAGCATATAGCTTCTGTTCCCGCAAGGTTTAAAGCAACACTCTTAAATGTCGCTCATGCTCTGCCATGATATGCTAGTAGATCAAAATAACATCAATGAAGACAATGACAAACGAGTCAATATATGGTCTAAACACCTGGTTCATCAAATCTATAAATGCCATCGGGGCATTAGTCAAACCGAAAGACATCACTAGAAATTCATTGTGGCCATATCTAGTCCGAAAAGCTGTCTTCGGAACATCCGAATCACGAATCTTCAACTGGTGGTATCCCGATCTCAAGTCAATCTTAGAAAACACCCTGGCACCCTGAAACTGGTCAAACAAATCATCAATATGCGGCAACGGGTACTAGTTTCATAACCATAGAAAGTCACAAAACAGGACTGGTAGATCCGATCCACAATAACAGAATCACCCACTGGTGTGGACACATAAACATTAGTACCCAAGGACTCACAAGGAATACCGAGGAAATGAGCAAACAAAGATGAAACATATGAATATGTAGACCCTGGATCAAATAGTACTGAAGTATACCTACCATAGACAGAAATAATACATGTGATTACGGCATCTGAGGCTACTGCATCTGGTCTGGCTGGAAAGGCATAAAACCTGGCTGGAGCGCCACCTGGTTGGCCTCCACCTCTAGGATGGCCTTTACCCACCTGCCCTCTGCCTCTGGGTAGCTGGACAGCTGGTGGGGCATCTGGAGTTGTAATCATAGGCTGCTGACCCTGCTGCACGGCCTTGCCCCGAAGCTTGGGGCAGAACCTTCTCACATGACCAAGTTCCCCTCTCTAGAAACAACCTCTCGGAACGGTGGACTGCTGACCTGAAGTCTGACCCTGATGGCCTGAAGGCCCACTGGAGGAACCCTGAATAGCTGGTGGGCGATATGAGCTCTCTAGCATGGCACTAAAATAGGGCCACACTGGAACACCCCGAGGAGGTGGCGGTACCAGATATGTGAGCCTGCTAGACTGACCCCTCACAAACTGACCTCTTCCCATAGTCGGGGCACCACTAAACCCTCCAGAATATCGAAATCGATTATCCCTCGTCACCTGCTTTCGACTCCGATGATGAACACCCTTGATCCTCCAAGCTATCTCCACAACTATCTCGTACGAAGTCCCCATCTCAACCTCCCGGGCCATAGTGGCCTGGATACTAGAGTGCAAACCTGTAACAAACCTTTGCACTCTCTCTGCATCAGTAGGAAGTAGCATAAGTGCATGGCGAGACAACTTAGAGAATCTTGCCTCATAGTCGGTCACTGACATCTGACCCTGCTGGAGCTGCTCGAACTGAAATCGCAGATCTTCCCTCTGAGAGGGTGGAATATATATGTCCAGGAAGAGGCGTGTAAACTGGTCCCAAGTCATGGGAGGAGAACTTGCTTGTCTGCCAAAAAGATAGGACTGCCATTATCTACGGGCCCTGCCCTCCTGCTGAAATGTGGTAAAGTCCACCCCGTGGGACTCCAATATCCTCATGTTGTGAAAATTGTCCCTATACCGATCAATAAAGTCTCGGGGGTCCTCATGTCTCTCACCTCCAAAGACAGGAGGATGTAGCATGGTTTATCTATCCAATAGCTTTTGCGGCTCGCTGACCGCAGCTGGTCTGGGCTCAGGTATGGTTGCTGCAACTGGATGGGCTCCGCCCACTAGTAGTGCACTCGAGGTCTGATAAACTGCAGATGCATGCCCTGAAGCCTGGGCGGTAAGGGTCTGTGCTCCCCCTCCCATCTGAGAACCCTGTTGCTTTATCCTTTCTTTCAAGCCCAAATTTGATCTGTGCATCACACAAATAGCACCCGAGGCCCCCAGGGCCTCGCCCAAACATACCAACAAGTTCATAAACATAAAACGGACTCGCTTGAACACTCGGAATACGTAAAAAAATATCAAAATTAAGAGTCACACCCCAAACCAAATCGAATCAACTAATGAACTTTAAGTTCAAATCCCGGTTCTGAGGTCGTTTACTACAAATGTTGACCCAAGTCAAACTTATTCCTTTTAAGCCAATGATAAGGAACTAAGTGTTTCGATTTTGACCCGAACTCTTCCAAGCCCGAACTAACTGTCCCCGCAAGTCATAAACAGTAAAATCACATACGGGGAGTTTTAATTAGGGGAATGGGGATTTAAAGCAAAACGACCGGTCGGGTCATTACAGAGCGAATTCTTTCGATTGGAGAGTCCTTAAACTATAGTTAAACTTATGTTTGATGTGTGAACTACTTTCTCTCTTTGGTTTGTTTGTGAGTGCACATGATTTGCAAAAGATTGGTAAAGGCCTTGGTTTTTCAGTTGGCACAAGAAGCGAGTCTTAGTTTGGGATGTATTGGAGTCAAATTTTCAGGTTAAGATGTCAGAGAGAGTCACACAATTATTTTAATTAGTCTTGGAATGACGTAAAGATTGAGGAAACGTATGAATAGTGCTTATGCTAGGTTCTAAGCGTTGGTATAAACCAATGTCATTGGCGTGAGGCTCGAGTAGGTTTGAAAATTTATTTCTTGCCAATGTACTTAATTTTATTCGCTTGAGGACGAGCAAAAGTCTAAGTGTGGGGTGGTGATAAATAGCCAGAAGTGCATGATATTGAGTGTATTTTCATCTCATTTGTCGTGTGAGTTGCTGGAGATTACATGATATTTGAAGTGAATTGTACTCATTACGTAATTCTTATTTGTAGGAGTGAGCTTGAATGATAATAGCAAAAGATATCAAATTATTACAAAAATGAGAAAAATGGAAGGATTGGGAGCTCGTTTATTCTCATGTGCGGCACGAAAACAGACGCAAAAAAGGAGAAAAGTGAAGGCACAAAACAACGAAATGAAGAAAAGGCACGGATCACTTCGCGAAATGGAAGAATTTCAAAAGTTGAATTCGCGTCCATGGGCATGCGACGCGCGAAGGCAGATGGGGATTTTTCCCATCCGAAGTGAATTAGCAACCCTAAGTGATATAAATACATCAAAGAATGACTTTTTAAGGGCTACACAACATCTTTGAAGGCAAGAACAAGCAAGGAGCAAGACGGAATATTCGAAAACGAGTTTTTATCTTTCTTCTTCCCTTTTCTATTATTGGTGATGAATTCTTATATTGTAGTTGTACAAACAATTATGAGTAGCTAAATTCGTTTTTATATGGTTTGATGGACCTCTTAGAGGATGAGTTTATGTTGCGTTTAATATAAATTTGCCATTAGATTTTCACTACTTCTTCAACTATGTGATTATTGTGGTTGATTGAAAGGCCTTCAATTGGCTATGCCTATTTAGTGTGTATTACTTAGAAAAGGGTAAATATTTAGGTAGTTGTTGAACAACATAATTCCTAACATATATGAGGGATCAATACGGAGGGTTTAAAGGTGGGATTAGAAATAACAAAATATTGGTGTGAACTTAGTGAGCGGTGAACTAATGCTAGCTAGCGTAGTTCGGAAGAATACGTCTAGTATATTATTGTAGTTGCTCGGAAGAGAATTATGACACCTAAAGTGCTCATAATCGGTAGAGAATATCTAAGCATATTTATAGGAGACGTGGCGGGGAGGATTCCGACGAGAGGGAAAATCGTAACCCTAGACCTTTCCAATCCTGTCTACAACATTTGCTTTGTTAGTAATAAAATTACAGCCTTTTAATTACCTTGCTTTTAGTTAGTAAATACTCGATTCATTATTCAATATTTTTGGAAGTTGATTACTTGAATTCTTGCGAAACTTGCAGTTGTGATTAGTAGGCTAATTCCCTGTGGGATTTGACTCCAGACTTGTAAGCCGGATTATAATTGCAACGACCGCTTAGTCCTTTGTATAAGGTATAGTTGGGTGTGAACAACATTAATTGAATTGTAATATCGATTTGAAAACAAACATAAACCATACTATCTACCAAAAGCCCATTCTTCACGAGGATGTAGATTCTGCAATATGGGAACTAGATTTGAATGGATGTTTCCTTCTAGTTTGTGAAAATTGGATTATTATTTTCTTATTATCATTATTATACAGAGATTGTGAAAATTGGACTTTAGATATTCACTGTCATAAGGCCAATGGATTCTAATATTGTAGTTTTTTTGTATTATATATGATATTTTGTATATAGTTGCTACGCTGAACGCTGAAATATAACTTTGATGATTTTGAAAAAATCTTGTGCATAATTGAGTCGCTTGGACTGATGTTGATTTCTTTTATGATAAGATGAAAATCCATAGATGGTTTTCAATATTGAAAAGTCTTACCGGAGTTGAATCCAGTTACGAAGATCAATCGAAAGCCAAAAAGGTAATACATTATAGGATTTTATTTTCTTGATTTTTGTTTTCTTTTTCAAGAAAGTCTTCAATCGAAAGTAAAATTAACATCTTTCAGGTGAAGATAGCATTTGGTTTTTGCAAGTAATTTCAGTTGACATGTTAGCTAAGTTTATGACTTTTCCTAAGTTTTATTGGAGAAAAATCACTCTTTTAGTGATTGGCAAACTGAATTTACATGTTTAAGGTCTAATATTCATATTACAGTTTTCACATGTATTTTGTGAAGACGAGTCTATGACCTATTATAAATGTGACTTTAGTAGTATAAAACCTTTACACTAAAGATCATTAACATATAACACAAGAAGTCATCGAAAATCTTTATACGTTATTTTCTTCTATTCAAAGTAATTAATCTTAGAAAATCATTCTAATTGATGTTGTACATTATTAATATATAGTATGGTTTACATCTTTAAGTTCGGCTTAATTGGTTATCATGACCCAAAATCCAACTAGTCGTGATGACACCTAACCCAACCCGCTAGGTAAGCCAATTAACAACTATCCAATTCAATGAGATTTAATGAGAAAATATGTGAAAAAATAACTGAACTTTTATACAAATAATTCCCAAGGACTGGTAGTACAAATCTTGAGCTTCTAAGATTTAAAGTTTACAAAGCTAGTATGAAATAAATACATCATCTGTCCGAAATGAACATAAACATATTTTCATAAGTCTAAGCTACCATGAACAAGAGGCAGCTAGCTATAACTGGAACGCAGGTACGTCTTCAATGCTAGCTCCCGCCATACACAACAACATCAACATCGAAAATCTGCACGCAAGGTGCAGAAGTGTAGTATGAGTACAACCGACCCCATGTACTCAATAAGTAACAAATCTAACCTCAGGTTAAAAGTCGTGATGAGCTGGGACAAGGGTCATAGTCCAACACCAATAGCCAACAACAGGTCATAACAATATTATAAAAGTGGTACAAGAAATAACTCAATGATATAATGCTCAGCTCGTTCAAAGATCCGGAAAACAGTCATGCTTTTCAACTATAACAGTGGAAACCCAAATCTTTTACTGAAATCACCAAAATATGAGTAAATCTGGAAAAGAAATGTGACTTTTCCCCAAAAACTTTCAACAACAGATAAGATTTTTCATTATCAAATGGCATGAGGAAAGTACATCTATATGCCTACATGTCAATATGTATGTGAAGTCATGAATGATGCAATACCGTACGACATGAGGAAAATGCATCTTTATTCATGTATGTCAAGTGTGCATGTCGAATGCAATACAACACAGTGATAAAACCATATGCATACTCTCAGAGTATAAATTCACTCAGTCCTCCCAGTCACTCAGTCCTCCCAATCGCTCGGTACTCGTACTCAGTAGGTACTTGCGCTCACTGTGGATGTGCAGAATCCGGAGGGGCAATTCCAGCCCAAGCGCTATAACAAGTCAATCATAGCATGAATCAAATAAACATGTTGCGACGTGCAGCCCGATCCCATAAATATCCTCACAATCAGGCCCTCGGCCTAACTCTATCATCAATCTCTCTAGTCTCTCGGACTCACAAGAATCCTGATAATCAGCCCAAACAATGATGATATAATGTATCAATAATGGATAACAGAGACTGAGATATAATATGCAAATAATAGTTGTGACTGAGTACAAAATGGCGAATTAAACAAATAATTCAACATGTAACATGATCTTTGTGGGTCCCAACAGTACCAACACATATCATAAGCATGATTTCTAACATGACTGGCAGCTCAACTTCTCTAACATAGTGAAAATACGGGTAACGACAAGATCATTCAACTATACTATTCAATGGAATTTACCAAGTCACAATTCCT
Source organism: Nicotiana tomentosiformis (assembly GCF_000390325.3). NCBI lineage: Eukaryota > Viridiplantae > Streptophyta > Magnoliopsida > Solanales > Solanaceae > Nicotiana > Nicotiana tomentosiformis. Next base: position 182,854,323 of record NC_090813.1, read on the forward strand.
ATGGTGCACGCCCACACGCTCATCACCTAGCATGTCACGACCCGAAATTTCCCACCGACGGGACCGTGATGGCACCTAACATTTCACTTGCTAGGCAAGCCAACATTAGAAAATCGTTAAACCAATTCCTTATTTCCATTCAGTGAATAACAATAATTAACTAAGATGAAATATAAGAGGTGCGGAATTTTATAAAACTGTATTAATTACTACCATCCGGATCTGGAGTCATGATTCACGAGCATTCTAAAATTTAATACAAGTAATAGTCTGAAAGAAATACAATTGTTTGAATGAAAGAAAATAACAGTGACATAAAAGGTAGACGGGGACTTCAAGGTCTGTGAACGCCGACAGATCTACCTTGAGTCTCCGGACAGCGGACCAATAGCAAAATCTCGATCAACCTGAGCCGGTATCAAAGTCTGCACAGAAAGTGCAGAGTGCAGCATCAGTACAACCGACCCCATGTACTGGTAAGTGTCGAGCCTAACCTCGGTGAAGTAGTGACGAGGCTAGGACAAGATACCCACATATAACCTGAACGGTATAATCATGCTAGTGAAAACAACAGTAAATAAAGAAATAACGCATAAATAATAGGAAGGGAACATACAATGGAGGAATACAACATAAAGAGTGAGAATAATGAAAAGACATAATTAAACCGAAAATCCTTAAATGAATTGAGCAATTAAAACAGCAAGGAAAACTGCACGGCATCACCCTTCGTGCGTTTACTCTCAACCTCACCAAATAAATAAATAGAACGGCACGGCATCACCCTTCGTGCATTAAACCTCTCATAATATACACGACATCACCCTTCGTGCTTTAAACCTCTCATAATATACACGGTATCACCCTTCGTGCTTTACACTCTTCCTCATAATATAAATAATGCATGTACGGCATCACCCTTCGTGCTTTACACTCTTCCTCACCATATAAATAAATCACACACAGCATTACCCTTCGTGATTTACACTCTTCCTCACAATTCACAGAATCAATAACAACGGATAGAGAGAAGTTTCACAAAGAAATCAATATTTCATCAATGATTACTTTCACAATTTAACATCTCAACCTCGAATCAATATTCACAATTTTATCAACCTTGGTGGAACCGGATACAAGTCTCCCAACATTTCAACAAAAGTAATAAGTATGGATAACAAGATTTAAGACTACAAATTTTCAAGAATGGAATTTCACTCGCACGCTATGACTCGACCACAACGCATAGATGCTCGTCACCTCAACTATACATCGTATTCAACAACAAAACACGTAGCAAATACTCACACAATACCTATTCCCTCAATCCAAAGTTAGACACAATTCTTACCTCGCTCTGAAGGCCATTTAATTCTCAATCACAACTTTTCCTTTGGAATTCACCTCCAAACCACTCTTATCTATTCAAAAATGACTCAATAATATAAAATATTGCTTAAGAAATCAATTATATTGCATAAATTAAATTCCCCAAATTTTTCTCCAAAAAAGTTAAAAAATCGACCATGGGCCCGCTTGGTCAAAACCCGAGGTTCGGACCAAAATCCTTTTACCCATTCACCCCGAGCCCGAATATATAATTAGTTTTGGAATCCGACCTTAAACTGAGGTTTAAATCCTCAAATTTCGAAATTCCTAAATTCTACCCAAAAATCCTAATTTTACCATAAAAATTCTAGATTCTAGGTTGAAATCTTGTTATAAGATGTAAAAGATTGAAAGTAAAGAGTTAGGAATCACTTACCTATGATTTAGGGAAGATTTGGTCTTTGAAAAATCGCCTCTTAAGGTTTAGGGTTTTGAAAATATGAAGAATGAATGAAAAATCCCGTCTAAGCCCCTTTTACTCAGCTGCATGTGTCGCAATTGCGACCTGAGCTTCACAAATGCGAAGGAACAATCGCAATTGCAATGCCCTTCACAATCCCGCTTCCTTCGCAAATGCGAGGAAAGTGTCGCATTTGCGACCACTAAACCTCGCAAATGCGAGTAAATGTTCTCATTTGCGAACTTGCCCTTTCCAGAATCCCTTCGCAAATGTGAAGGTAACCTCGCATATGCGAGAACTGCTGGCCCAGGCTTCTGATCGCAATTGCGATGAAAGCCTCGCAATTGCGGACCCTGTTATGTTCACATTTGCGATGCCTGATCTCGAAATTGCGAGATCAGAGGCCTGCAACAGGTTCAGTTATACCAGCAAAATGTTTTAAGTTCAAAACATCCTGTGGCCTATCCGAAACTCACCCGAGCCCTCGGAGCTCCAAAACAAACATCATATGAACTTGCTCGCGCGATCAAATAGCCAAAATAACACCTAGAACTACGAATTTAGCACCAAATCAAATGAAATTCTCAAGAACACTTTAAAATTCATATCTTCTCAATTGGACGTCTGACTCACGTCAAATCAATTTCGTTTCTCACCAAATTTCACAGACAAGTCTTAAATATCATAATGAACTTGTACCGAGCTCCGAAATCAAAATACGGACCCGATACTAACAATGCCAAATATCAATCAACTCTTAAAAACAAATAATTTTCAGACTTTTAATTTTCATCAAAAATTCATAACTCAAGCTAGGGACCTCCGAATTCAATTTCGGGCATACGCCCAGGTCCCATAATTCGATACGGACCTACCGGGACTGTCAAAGCACGGATCCAGGCCCATTTACCAAAAATGTTGACCAAAGTCAACAAAAATCAACTTTTAAGGTAAAAAAATCTTATTTTCATTAATTTTCAACATAAAAGCTTTCCGGAAGCCTTCGCGGACTGCGCACATAAATTGAGGAGGGTAAAAATGAGATTTTTAAGGCTTTAGAGCGCATATTCGAGTTCTAAAACATAAGATGACATTTTGGGTCATCACATTTTCCACCTCTAAAACAATCGTTCGTCCTCGAACGGACACAGAAGAGTACATGGGCTGGTGAAAAGGTGGGGATATCTACTCCGCATATCGGACTCGGACTCCCAAGTAGCCGCCTCAATAGGCTGACCTTTCCACTGCACTCAAACTGAAGGGTAACTCTTTGATCTCAACTGGCGAACATGCCGGGCTAGAATTTCCACCGGCTCCTCCTTGTAAGTCAAATCCTTGTCCAACTGGACAAAGCTAAAATCTAACGCATGGGATGGATCACCATGATATTTTCGGAGCATGGACACATGGAACACCGGATGAACCGCTGATAAACTAGGTGGTAATGCAAGCCTATAGGCTACTTCACCCACCCTTTCAAGAATTTCAAAGGGTCCGATATACCTAGGGCTCAACTTGCCCTTCTTTCGGAACCTCATTACACCTTTCCTGGGTGAAACCCAGAGCAATATTCTTTCTCCAACCATGAATGCAATATCACGAACTTTACGGTCGGCATAACTCATTTTCCTAGACTGAGCTGTGCGAAGTCGATCCTGAATAATCTTGACCTTATCCAAGGCATCCTGTACCAAATCGGTACCCAACAACCGAGCCTCTCCCGGTTCAAACCAACCAACTGGCGATCGGCATCGCCTTCCATATAATGCCTCATATGGAGCCATTTGAATGCGCGACTGGTAGCTATTATTATAAGCAAACTCCGCAAGTGGCAAGAAATGATCCCAAGAACCTCCAAAGTCTATAACACAAGCGCAGAGCATATCTTCCAATATCTGAATAGTGCGCTCTGACTGTCTGTCTGTCTGTGGATGAAATACTGTACTCAACTCCACCCGCGTACCTAACTCACGCTGTACAGCCCTCCAAATATATGAGGTAAACTGCGTACCTCGATCTGAAATAATAGACACGGGCACCCCGTGAAGGCGGACAATCTCAAGAATGTAAATTTCAACTAACCTCTCTGAAGAATAGGTAACTGCCACTGGAATGAAATGTGCTGACTTGGTCAACCTGTCCACAATGATCCAAACTGCGTCAAATTTTCTCTGAGTCCGTGGGAGCCCAACAATAAAATCCATAGTGATACGCTCCCACTTCCACTCAGGAATTTCTAACTTCTGAAGCAAACCACCAGGTCTCTGATGCTCGTACTTAACTTGATGACAATTCAGACACCGAGCTACATATGCAATTATATCCTTTTTCATTCTCCTCCACCAATAATGTTGCCGCAAATCTTGAGACATTTTGGCGGTACCTGGATGAATAGAATACCTGGAACTGTGTGCTTCTTCAAGAATTAATTCACGAAGCCCATCCACATTAGGCACACAAGTACGACCCTGCATTCGCAGAACCCCATCTTCCCCCACAACAACCTATTTGGCATCACCGTGTCGCACTATGTCCTTAAGGACAAGTAAATGAGGATCATCATACTGCCTCTCTCTGATGCGCTCATATAAAGAAGACCGAGCGACTGTGCAAGCTAGAACCCGACTAGGTTCTGAAACATCTAACCTCACGAACTGATTAGCCAAAGTCTGAACATCTGTAGCTAATGGCCTCTCACCAACCGGAATATACGAAGACTGCCCATACTCATAGCCTTTCTACTCAAAGTATCGACCACCACATTGGCCTTTCCGGGGTGATACAAAACGGTGATATCATAGTCTTTCAACAACTCCAGCCATCTTCTCTGCCTCAAATTAAGATCTTTTTGTTTGAACAGATACTGAAGGCTATGATGATCAGTAAATATACTGTATACGATCCTGAACCTGTGGGTAATACCAACACTGGCGCCGTAGTCAAAGCGGGCTTGAGCTTCTGAAAGCTCATCTCACACTCGTCTGACCATCTGAATGGGACACCTTTCTGGGTCAATCTGGTCAATGGGTTTGCTATAGATGAAAATCCTTCCACGAACCGACGATAATAACCTGCTAAACCCAGGAAACTCTGGATCTCTGTAACTAATGTAGGTCTAGGCCAATTCTGAACATCTTCAATCTTCTTAGGATCCACTTTTATGCCTTCTACCGATACAACATGTCCCAAAAAGGCAACTGAGTCTAACCAAAACTCACATTTTGAAAATTTGGCATATAACTGATTATTCTTCAAGGTGTGAAGCACACTTCGAAGATGTTGCTCATGCTCCTCTCGACTGCTGGAGTAAATCAAGATATCATCAATGAATACAACCATAAAAGAATCTAAATAAGGATTGAACACCCGATTCATCAAATCCATAAATGTTGCTGGAGCATTTTTCAACCCAAATGACATCACTAGGAATTCGTAATGCCCATATAGAGTCCGAAAAGCTATCTTAGGGACCTCAGATGCCCTAATCTTCCACTGATGGTAACCATATCTCAAATCAATCTTCAAAAATACCTTGGCACCCTGAAGCTGATAAAATAAGTCATCAATTCTTTGCAGTGGATATTTGTTTTTGATAGTGGCCTTGTTCAACTGCCGATAGTCTATACACATCCACATCGAGCCATCTTTCTTCTTTACAAATAATACTGGTGCACCCCAGGGCGAGACACTAGGTCTAATAAATCCCTGATCAAGCAAGTCTTGTAACTGCTCTTTCAATTCTTTCAACTCTGGCGGGGACATACGGTATGGTGGAATAGAAATGGGATGAGTGCCCGGAGCCAAATCAATATACAAGTCAATATCTCTATCGGGTGGCATCCCCAGCAGATCTGCAGGAAATACTTCTGAAAATTCACGAATAACTGGTACTGAATCCATAGAAGGGACATCCGCACTGGATCACGAATATAAGCCAAATAGGCTAGACACCTTTTCTCTACCATACGCCGAGCTTTCATATAAGAAATAACCCTGCTGGCAGAATGGCCAGGAGTTCCTTTCCACTCTAACCGAGGTAACCCCGGCATAGCTAGGGTCACTGTCTTGGCATGGCAGTCGAATATAGCATAATAAGGAGACAGCCAATCCATACCCAAGATGACATCAAAATCTATCATATCAAGAAGTAGAAGATCCACACTAGTCTCAAGGTTACCAATAGTAACCACACACGAATGATAGGCATGATCTACTACAACAGAGTCTCCCACCGGTGTAGATAAACACAAAGAAGCACTCAGAGAATCACAAGGCACAACCAAATATGAAGCAAAATAGGAGGACACATAAGAATAAGTAGATCCTGGATCAAATAGAACTGAAGCATCTCTATGGCAAACTGGAATAATACCTGTGATCACAACATCAGATGACTCGAGCTCAGGCCTAGTTGGAAAAGCATAAAATCGGGGTTGGGCCCCACCACTCTGAATTGCATCTCTAGGACGGCCTCTAACTGGCTGGCATCCACCTCTAGCGATCTGACCTCCACCTCTAATGGCTTGACCTCTACCTCTAATGGCCTGACCTCCACCTCTAGCTGCCTGACCCCTGCCTCTAGTTGGCTGAGCAGGCGGTGAAGCAACCGGTGCTGGTATGATGGCTCAAGAATCCTGTCGAGATCTGTTACTCGCCAATCTAGGGAAATACTTACTGATGTGACCAATGTTCCCACACTCATAACACCTATCCTGATGCCGTGGCTGCTGAAGCTGACCCAAGTGGGCCGGATAACCACTGTAGTAACTCTGGAGTGATGGTGCACTAATAGGAGCTGAATGTGCACTGAATACTGGCTGCCCAGAGTAAGACATAATAGGATCATGACTCCCTGAAGCACCGGGAGATGCATGAAGTGCTGAAACGGTCTAGAAGGATGACCCCTACCAAAATTACCCCTGCCTCCAGACGAGGCACCACTGAAACCACCGAACTAACGAGGCCTCTTATCAGACCTCTGCCCTCTCTCCTGTGCAAGAACCATCTCGATCCTCCTGGGACATTAGCAGCCGACTGAAAAGAAATCTCACTTTTGGTTTCCTTGTCCATCTGAATTCTGATAGGGTGAGTGAGTCCCTCAATAAACCTCCTCACTCTCTCTCCCTCCGTAGGTAGTAAAAGGAGAGCATGACGGGCCAAATCCATAAAATGGGTCTCATACTGAGTAAAAGTCATACTGCCCTGCTGTAGACGCTCAAATTTCTTGCGGAATTCCTCTCTCAATGTGATAGGGAGGAACTTCTCCAGAAATAGCTGAGAGAACTGCTCCTAGGTAAGTGCAGGTGATCCGACTGGTCGGGTCAATGTGTAATCTCTCCACCACCTCTTGGCGGAACCCGTCATCTGAAATACAGCAAAATTAACTCCATTGGTCTCAACTATACACATGTTCCGCAGCACCTCATGGCAGCGTTCAAGATAATCTTGTGGGTCCTCATAAGGTGTACCACTGAAGTGAACTGGAAAGATCTTAGAGAACTTATCCAGTATCAATAAGGCCTTAAAAGAAATGGCGGGCCTATCACCGATCTATGCCGCAACAACTGGCTGAACTACCCTAACTGGCGGGGCTGCTGGAGCCTGATTCTGGGGAGCCATCTGCTCTAAAGCGGGAGTAGTGGGAGTTTGTGCTCCCTCCCCCCCTCCCCCAGCCTGTGAGACAGCTGGTGCCACTGGAAATGTACCATTCTGGGCCACAGCCTCCATAAGACTCACCAATCAGACTAGAACGTCCTGAAGCACTGGAGTGGCTATGAATCCTTTCTGGACCTGAACTGGTCCAACTGGTACATTCTGAACTGGGACCTCCTCCTGAACGTCTACCTGAGGTTCCACAAGAGGTGCAGCTGCTCGAGCTCTGGACTGAGCTCTACCTCGGCCTCTAGCACGACCTCTGACTCGACCTCTACCCCTGGCCATAGTTATCACCGGGGGTTCTGGTCCCTGTCCATCGGTAGAGGTATTACGTGTTCTCACCATCTGCGAGAGAATAAGAGTAGAATGGTTCAATCATCGATGATAGAATAAAATCGCACGACATAAGTACAGACGTCTCTGTACCGATCCTTCAGACTCTACTAAGCTTGCTCGTGACTCGTGAGACCTATTTAACCTAGTGCTCTGATACCAACTGTCACGACCCGAAATTCTCACCTTCGGACCGTGATGGCGCCTAACATTTCACTTGCTAGGCAAGCCAACGTTAGAATATTATTAACCAATTTTTAAACAATCTTTACATTATTAATAATCGAGGAAACAAAAGCGGAAGCAAAGTTTGAAATATAGTGAAATAATCCATAAATACAACGGTGTCTAAATACCATTCCAGAATTGGTGTCACAAGTGCACGAGCTTCTAGAATAAATACAAATAACGGTCTGAATAAAATAAAGTTGTCTGTAAATAAACACACAGCTAAAGTAAATTAGGCGGGGACTTCAGAACTGCGGACGCCATGCAGTTATACCTCAAGTCTCCTCCGGTAGCTGAAATCCGAGCAAGTCTACGGTACGCCGTTGGGACCAACTCTAAAATCTGCACAAGAAGTGCAGAGTATAGTATCAGTACAACCGAGCCCATGTACTGGTAAGTGCTGAGTCTAACATCGCCGAAGTAGTGACGAGGCTAAGGCGGGTCACTTACATTACCTGTACATAATATTAGTAACAACAACAATAATAGAAATAAATCAGGTAACTCATTTATAATAATTGAAGCCAACTCAACAGTCATAACCAATTATCATTTCCATCAATTCTGTTGCAGCGTGCAACCCGCTCTCACAACATATTCATTTACCAATTCTCATAGAAGAATTTTTCCAATAAATGCAACAATTAATATAAAATTATAAGACAACAAGCATACACTAATTATTATTTAATTACGAACAACCAAAGGCAAATAACAAATTATTATAGAAATCAGAGATAAAATATGCAGTTTAATATTTAATATGCTAAATGTCAAATAACAATTAAGGCACATAATTCAAATAGCATGTAACAATTAATGCAGGAATTTCAGAATTAATATCTGACAAAGATTAAAAGAGAAATAATTATTATAATAATTAATTCATGGTTTAAAATAATTTATGATTTATCAAGTAAGAAGGCAAACAATTAATTTGACGGCGTATAGACACTCGTCACCTCGCCTATACGTCGTTCACATGCAGTTCACATAACAAATAATTTAAGGGTTATATTCCCTCAAGTCAAGGTTAACCACGACACTTACCTCGCTTTGCAAATTCAATCAATTATTCAACCACAACTTTTCCTTTTAAATTTGTCTCCAAAAGCTTCAAATCTATTCACAAACAATTCGATATACTCAATACGAATCATAGGAATTAATTCTATAAGAATTTATAAATTTTCCGGATAAAATCCAAAATTCATTAAAATATTCGATAGTGGGACTCACATCTCAAATCTCAAAAAAAAAAACTTACGAAATCCGAACACTCATTCCGAGACGAGTCCAATCATACAAAAATTGTCCAATTCCGATATCAAATGGACCTTCAAATCTTAAATTTTTGTTTTTGGAAGATTTTAGAAAAATCTGATTTTTTCTTCCATAAATTCGCGGATTCATGATATAAATGAGTATAAAATCATGAAATATAATCAATATCGGATAAGTAACACTTACCCCAATGTTTTCCCGTGAAAATCGCCCAAAATCGCCTCTTGAGGTTTTTAGGTTTTGAAGATTTGGGAGATGAATCAAAAATCCCGTCCAAAAGTCATTTTGTTCAGCTGCACGTATCGCAAAGCTCGCAAATGCGAAGAAACACTCGCAATTGCGATGCCCTTCACAATCTCGTTGCCTTCGTAAATGCGAAGATTATGTCGCATTTGCGACAATTGGCCCTTCGCATTTGCGAAGATAAACTCGCAATTGCGAGAACGGCTGGCCTAGGCTTTCTTCGCAATTGCGATAAAAATCTCGCAATTGTCATACCTGCTTGGTTCGCATTTGCGATGCCTGATCTCGCAATCAGAGGCCTGCAACAGGTTCAGTTTTACCAGCAAAATTTTCTAAGTTCAAAATATCCCGTTGCCTATCCGAAACTCACCCGAGCCTCTCGGGACCTTATCCAAATATCTCAAGAAGTCCCATAACATCATATGGACTTAATCGGGGTCTCAAATCAATTCAAATAATATTGAAATTACAATTCATACCTCGATTCGGACTTTGAGTTTTTAAATTTTTTAATTTGCAAACCTCGTGCCAAAACATATTAAATGAATCCGGAATGACTTCAAATTTGGCACACAAGTCATAAATGACATAACGGAGCTGTTCAAATTTCCAGAATCGGATTCCGGCTCCGATATCAAAACTCAACCCCATGGTCAAACTTGGAATCTTTAGCCTATAAATTGCTAGTTCAGTTAAATGGTCATAATTTGAGTTAGGGACCTCCAAATTAAATTTCGAGCATACGCCCAAGTCCCAAATCACGATACTGAGCTATCAGAACTGTTAAAACACTGCTCTGGATCCGTTTGCTAAAAATATTGACCAAAGTCAACTCAGTTGAGTTTTAAAGCTCTATTTCACATTTTAATCCATTTATCACATGAAAACTTTTCGAAAAATTGTATGGATTGCGCACGTAAGTCGAGAAATGATAAATGGTACTTGTCGAGGTCTTAGAGTACATAATTACTTATTAAATTTAAAGATAATATTTTGGGTCATCACAGAACCGGAAATGAATATATTAAAAAATGGGGTTTGAAAAGTGATAATTAGAGTCCAACGACGGATCGTAAAGTAATGGTCTCCAATGACCCAAGGTTTTTTTTACATGCTGATAATCATTCTTATTCCCTTTCTCCGAGTTGAGGACATTCATTGGCTGCGGTGCCAGTTACACGATCGAACATCAGGTAGTCACTTCACTAACAACTAGAATGATAGCAGAATGGCTTAATGAAACTGCCAAGACTAGAGGGATTGGAATGATTGCATAACCCTAACTTCCAAGACCTAAAGAGAGAGCCAAAAAAGGATCTTTTGTGTATAATCCTGCATAATCTCGAATGTTATCAGTTCCGGTACGTAGACCAAATAATACAATGCAAGCAAAAGTTCCTAGATTCATGGAGATATAGAAAATGTACGGCAAAGGTCCAAATATACCTCTCTATTTTCGAAAATGGTCTAAGAATACCCCCCGTTATACTATTGGGTTATGTATACCCCGGCAGTCAAACTTTGGGTTCAGATATACCCCTCATTTAAACGGAGGGACACGTGTCATCGTCCTGTTGGCCAATTCTAAATATCTCCTAATTAATTAAAAAGACATATTACCCATACCCGAAAAGCAATTTTCTAAAGCAATTCTTTTTGTAAAAACAGGAAAAAAGTGAATTTATTTTTACTAAAAACTGATAAAACCGAAAATATTTGTTTTTCCAGTTTTTACAAAAAACTTGCTTTAAAAAAATTGAAAAATATTTTCTAAAATAATGTTTTTGTAAAAAGTGAAAAAAAAAACTGAAAAGCAATTTTCTAAAGCAATTAAAAACAGGAAAAAATAAAAACATTTTAACTAAAAACTGGAAAAAAAAAATTTGTTTTTTCAGTTTTTACAAAAATATTGCTTTAGAAAATTGCTTTTCACTTTTAGTTTTTCGTTTTTACAAAAACATTTGCTTTAGAAATTATTTTTCAGTTTTTTTAAAAGCAATAATTTTTTAAAAACTGAAAAAAAATATTTTCGATATTTTGAGTTTTTAGTAAAAAATATTTAGTTTTTTTCAGTTCATACAAAAATATTGTTTAAGAAAATTATTTTTCAGTTTTTTTAAAGCAGTTTTAATGTAAAAACTGGAAAACAAAAATATTTTCGTTTTTTTTCAGTTTTTAGAAAAAACAAATTCAGTTTTGTCCAGATTTTACAAAAAACAATTGCTTTAGAAAATTACTTTTCGGGTATGGGTAATGAGTGTTTTTAATTAATTAGGAGATAGTTAAAATTGACCAACATGACGATGATATGTGTCCCTCCATTTAAATGAGGGGTATATTTAAACCCAAAGTATGACTGCATGGGTATAGATAACCCAATAGTATAACGAGGGGTATTTTTAGACCATTTTCGAAAATATAGGGATATATTTGGCCATTTGCCATAAAATGTATTGGATCTAGAAGTGGAAGAAGACAAAAGTTAAAGAGAGCGTCTTTTTAAAGAGGGAAATTTTAGAAAATGTGCTGTTTGGTTAGATATTGATGATGGATAGTCAAGATGTATATTATCACTTTTAGCCCGCGACGAAAACTATTTATATTTGATCGTCAAAAAAGTGTATAAGATTTGTATAATTTTTATTTATAACCTACAAAATATATATATACACAAAAAAAATATATAAATTTTATATATTTTTTCGGCTATTATTTTTACAGTGGCTATACAGTGTCATTTTTCCAATTACATTTATCGTAAAATAAGTCAAATACTTGGGCTTTTTTTAGTTTAAACTATGTGTAGTGACAGTATCTATATAATAACATATGTTTTATATAATTTGTTATAACAATTAAAATTACACTGATAGTATTATATTTTACATTGTCATGGATCGTGTTATCATTTAAAAATCTAATGTTTTAATCCTTTGGCTCTTTGCTCTTTATTTATTGGAAAACTTTAAAAGTTTATAATATTAGTTTATTGTATGTAAAATGAAAAAAACAGGACTGACTTGAGGAACAATCTAAAGAGGTAAGCCCGAATCATGTTGTTTGGTCACTCTTAAGCTTATTTTGTGCTATCTCGCTACTCCATCGTCTTCTCATTAGTTGAATTTTATAGAAATTCTTAGCTCTTCATGGAGTTTTTATATTTCAAGTTTAATTGTAATAATCACCCTTCAATGTGATATGTCTTTTTATCCTCTTGACTTTCTCCATGGTTCTATACTTCAAAAAAAAGGGCAGCATGGTGCACTAAACAGTCTTAACTTATATTTCCGCAAAAGGCTGTTTTCTCAGCTCGAACCTAGGACCTCCTGGTCATATGACAACAACTTTACCAGTTACGCTAAGGGTCCCCTTCCATAGTTCCATACTTCAATAAGTAATAAATTGTTGCGAACTCATTAGGTATGCGTATTTTATTGAACTTGCAGGTTTTGATTGAGGTCTCATACATTTTTGAAGTATGTGGGTTCACTGGAGTTCATTTAGGATGGACTGCAATTCCCAAAACACTAGTATATTTTGATGGATTTCCTGCAGCAAAAAAATTCAATCGCATTGTTTGTACATGCTTCAATGGAGTTAGTTATGTCCATGTCCCTGCTGCTTAAAAGTTATAAACATAAATGAAATTGAATATAGAGTTACATTTAGGCTAATGATATTAATTTTTCGACTGGAGTAACTTTTCTATTCCTTGCCTCGACCCATTTTCACGGATTACAAGGTTTCAAATATCAAACTCCGAGTATATATATGGAGAAATTTACTCTTTTCTTGCTATTAAAAGATGGAAATTGTAGTTTGATTCGTTCATTTTTATAGATTGTAATAGAATTCAAGAAATTACACTAAAGAATATGCATGTTACTCGCTCGGGCTCGAATTATTATTCATACACTTTCTGATCATGTCCTTTCGTGGAGTGACGTACAGTTTTCTTACTAATAAAAAATGATATAATTTGTATCCCAAAAGTAACACGGAGTTCGTGGAATTTCTTTTGGCTTCTTATGGTGGACATGGCCTAAGACGGGAAGTTGTGAATGTGAACATTAAAGTTGTAGGTTAGGAGGTAGTTGTACATATTTCTACGGTGCACCAGAGTGAGGCTAGTCTGTTAGGACTTAGTATTAGACTATTAGTGGTTTATGTTGAGTTCACATCTCTCTTTCGTTCCTCTTAGTGTCGGGCTTTATCTACTGGTTATTGTTTTGCTTTTAATCTATTTTCTGGTTCTGGTGATGCTATTATTTTTTATATGGTTTCTATTGAGGGTACTGATATATTGACTCTTTTCGTCTTCTTGAGTCTAAGGTCTTTCAGAAACAAACTTCAGGGTAGCAGTAAGATCTGCGTACACATTACCCTCCCAAGACTCCACTCTAGTGAAATTTCACTGGATCGTTATTGTTGTTGTTGTTATGGTGTGAAACCTCTTAATTGTTGATTTTGTGATTTTTATCTCTTGAAATATATGCAACTGTTTTTGGGTGCTTCTAGCTCTTTTATTCCAAAAATTGAAGCAAAGTTGTGAATAGTTTTATGTAAGCTCTAGCTAGCCACATTGTATTAACTTTGTCCCGGCCATGAAAACTAACAAACATAAAGAAAAACATAAGAAATGAAACCCTTCCAATTTAACCTTCCAAAAAGAGAGCATGCCACGTCTTCTGTTCAAGATTCATCTTGCTAAAAATGCAATAACAAATTGAGACTTGACGAGAAATGTGTGTTTGTCTTAATATTTCTTTTCCTTTCTCAACATAGGTTAATTTATAGACATAACATACGCTTCGAATTAAGCAAACCATACATAATATTCCTGCCCGAGCAATGAAAGGAATGACTACAAAATAAAAATTACACGTTAATTATGGCTATTCTTACCCCGGCAATGAAAAGGAATGACTACTAATTAAATAAAAAAGTTACCGCTTAATTATGGCTATTACCATAAGTGACTCATGCCAATTGCCAACATATTACGTACTATAAATAGTAAGGGGTCGTTTAGTAGGAGGTGTAAGAAAAAATAATGTAAGCAGTAGCTTTGTGCATTACTAGTACCTCGTTTGATATATTTTTTCAACCTATGTATAACTAATACTTGTATTAGTTATACATTATACTTGCTATTATGCTATGTATAAGCAGTGCATAGAAAATCATGACATTAGTAATGCAAGAGTTTTTAATACTTGCATAAATATGGTTAAAGACCTACTTGCCCCCCTCAAATCCCTAATAAAAGCCCATATCAAATATTTTTCCCATATTATTAACAAACGGATTTCTCTCTGTACGCTTTGGCCATGGAAAAGCACGGGTGAATGCAACCAAATCATCTTCCTCTTCAGAGATCAAAGTCACATGGGAGTTCCATGTGACCGACCATGTTATATTACATGATCCCTTGTTATGTGTAAATAGTGGGAATTTCATGTAACTGGCCATGTTATCGTTCCAAACAAGTGATTATTATGCACAAAATGTATCCACGTCTAGTTTTGAATTAACGTCACAACTTTACCTAGATTCACTTCATTGAGCAAGATACTTTGAAAATGGAGCATCAAAAGAGCCTCAGCCTTTCCTTTCTTGTTCTGTTATCTATAAAGTTAATTTTTATAGCTAAAGTTAAACATTGTTAAGGGTACTTTTGTAAACATCCAATATTTTAAAAATTATGCAATGCTTTAATACACCAAATCAAACAGTGAATACAAAATAATTTTAGCATAACTAATGTCAGCATTACTAATACCAGCATTACTAATACACTCTATTCAGCATTATTCTTATACCCGGTACC
Source organism: Nicotiana tomentosiformis (assembly GCF_000390325.3). Classification (NCBI taxonomy): domain Eukaryota; kingdom Viridiplantae; phylum Streptophyta; class Magnoliopsida; order Solanales; family Solanaceae; genus Nicotiana; species Nicotiana tomentosiformis. Next base: position 182,869,685 of record NC_090813.1, read on the forward strand.
AAACGACCCCTAAAGGTGTAAGAACTCTTTGGAATTACGTATTACTCCTAATTCGTTTAGGGATTAGTCCAAAACGCCAAGCAATTTTTTATTTTTCTATTTGTCGTTCCTTTCTTTCGCAGGAATATAACTCCTTTCCCTTAACCCTCATTCGCGTTCTTTCTCTTCTCCTGTTGAAGGTCGCAGCACAGTTTGGATCTTTTTCGTCAAGGTAGTTGAATTTAATCTATTATTTCTTTTTTTTAATAAATAAATTAGTCAGAGTTTTGCAATTTGTATAATTTTTGAGGTTTCAGACCTTTTGTAGTTTTTCTCTAATACTTCTACACAGTTGTTTATCCCCCTCCTCCATTGTTTATTCGAAGCAAATTTTCAGTCTTTAAACCCTAAACGAGCATATAAAATTTTAAAACAAAAAATCCAACCTTTGGTTCCTGGTTTTTGCAATTTGTTTAACATGGTTTAATTTCTGCTACAAAAATAAATATTCGAAAGTGGTATGATTGGTTATGTTTTCTGATGACCCTTTGAAGTTTTTTAGTTGATCTAATCAGTAACGTTTCTGCAAATTTATTATATGGGTTTTAACTTTTAAGTCTTTACTAGTGTTTAAGGTAGTGTTATGAAGTTGATAAATCTGTCTTATTGTGTGAATATTTTATGATCATTTGATATCTGTGGCCTACTTATGAAGTAGTTGTATATTGGTGATGTTGCTAGCCCCTTATATTCAACTTCTTTTGCCAAATTGCCATCTGCATTTAATCTTTTTTAGTTCTCCTTTGTTATTTTGGATTTAGTTTTCTAAATATCCTGTATTGTTATTTCTTGTTATCAGTGCTTCTTACATCTTCTCTTTAGTCGAGGGTCTTCCGCAAATAGCCTATCTGCCCTTCCAGGGTAGGAGTAAGGCTGCGTACATCCTATCCTCCCCAGATCTCACTTGCGGGAATAAATTGGATGTTGTTGTTGTAATTCTCTTTTTGCAGTTGTTAGTGAAAAAACAGCTTCTTGAACATATCCTTCTCCTTAATTTTATCCCTTTCTTGTAAGACGGCAAAATATAAATCAATACATGAAATCTATCTGCAGCCAAATGGGTGATGCTATCCCTCTATGTGCCTCTCCCTGTGGCAATGCGACGGTTTCCTATCAGAAGGGCACGCAGAGCTTGAAGGTCGTGGTTTCAATTTACAAGAAGATTAGGCTTCCAGAGGCATTTGGTGGTCAATCAGATGGTAAGTCTTTTCACCTAAAGATTGTGTTTCTTGACTTGAAATTATGTGGTTTAATCCTAGCAATTTATCACATACGAACATATAGTTAACTTGGTAGTCTTAATGAGGGGGCTAGAGCTGCGAATCCAAGCAAGGCAGCTCAGCGAAGTATCCAAGTATCAGCCCAACTCTATCTCCTGGGTCCCAGGAATAGAGTCTGCACAAAAATGTGCAGATAATATGAGTACGATAATTCACGTGTACTTAATAAATATCAAGTCTATCCCTAACAGGGTAGTGGACGTACGGTGAATGTTCCTAGGATATCTCGTAGGATCTTTGAAATTTAGTACATAACAGTAATTTTCTGGTGCTTTTTGAGATGGAATCCATTTGTATATGATGCTTGATACTGGAATCAACTAAATTGGGGTGTACAAACACTTTTAGACTAGTGAACTATTGGACAAATTTCATATGGCAGAAGGAAGCTGTACTTAAGGAATGTATACACAATGTAATAAGTTGGACAATGTAGTCAGTGTGTCATAATCTTGCCATTGATATTGCCATAAATTTATGAATATTCGTAGGAGCGAATGTAATTATAGTGTTTTTCTAGCTTGGATGCCAGAACAATGCCACAACTTCTTTGCTGATATAGTTTGGAGACGAGAAGTTACTTCTTTTTAGACTTTGAAAGTGGTGATTTTTATTGGAAGTTGCCCTCTCCAATTGTGCTTGTTCATGGTCTTGGTGTGCTTGATTTTGTGTTTTCGTAACTTTCTTTGAGATGCTGAATATGTTCTTCTTGTGTTTATTTCAGGGGGTCTTGTAAGGCTTGAAGACATATGGTGGCTTATTTATAGTTACTTTTCCTTCTTGTGTATAGTCGCTGCCCTCCTGAATTTAGAACATGTTCCGGGAATTTTCACGTTCCTTTTCATGATGGGTGGCTTTATAATTCATTTTACTGCGCAGTATTCTGTTGTTTATTGGCATCGCGACATGCCTTTCCAGATAATTGGTGCCAAGGCAAAATTTATGATCGAGGTCATTCCTGTGATGACTGCAGCAGTCCTGCATCACCTTTTGGAGTTCAATTATGGGTATCTCGCTCTATTACTAGGTTGCACCACATATTTCTATGTGTTTGGTCACTTCATGCACGTATCATATGATATTGTGGAAAAAGACTTATTGCTGGAATTAGTAATGCAAGTTCTTGTTTACATGGTGGACGGAGAATTGTTAGTTAGAGCTTTGGCTTTGACCTTCTGCGTTGGTTTATGCTTCTATAGATACATGATATATTGTGCTCCTGAAGTACCCGAACATCCTAAAAAGGAGTTGGAGCGGCTGCCTGTCTGATTTGAAGGTGTCCGTAGTGTAATGGTAATGTTGTTTCCGTGTGACCTATAGGTCATGGGTTCGAGCCGTGGAATCAGTCATTGATGTTTGCATTAGGTTAAGTTGTTACATCACACACCATTGGGGTGCGGCCCTTCCCCGACCTTGCATGAATGTGGGATGATTTTATAGCTTATATTTGTACTCTTATCATGGTGTAACCCGTATCAATTGTACGTCAACGGAGAAAAGGAAAAACATTTAGATACAGTTTCCATCAGGATTCGGCACATTTTTATTAAATATTAGAATGAATGAATTTGCCTCTATGAAAGGGCCCAAAAAATAGAAAGTTTTGGTTGTCTAAGTGAAAAATTGGACAAAACATTTAAAAAAGTGTCTCGTGTATCTAATTTTTTTTTTATTGAATAAAGTTCATTTATTGAAAAGCCCGTGTCACGACCCAATTTCACGTATAGGTCGTGATGGCGCCCGATACTACAGCTAGGCAAGCCAACAAATAAATTAAACATATATCTATTATTTTCAGAAAAAGTTTCTAAGTAATTTTTTTTAATCTTTTACTAGCAATATTAACGAGAATATAAAAGACTCCGATTAGTTTAAATTCTAGAAAATAATACCAATGTCTGTGCCAAGACCTGATGTCACAAGCGTATGAGCATCTATTAGATTTTACAAAATTTCAAATATTGTCTGAAATAAAATAAACAGAATATAAATATAAGAAGAAACACTGATAGGTGCAGAACGGCTCAGAAAGGTAGCTCACCACTATGCTTCTAGATAATATGGGTGTAAGACAATAGGTCCCCCACTAGTACTTGCCTCAGGTCCTGCACCAAAAAGTGCAGCAAGTGTAGTATGAGTACGTAAACAACGTGTACCCAGTAAGTATCAAGTCTAATCACGAAGTGGTAGAGACGAGATGGCCGGTTTTGACACTCACTATGAGCCAATAATAATAATTGAAATACAACTAGAATATCTAAATCAACATGATTCACAAAATATAACAATTATTTATTTAACCAGCAGAAATAATTAAATTCCTTCAATTCCAATAAATTTCCAATTTGTCAATTAGTCTCATTTACAGGATTACCAATAATTCCTTAACAAGCAGGGATAATAATTCTTTAAATTCCAAAGATTTTTAATTTATCAATTAGCTTCACAAACTGCAATAAACTATCAAAGTATCGTGTAATTATTATTATTAAGAATGATTTCTGCCGAGGACGTACGACCCGATCTAGAGCGTCGTGTACACTGCCGAGGGATATGCAGAACGATCCATAGATGCATCTATCCTGCCGAGGCGTTCGGCCCGCTTCACAAGAAAGAGGACATTTTCTTATGTACCTCCGGAAGGAGAGTATATTCATTAAAAGATAAATTAGGGAAGAAGAATAATTTCTCTTAAAAATTAATTAATTTAAATAAAGAATCAAGCATATGAGATTTTCATCCTTTAATATTTTTATCTAACAATTCACAAATATATATATATATATATATATATATATATATATATATATATATATATATATATATATATATATAATTAAACAAAGAATACAGTTTCCACAAATAATTCATGCTTTGAGTCCTAACTACCCGGACTTTAGCATTTATAGTAGCTACGCACAGACTCTTGTCACCTCGTGCGTACGTAGCCCCCACAATTAGCAACATTTATTAATTTTTAATTACCTATGGGGTAATTTCCCCCTCACAAGATTAGACAAGAGACTTACCTCAATTTTCTCCAAGTTAATCCACTAGAATGCCTTCTCCATGATTATCCAACTCTGTCCGGCTCGAATCTAGACAAAATAATTCGTTACAATCACTAAAAATTATAGTAATCAATTCTATAAGAAAATTCTACATTTTTCAATAAAATCTGAAATTAACTCAAAAATCATCCATGGGGACCGCTTCTTGGAATCCGGTGAAAGTTATGAAATATGAACGCCCATTCAACCACAAGTCTACCCATACCAAAATTACTAAATTCCGTAACAATTCGGCCCTCAGATCCTCAAATCTATCCAAGAGGGTTTTCAAACTTTTTTCAACTCAATTTACCAATTAAATAATAAAAACAGTGATGGATTCGGGTAATTTAACAAATATTGAGTTAAGAACACTTACCCTGTTGTTTTCTCTGAAAATCTCCCAAAAATCGTCCAAATTCGAGTTCCAAATCGTTAAAAATGGAAAAATGGGATGATAGAACTGAAACTCTCTGCCGAGTGATTCCTTCTATGCGATCGCGGACCAACTCACGCGATCGCGTAGCACAAATTTTTCTGCCTAGAAAATAACCCTACGCGATAGCATACCTTCTCACGCGATCGCGAAACACAGTCTTCCCAAGCCTACGCGATCGCGAGCCTCCTCACGCGATCGCGAAGCATTTAGCGCGTGGTCCAACTTCTGCTTCGTTTCCTCTTCGCGAACGCGATCTTAGCCACGCGTTCGTATAGCACGACTTGCAAAACCTACACGGTCGCGGACTCACCCACGCGATCGAATAGCAAAAAATTTCAGCTGCCCAATTAACCCTACGCGATTGCATACCTTCTCACGCGATCGCGTAGAAGGAAACCAGAACCTGCAGAAACCAGAACTTCAGCTATCAAGCCAAGTCCAAAATGATCCGTTAAGAATCCGAAACTGACCCGAGCCCCTCGGGACCTCAACCAATTATACCAACAAGTCCTAACACATCATACGAACTTAGTCGAGTCCTCAAATCACATCCAACAACACTAAAAACACGAATCACACATCGATTCAAGCCTAATGAACTTTGAAATTTCCAATTTCTACAAACGACGCCGGAACCTACCAAATCAAGTCCGATTGACCTCAAATTTTGCACGCAAGTCATAAATGACATAACGAATCTATGAAAAATTTTGGAGCTGGATTCCGACTCCGGTATCAAAAGTCAACTCCCCAATCAAACTTCCAAACTTAAATTCATCTTTTAGCCATTTCAAGCCTAATTTAACTACGAACTTCCAAATAAAATTTCGAACACGCTCCTAAGTCCAAAATCACCATACGGAGCTATTGGAACCGTCAAACCCTGATTCCGGGATCGACCAACCATCCCCGCAAGTCATAAATCGGGAAGTTTTATTTTAAGGAACATGGTTCTAAAAGTTAAAATGACCGGCTGGGTCATTACAGCCCGATCTCCAAGTCGCGATTTGAGATCTTGTATCAAGGTAATTGAATATAGGATTAGATTCCAGTTTTGCAATTTTTGTTTTTATTTTCCCTATAAATTAAATAAATCAGAATTTGCACTTTGCATAAATCAGATCATTTTCCTGCTTCTACACGGTTCCCTTTGTTTCCTTTAGTTCTTTCCCCTCCTTGCAAATTTTCAGTCTTTGAAACCTAAAGCAACAGAGCAAGTATTTCAATTTTATGAGTTCTAAATTCTAGAATAATGCCAGAGTTATAACAATTATAGGTGTATCAAATTACTGAGTCATACCATGAAAGTATGAGAGAGGGTGATTGAAGCGAGAGTGAGGAGGACAATGTCTATATCCGACAACCAGTTCAGGTTCATGCCGGGTCGTTCTACTACGGAAGCTATACACCTTATTAGGAGGTTAGTGGAACGATACGGGGAGAGGAAGAAGGATCTGAACATGATGTTTATTGACTTAGAGAAGGCGTACAACAAGGTTCCTAGAGAAGTTCTCTATAGATGCTTAGAGGCAAAAGGCGTGCCGGCTGCCTACATATGGGATATTAAGGACATGTATGATGGGGCTAAGACTCAGGTTAGGACTGTAGGAGGCGACTCTGAGTAGTTTCCAGTTGTTATGGGTTTACACCAAGGTTCTGCGCTCAGCCCGTTCTTATTTTCCCTGGTGATGGACGTGTTAACACACCATATTCGAGGGGAGGTGCCATGGTGTATGTTATTCGCCGATGACATAGTTCTGATTGATGAATCGCGAACTAGTATTAACAAGAGGTTGGAGGTGTGGAGACAGGCCCTTGAGTCTAAGGGTTTCAAGCTGAGCAGAACGAAGACGGAATACATGGAGTGTAAGTTCAGCACTGAGCCGAGAAAAGTGGGCGTGGAAGTGAGGCTTGAATCACAGGTCATACCAAGTAGTGGCAATTTCAAGTATCTTGGGTCGGTTATTAAGAGAGGAGGGGAGATAGACGAGGATGTCATACACCGTATTGGGGTAGGGTGGATGAAGCGGAGGTTAGCATCTGGAGTCTTGTGTGATAAGAGAGTGCCACCGATACTCAAAGGTAAGTTTTACAAAGCGGTGGTTAGACCGGCTATGATGTATGAAGTTGAGTGTTGGTCTTGTGAGCACGTGATTTTTGCCCGACTAAAATATTCCTATAGAAATTCACATATAGATTTTTCTTAATTGTTTTTAGTTTTATAGAATTTGTAGGAATTTTGGTTAAAAGTTGCTTGCATTTAGTTGCATATTTAACATGCTAAAATCATAAGAAAAATACCAAAATGTCTAAAGTATTTCGTGCATAACATTTTAGGTCTAGTTGCATTTAGGATTTAATTGCATGAGTTAATTGCATTATTAAACGAAAATCAAAAAATATATATACATATGAGCCATTTTTATATTTTTAGCTTTAAATTACAAATTAGTAATTCTTCCTTCATTAGTCTAAATTAATTAATTATGGTAAAATAGATAACCAGATTTATTTCTACAAATTAGATTGATTTAAGACTTAATTTAGGTTTTAATTAATCTTTTAAGAATTTAAAATCAAAAAAAAAAAAATAAAGAAAAGAAATAAAAGGTTTGTTTGGTCTTATACAAAACTGGGCCAAAAAACTCTCAACGGCCCAATTCCCCCAAACAATCGTCCCAAGTCCGCCAAGCCCAACCCCTCACCCGGTCCAGTCTCGCGACTAGTGCGAACGACGTCGTTTTGGCCGAATTGATCTTGACCCTTCAATCTATCCCCATCCAACGGACGCAGTCCACTCTCACGCCCCATATAAAAGACCATTAAAACACCTCCCCCCTCCAAAACCCTAAAACCCTAAACCTAATTCCCATCCCAAACGCCCCCCCTTTCTTTCTCCGCTCAACTCGCCCGGACTCGCTTGAACTCAAGCGAGTTCACCCTCCCTCCAACTCACGCACGTGATTCCCTCACCCTCCCTCCTTCACGTCACCCGTCCCGTAACGACCTCTGACAGAAAAGATTCTTTTCTCCCTTAGGCTTCACGCGCTCTTGGTATTGAGAACAATCTCGGATGAATGGTGGTCGTAGGATCTGAGGGATTCAAGATCCTAGACCTCCATTTGTCCGATTTGGTTCACAAGAAAGGGAATCAGATTTTTGCGGATTTTTCGGATGAAAAAAAAAGAAGGGAATTTTGGGGCATGACTTGGAGAAAAAGGTATGAAAATTTCTGGTTTGGGTATATATAGGGAGGTTAAGAGATTTCTGAGGGAGGTCATTTTTGTTGGAACAAAAATTTTAGAGAAAAAAAAATCGGAAAGGAAAGCTAGGGTTCTAAAAAATATTCTTTTTCTTTTCAGTGGTTCATCTCCATTTTTTTTTCTTTTGATTTTCTGGTTTAGTTTCAGAACAAAAAAAAAGAAAGAAGCATGTTCAGTGATCGTCTGTTCCATTTTATTTTAATTACTGTCTAAAAATTTGAAAAAAATATATTCCGTTTCTTCTTTTCAATCTGGATTTTTGAGTTGAAAATTGGACTTCGATTGAGAAGTTGTTGAGTTCGCCGCTGCTCGAGAAGCTGCCCTTTGAAGTGCAGATTCCTCTTTATTGCTGTTCTGCTGTCTAGAGGTGCGTTTAGCCACTTTGTTTAGCTTTGGCTAGATTATAAATGAAGCTGGATTTGTTTAGGTTAAACTCTTGCAATATTTCTTGCAATTTTCAGTTTGTTTGAATCTTAAATGAAAACATTAATTTGTTTATGTGCTGATTCTGTCCCGTTTCATAGATTCGTTATGTGTAATTATTGATTCGTTTCGATTTACTTCCTCTGTTAAGTTTTGAAGCTATTATGTTTTGGGTTGGTTCTGGTTCTATATTCAATATGTCTAAAGTCTAAATCTGTTTGAAGTTCTTTCCTTGTTTAGCCTCTGAAATTGTTGGAATGATAAAAACAAGTATTTGGTTTGTTGAATGTAAATGAGCAACCTGGTATCTACTTATTGTTGTTTTATCCTCTGAATTGTGTGCAATTTCATTGCTTATAGCCAACTGAAAAGTGACACGAGTGAATTAAGTCTTCTAATTTCATTTTTTCCTCATTTGCTTAGCATAGATCACAAGCTCTGGTGGATTGTTGGTGATTATAGGGAACCATTATGTTATTTAAAAATGTGTAGTCAATCCAAAATAGCATTCACTGATAGATATGTATTCCATTTGAGATTTTAGATGTATAATTAGTTATTGATTGTATTAAGGCTTAGTATAAATTCAATTTTGTTGAAAGCTTTCCTAATTATAATTAGTTTATTTGAAATTCCTGTACTTACTGGGGCCTATTCTCGTTTTGGGCCAATTATGTGTAAATTATGAGTCTTGGGTTCAGCAAAACCCGCGCAGCCAAGCCCATGTTGAGTTGTGTTCCTTCTCGTTTATTGCTTCTTACATGAAGCAAAATTAGTCAAAGTTTAACTAAAACAATTCCTTGATTGTGCATAACTTTCTAATCAGAACTGCCATTTGTTTACTTTCTTTTCTTAAAGATGGTTATGTACAATTGCTGTACACGTGATTGCCTAACAAATTTTAATACATCAAAAGATCCCAAGATTAGAATTAGTTCATTTCTGTATGTCTATCCATAAATCAATACCGTACCCTAGAACCTTTTACAAACCTTAGGAACAATAATTAATTCATAAACATCGTAGCTTGCTTTAGGCGCGATTAACAATAAATCATCGTGACTATGGGTACGGTTCCCGTGGCATAGTCATGATACGTAAATCCCCGTTCGGGTGTTCATTTCATGTGACCCGACAATAACTTCAAACAATAATAAAAATAAGCATGTCGTAAATCGGGGGTGCATTTCATGTGGCGCGGTTTGCGATGTGTGCCAAAATAACAAGTGTACGACATCGTGACTTATTCCAGAAATAATTCCATAAATAATTAAAAGCGGTTAAAAAGTAAAAATGCATAATAGGTTTTAAAACATGTATTAAATCAGATAATTAGGCCAATTATTAATAGTTGAGCGACCGTGCTAAAACCATGGAATTCGGGAGTGCCTCACACCTTCTCCCGAGTTAATAGAATTTCCTACCCGGTCTTCTGTGTTCGCGGACCATAAAATAGAGTCAATTTCCTCGATTTGGGATACATCGGTGACTTGGGACACCATAAATTATTCCAAGTGGCGACTCTGATCAAATAAATAATCCTATTTCGAATATTGTCACTTTAATTGGAAAAATTCCTTTATCCCCTACCCGCCTTCGGGAAAAAGGAGGTGTGACAGCTCTGGCGACTCTGCTGGGGACCGAACCCAGAATCTCTGGTTCAGGGTTCAGGGTTCAGAATTCGAGCTTAGAATAACTGTTATACTTGGCTTTTGTCTATTATCTGATTTTTACGTGTTTGAACCTAATGTGCTAAATGTCGCTTTTTACCGCTTTGATATTGTTTGAACTGTATATAAATTGCTACGAAACCCTCCTTCTCTCTGAGTCTTCTAAATCTTCTGGGGAGCGTGCTCTTCGCGTGGCTTCTTTTCTGTTAGAGTCATATCCTAATTTTAGAACGAGGTTCGGACAAGTTGCAAAGCCGGTAAAGCTTCTGTATTCCCGGTACGCTGCCCCCCCCGGCTCGAGTTGTCCGCTCGGGTAAGCCAGGTCTAGAACAATACACCCAGGATTTAAAACTTAGAATAACACAGCCTCATGCCGGATCCCTAGTAGGCACGTTTGCTTGCATCACGTGCATTTGACTTAGGGGACTCAACACAGGGGTTGGGTCCGTCTAGGATAGGTGCACCCGAAAATTAAAAGACCATCATGATGCATCCTTTACGTGCTACTTGTGCATTAATTTGCTTGACTTGTATGTTGACCGGTTTCTAGAGTAAGGAAAGAAAATCAAAAAAAGAAAAAAAAGAAAAACCAAGAGTGAGGTAGGATAGAAAAATGCCCGATTTTGATAATCCTGATATTCAAAAAAAAAAAAATCCCGTTGCTCTACCAAAAAGAAAAAGACAAAAAAAAAAGAAAATCATTTCAAAACAAATCATATCTTTCTGTGCATCAAAATTGACCGAACTACGCGGGTTTGATTCTCACCGGATGTGAGATACGTAGGCAACCTTCATCGGGTCCGGCCCCATTTTTGCAAAAATAACCAGAAAATATGAAAGTGCATCATTTTGTCATAAATAAATTTAGGGGATGTCACTTTCTGTCCAAATAGCCAGAAACGTCCCGACGGGACGCACGAAGTTTGTTTTACCAGAATAGCCACCTATGGCTCTTTTCCTAATTTTGGCCACTTAGCAAGCACAGCTTTAAAATCTTCATTTCTGAAGGGCTGAAGGGCCGTATTTGCAAAGGTGGCCTTGAGTTGTTTGAGTTTTATTTTGCACAAATAATCTTTCTTTTGGGGCCAAAAATAAAAATAAAAATCAAAAATCACTTGTTTTTAACCGGTCGCCTTAAATAAAATATGCAGGATGAGCACTGTTGAAAATATACCTTTTCGAGTCATAGACGAGATTCCACTAGGACTCCATATGTGGTGGAACGACCTGGGGGAGGTCAGCAAGCGTTCTGTGACAAAGGCTTTAGGTGGGCTCACTGGTCTTCTGAAAATTAAACCAAGGGTTGATATAATCGAAGCTTTGATACTGTTTTGGGACCCGACACACAATGTTTTCCACTTCTTCGATTTCGAGTTGACCCCTACACTAGAGGAGGTAGCAGGTTATGTTGGTTTCGAAGGGAAGTTAAGGCATCAATATCCAGTAGCACCAAGAACTGTAACCCCTCATAAGTTTTTGGACCTCCTCAGTATTAGCCGGCAGGTTAAAGATGAAAATTTAGCCGGAGGATTCTGCACATTCCGTTTCTTATACAGCCGGTATGGGGACCCCCACGGATTTGAGGCTCCGGACATTGGTTTGAATCATCAGGGGAATAAAGACAAATGGGAAGCACGTAGGGGTCTGGCCTTTGTGGTGGCTTTTTTAGGTACTCTGATATGCCCAAGGAGTGACAAACATATAGAATTGGGGCTCGCAGGAGTGGCCGACTTTATGGTCAAAAGGGCCAATGGCACTATCATACCGATGATTCTCGCAGAAATTTATCGAGCTTTAACTGCTTGTCGAGCCGGGACAAAGTTTTTTGAGGGTTGCAACTTGCTTTTACAAATGTGGTTGGTAGAACATCTTTGTCATCGCCCAGGTTACATGAACTACGGTCTGACCGGACTCAATTGCATCGAAGAATATGAAAATCGAGTAAACGGTCATGAGTTTCCAGAAGGTACTGAGGCATGGTTCGCGTATTTGGGTTCTTTAAACGCAAATCGAATTGAGTGGGCTTTTGGTTGGCTCCCGGTCGACGAAGTTATCTATATGTCCGCCGGAGTGCGCTTTCTTTTATTAATGGGTCTTCGAAGTATTCAGCCATATGCCCCATATCGGGTCCTACGCCAGTTGGGCAGATACCAAACAATCCCCTATGATGAAGATTTGAGTCCACATGTTATTGAAATATGCCCGAAAGCCACGTTTCCAGAAGAAAGGGTTCGCCAGATTTGGCACCAATGCAGGTTCCTGGAACCACAGACTCAAGTACGAGATTTGTCCATAGGTGAAGTAGGATCCAACTACGCCATGTGATACAGGAAAAGAAGTTGGGTCGGTCAAGAGCCAGAATAGCCCGCCAAAAGGCCCCATGTCCAACAATTCACCGATGGAGCACGAGAGCAATGGGTTTGGTTGGCTAAAGAAAAGGAATACCGAACTACTATAAACAAGCTAGAAGAACAAATTTAAAAAATCAAATTTGATAGTAGTTTGCAGGCAGCTGAAGATGAAGGGGAAAAAAAGAGGTTGGCTAAGGAAAATGAAGCCCTTCGAGCCCAGATCCAGAGAATGAAAATAGCCGCCGAGACACCAGCAAGAAGTGAGAGAGATGAGAAAATTATAACCAACCTGAGGCGGAAAGTGCATGATTACAGTTTTGACTTGACAAAGGCCGAAAGGGACTTGTTCAATGCTCAGGCAAGGCTGGCGAAAGGTGCGGAAGAACACGCTAGATTAGCCTACCAGTTGAAGCAGAAATATGACAAAGAAGTAGCAATTTTACAAAAAAAGCTGGTTGCCCTGGAAAATGAAATGATCAAGCAAACAAAGGATTTCAAGACAGAAAGAGAGCATTGCTATGCACTGAGTTACCAACTACAAGAAAGCCTGAAGCAGTTACAAGACCAAAGCAACACAGATACACAAGTGTTAGAGGCTCGGGCCCAGCAGATTGGACGTTTGCTTCAAGAAAAGGGTGTCATCAGAATGAGGATTAAAGAGATAGCTGATTATGTTGTAATGAAATGCCATGAATGTTGAAGACATGACCAAGTCTATGTTTTTTGCTTCTGTAATGACATTCGTCCGACAGGTGATGGTTGACCTAGACCGCCTTCAAGAAGATATTGCCCGCAGGCCCGTGCGGAGACCGGCTGATGTCCCGCAAGCCTCCGGAGTACCAGTGGAGGCTCTTATGTATTTTTGATTTCCTTTAGTAGTCTGTATTTTACTTTCTCCGAGTCTTGTTCGTCTTTGTCAAGGTTGTCTATTACTTTATTTCGAGTCTGTAGATTTTCCTTTTGCAGTCATCGCTACTTTTAGTCCTTGTAATAGAAAATCCAAAAAGATGTCTTTTATTGATGAAATAAATTATTTCGTATCTATTTCTCTGAACTACGTAATGATCTAATTCATGCGGCGTCATGATACGTAGGCAATCCCCATAGGATTCGATCATATTCTTAAAAGAAAATAGAAAAGAAGAGAGAGAAAAAGAGAGAAAATGAGGGAAGAAAGAAAAGAGGGGTCGAACTAAAGAAAAGAGGAAAGAATAAGTATTAAAAAAGCGAAACATAGCAAAGGAGAGAGGGAAAATCAGGATTGGAGAATTTGGAAAAGCCGGGATGAAACATACGAGCCGTCGCAAAGCATTTAGGAACGTTAACTGCTCAGGTGCATTGCATACCCAATGTGCGATTAACTATCTGTAAATTGCTTTTAAAACTGACCAAGTTTTTGTGTGCACATAGACAGGTTTTGTTTTAGGTGGTTAGTTTGTTGGCATCCTGGCAAGTCACCCTTATAACACCAGATCAAAGTGCAAGGCAGTCATGACTAGCAAAGAATTGGACACGGGTGTTGTCGACCCGCCAAGGGAGATTGTAGAATCGGAGTCTGAATTGAAAGAGGAGGTCTACAGGTTGAAGCATCAAATGGCAGAAATGTATCAAGCCTGGGTCAGGGGGCATCCTCCACCTTCATTCCCCGCTAACTACCCAGAAAATCCCGCTTTCATCCCACCACTGTCACAAGCCCAAGATCCTATTACCATTGATCTTTCCCCTCAGCACGCACCAGGCTTTACCCCTTATCGCCACTACCCTGGCACCTCGTCCCAAACCTTTCATGCTCCACCAGCCAAAACAACTGCATACCCTGCTCCGACATCCGCTCCTATTTTTGTAGCCCCTCCGCGAGCTACCCTTCATAGATCTTCTAGTGAACCCACGTTCCAAGCTCCAGATACCCAATATTAAGTTTCGGAACCAACTTTTAAAGTCGCGGATCCTTATTCCCATGCCCCTCACTTTGAACCTCTTGTCGAAACTAAGAAACCATCCCGGAATGAGGAGCAGGATGAGATGTTCAGGAAAGTGAAGAGCCTAGAGCAATCTTTGAAGAACATGCAAGGGATATGAAGCCAAGTAAGTGTGGCTTACAAGGATTTACGCTTATTTCCGGATGTTCAACTGCCCGCTGGGTTCAAGATGCCCAAGTTTGACCCGTACGATGGACATGGAGATCCTGTGGCCCATTTGAGAGGCTTCTGCAGCAATATGAGAGGCGCCGGTGGGAAAGATGAATTATTAATGGCATATTTCAGTCAGAGTCTGAGTGGGGCAGCTTTAGAGTGGTACACCCGCCAAGACACTAGCAGGTGGTACACATGGGATGACTTGGCTCAGGCCTTTGCTCGGCACTTTCAGTACAATATAGACATTGTCCCGGATCGCCTATCTTTGACCAAGGTAGAGAAGAGTCCCAATGTAAGCTTTAGGGAATATGGTTTCAGATGGAGAGAACAAGCTGCACGAGTCTATCCTCAAATGGAGGAAGATGAGATGGTCGAGTACTTTCTTCAAGCCCTAGAGCCCACTTACTTTGGCCATTTGATCTCAGCCATAGGTAAGTCCTTCAACGATGTGGTAAAGATGGGAGGAATGGTGGAAGAGGGACTCAAGTCAAGCAAGATCATGAGCTACTCTGCCATAAAAGCGACCACACAGGCAATTCAAAGTGGCACCGGAAGCCTGTTAGGCAAAAAGAAGAAAGAAGATGTCGCTATGTTTGTCTCTGGATCGTGGCGTGGCCCAAGGGGTCCGCCTCACCAGTACACCCAAACTCGACCCCAACCTCAAGCCTACACCCAAGCTCCATATAATCCATCTCAGCACTATCTCCCGCCACAAGAACCTAGATATTCTGTCGAGCTACCCCAATACCATGTTCACCACGCACAGTCATATGCTCAACCCCCTCCTTACCCGCAATGGCGTGCTCCAACTCCACAAAATATTTATACACCCCCACAACCATACCAAAACCCTACTGGTCCAAGTTTTCGACCAAGGCCAGATTACAGAAAAGAGAGGCAATAGCGGAAAGAAACCTTCACCCCTCTTGGAGAGTCCTACACCAGTTTGTTTCAGAGGTTGAGGCAGTTGGACGTTTTGAGGCCGATTGAGCCCAAGATACCAAATCCGCCTCTAAGGAACCTTGATTACTCCCTTAGATGCACATATTGTTCTGATGCCCCAGGGCACGACACGGAGAAGTGCTGGCATTTGAAGAGGGCGATCCAAGAGCTTATTGATAAAAATCAAATTGTGGTCCAGAGCCCGGAGGCGCCAAACATCAACCAAAATCCATTGCCGACCCATGCAGAGACACATATGATCGAGATAGTTCATAAAGATGGGGAGCCCAAAAACTTTTCCAAGTCTGTCATGATGATCTGGGCTAGCGAAAGTAATCCAATCAAAGCTCTAGATTCTGCAAAAGCAATGTCCTTGGCAATTAAAGGGGTGTCGGAGAAGCCAAGCGCGCTCAACGTGAAGCCTTCTGTATTGGTTGTGAAAGGGCCTCCGGTTGATGTTGAAGCGAACCAGGAGAGGCAAAAGGTGGTCGTGCTAGGGGCCCCGGGCAAGCCTGTCATAATCGTGGAAGGGGCTCGTGTTACCCCCGTTATTATTAAGCCAGTGACCCAGTTGCCAATGGTTGACACAAAGGCCGTCCCGTGGAATTACAAACAGGTGATAGTAACGTACAAAGGGAAAGAAGTAGAGGAAGAAGTCAATGGAACCGGAGGGCTGACTCGTTCCGGGAGATGTTTTACCCCAGAAGAACTGAGGAAAACCAAGCCATCCAAGGACGGCCACATCCCAGTAAAAAAGCCGGTCACCGAAGAAGAGGCTGAGGATTTCCTGAAAAAGATGAAAATGCAAGACTATTCCATTGTAGAACAGTTGAGGAAACACCAGCTCAGATCTCTCTTCTGTCTTTGCTGATACATTCAGATGAACACCGCAAAGCCCTGATGAAGATTTTTAACGAGGCCCATGTTCCTGATAAGATCACGGTGAACCACTTGGAAAAGATTGCTAACAATATTTTCGAAGCGAACAGGATCACTTTCTCAGATGATGAACTCCCTATAGAGGGTACAGAACACAATCGAGCTCATTATCTCACAGTAAAGTGCGAGGATTTTGCTGTCTCAAGGGTACTGGTGGATAACGGTTCTAGTGCGAATATTTTCCCTCTCTCCACTTTGCAAAAGTTGAAGATTGGCACCGAAAGGATCCACATTAATAATGTATGCGTTCGAGGCTTCGATGGAGGAGGGAAAGATTCTGTCGGTGATATAATGCTAAATTTGTCAATAGGGCCAGTTGAGTTCACTATGGAGTTCCAAGTGCTAGATGTGGCTGCCTCTTATAACTTGTTGTTGGGCAGGCCTTGGATCCACGCTGCCAAGGCAATCCCGTCTTCTCTGCATCAAATGGTAAAGTTCGAATGGGACAGACAGGAAATAGTTGTGCACGGTGGTGAGAACTTATCTGCTTATAATGACACAATCGTTCCATTTATTGAAGTTGAAGATGATAAAGGGCCTTGGGTTTACCAAATGTTTGAAACAGTGTCTGTCGGGAAAATTCCCGAAGGAGAATGCATCCTAGGTCCGAAGATACCATCCGCGTCTGTCATGGTAGCAAATGAAATGTTGAAGAATGGTTTTCTGCCGGGCAAAGGTCTGGGTTCATCTCTGCAGGGTATTGTGCATCCGGTGTGTTCACGTGAAAGTTTTGGTACATTTGGTTCGGGATTCACACTCACAGGGAAGGACGTGAAAAAGGCTAAAAGTTTGAAAGGAAAGGCATGGTCACTTCCTAAGCCTGTTCCACATATCTCCAAGTCTTTTGTCAAGCCAGGGGTCGCAAAACGCCCAATATCAGCGGTCCCAAAACCTGTGGTCGACTTTGATGAAGAGTTGATCAAGAGGTTCCAGAGTTTGTTTGATGAGGTTAATATGGTAGAAATCGGGGAAGGTTCCAGTAATGCCGATGTGCAGCTCGTTGGGCCAAATGTGAAGCTTAGCAATTGGAAAGCTACTCCTCTCCCCGCCCGGAAGGAGTTTTGGTAGTTTGCTTTATTTTCCTTTCTGCTATCTGGGTTATTCCAGGGTTGTAATCCAGATTTTTTATTTTTTTGCTTGTTTTTATGTACAAACCCTCCTATCCATTTATTTTTAATGAAATACAATTTTCCATTTTCCATTAATCCTGATAGCATTTTATTTTTGTTTTTGCTTTTCTTTCTGTACAGTTCTTTTTATGCTGGTTTCAATGACATGACATGCATGAGGAATTTTCAGCCAAATCTTAAAAGCCAATCTAATTCTGAAATAACGATCCAAGAAGTAGAGGGTGATGATGAAACAGAATGCGATGAAGAGGCGGCATTTGAGGAAGTCAGTAGAGAACTAAAACACTTCGAAGAAAAACCCAAGCCTAATTTGAATGAAACCGAAGCAATCAATTTAGGGGATCAAAATAATGTCAGAGAAACCAAGATAAGTGTGCATCTGGAACCGCAAATCAAGGAAGAAATAATCAAAACACTATTTGCATACAAAGATGTCTTTGCATGGTCGTATGACGACATGCCGGGCTTGCGTACTGATTTGGTAGCTCATAAATTGCCAACCGACCCTACATTCCCTCCTGTCAAGCAAAAGTTAAGAAAGTTCAAGATTGATATGAGTGTGAAGATTAAAGAAGAAATCACAAAGCAACTGGAGGCAAAGGTCATTCGGGTCACTCAATATCCCACTTGGTTAGCTAATGTGGTACCAGTACCAAAGAAGGATGGTAAGACGAGGGTGTGTGTTGATTATCGTGATCTCATCAAGGCAAGTCCAAAGGATAACTTTCCATTGCCGAATATCCACATTCTGATTGATAATTGTGCCAAGCACGAGATCGGGTCTTTCGTGGATTGTTATGCGGGATATCATCAGATCCTGATGGACGAGGAAGACGCAGAAAAGACAGCATTCATCACGCCATGGGGGACGTATTGCTACCGGGTAATGCCATTCGGTTTAAAGAATGCTGGGGCAACTTACATGAGGGCAATGACTACTATATTTCATGACATGATACATAAGGAAATTGAGGTTTATGTAGATGATGTGATCATAAAGTCAAAGAAGCAGTTCGACCATGTTGGGGATTTGAGAAAGTTTTTCCAAAGGCTCCGCAGGTACAACCTCAAGCTCAATCCGGAGAAATGTGCATTTGGTGTCCCGTCGGGGAAACTGTTGGGATTCATAGTCAGTCGACGCGGCATCGAGTTGGATCCGTCAAAGATTAAGGCCATCCAAGAACTACCACCACCAAAGAATAAAACTGAGGTGATGAGCCTGCTCGAGAGGTTAAACTAAATCAGCAGGTTTATTGCTCAACTCACGACAACTTGTGAGCCCATCTTTAAGTTACTAAAGAAGAATGCTGCAGTTAAGTGGACCGATGAGTGTTAGGAAGCATTTAATAAGATCAAGAATTACCTGCTGAACCCCCCTGTGTTGGTCCTGCCAGAACCTGGGAGACCTTTAATCCTCTATTTGACAGTCACGGATAATTCTTTTGGTTGTGTGTTGGGTCAACACGACATCACGGGCAAGAAAGAGCAAGCCATTTATTACCTCAGCAAGAAGTTCACTCCTTATGAGGTTAAGTATACTCTTCTTGAAAGGACATGTTGCGCCCTGACTTGGGTGGCGAAAAAGTTGAAGCATTATCTGTCATCCTACACTACTTACCTCATTTCTCGCATGGATCCTCTAAGGTATATCTTTCAGAAGCCTATGCCCACAGGGAGGTTGGCAAAGTGGTAGATTTTACTCACAGAATTTGACATCATCTATGTGACTCGAACCGCGATGAAAGCCCAAGCCCTAGCCGATCACTTGGCCGAGAATTCGGTGGATGAAGTATATGAGCCACTGAAGACTTATTTTCCTGATGAAGAAGTGATGTATGTTGACGGGGCTGATCATGATGAAAAGCCAGGTTGGAAACTCTTCTTTGATGGAGCTGCTAACATGAAAGGTGTCGGAATAGGGGCTGTACTCATTTCTGAAACAAGGCATCACTACCCTGTAATAGCTCGACTTCGATTTTATTGCACTAACAACATGGCTGAATATGAGGCATGCATTCTGGGTTTGAGGCTAGCTATAGATATGGGAGTTCAAGAAATATTGGTTTTGGGAGACTCAGATTTGTTGGTTCACCAGATTCAGGGAGAATGGGAGACCCATGATTTAAAGCTCATACCGTATCGACAATGTCTGCATGATCTTTGTCAACGATTCAGGTCGGTAGAATTCAGGCATATTCCCAGGATTCATAATGAAATTGCCGACGCCTTGGCTACTCTGGCGTCAATGTTACACCATCCGGATAAGACTTACGTAGACCCTCTGCAAATCTAAATCCGTGATCAGCATGCCTATTGCAATGTGGTTGAGGAGGAACTTGATGGTGAGCCTTGGTTCCATGATGTCAAGGAATACATCAAATGAGGGGTATATACGGCACATGCCACAGGCGATCAAAAGAGAACCATTCGACGTCTGGCTAGCGAATTTTTCTTAAGTGGGGGAATATTGTATAAGAGAACTCCAGATCTAGGTTTACTAAGGTGTATAGATGCTAAACAAGCCTCGACTATCATGGCCGAAGTGCATTCCGGGGTTTGCGGGCCACATATGAGTGGGTATGTCTTGACGAAGAAGATTCTTCGAGCAGGTTATTATTGGCTCACCATGGAACGTGATTACATCAGCTTTGTTCGCAAATGCCATCAATGCCAGGTGCACGGTGATTTGATTCGTTCCCCGCCATCTGAGCTACACACAATGTCGGCGCCTTGGCCCTTTGTTTCTTGGGGCATGGATGTCATTGGACCGATTGAGCCGGTCCGGTCAAACGGGCATAAGTTTATTCTGGTGGCCATTGATTACTTTACCAAGTGGGTCGAAGCTGTAACTTTCAAGTCCGTGACCAAGAAGGCAGTGGTATATTTTGTTCATTCAAACATCATTTGCCGGTTCGGAATTCCCAAGGTAATCATCACAGATAATGTTGCTAACCTCAACAGTCATTTGATGAAAGAGGTATGCCAACAGTTCAAGATTACGCATCGAAACTCCACTCCATATCGTCCTAAGGCAAACGGAGCTGTTGAGGCTGCTAACAAGAACATAAAGAAGATACTTCGTAAAATGGTGCAAGGTTCGAGGCAATGGCATGAAAAGTTACCGTTTGCTTTGCTAGGTTATCGCACTACTGTCCGCACTTCAATAGGTGCAACCCCCTATTTGCTGGTATATGGAACCGAGGCAGTGATACCTGCGAAAGTTGAGATTCCATCCCTGCGTGTCATTGTTGAAACTGAAATTGATAATGATGGGTGGGTCAAAACCCGGCTAGAGCAATTGAGTTTGATTGATGAAAAAAGATTGGCAGCAGTATGTCATGGTCAATTGTATCAGAAAAGAATGGCAAGAGCATACAATAAGAAGGTGCGTCCCCGAAAATTTAAGGTGGGCCAGCTGGTATTGAAACGCATCCTTCCACATCAGGCTGAAGCTAAAGGCAAGTTCGCCCCAAACTGGAAGGGGCCTTTCATTGTGACAAAGGTATTACCCAATGGCGCTTTGTATTTAACAGACATAGAAGGTAAATGTGTGGATATGGCTATCAATTCTGATGCAGTCAAGAGATATTATGTATGATTTCTTTGCTTATCTTCAATCGCATTTTGTACTAGACACGTTCAAAGTTGGAATGACGAAGGCATTTTATTCTGCTATCCCAAACACTTTTATCATTTGTTACCCCTTTTTGAGCCTTATTTATTTTCTTTCATACCCCTATTTTGGAATCAGAAGCAGTGTTAGAAATATAAAAGAATAAAAAAGGAGAAAAGAACAAAAAAAAAAAAAAGAAGAAGAAAAAAAAAAGAAGGAAAAGAGAAAAGCAAAGAAAGAAAAAGAAAAGAAAGGAGAAAAAGAAAAGCAAAGTAACAAAAACAAAACTCTTATGTTTGAACTACGTTCGACCTGATTCCTTTTAAGGATACGTAGGCAGCCTTACACGGTTCGGTCCCATCAAAATAAAAATCCAAAATTCCCCAGATTCGAAGAAACTAGGGCAGAAGTTTTAGTTTTGTAAAAAGATCTGATTCCAAAAGTTGTAATTTTGAACCCCTTCATCTTGAATTATTTTGAGCCCGCATGCTACCCTTTCTTTCTAACCCTGTCCAAACCCTACACTACAGTCCAAAGAAAGACCTTCTGATCAACTTTGAGGATGCCAAGCCAAATGAGATAGAGGTGCGATTTACATCACGGGTAGCACCTTGGTTCATGGGCACAAGGAAAAATGAACAAATAAGAGAGTCTTATTGGTGAAAACCCTCACAGGCACCATAGGGCGATGGTGAGTCGAGAGAAAATTCAAATGAGAGAGTCTTATTGGTGAAAACCCTCACGGGCACCATAGGGCGATGGTGAGTCGAGAGAAAATTCAAATGAGAGAGTCTTATTGGTGAAAACCCTCACAGGCACCATAGGGCGATGGCGAGTCGAGAGAAAATTCAAATGAGAGAGTCTTATTGGTGAAAACCCTTACGGGCACTGTAAGGCGACAATGAGTTGAGAGAGGAGCAAATGAGAGAGGTTTGCTGGTGAAAACCCCTCGGGGCATTACAAGCTGAATCAGGTTCATGACTTTACAATGAAATTGAATTATGGAAAACCCGGGTTTTGAAGTATGAAGACATGACATGAACAGAAATATGATTAGTTGGATGGATTAGGCTGATCAATCTGAAATGCATGTCATGATCATTAGAGCCAGCTGATTCATTCAGATAAGTCTCTTTTCAAATTTTCTTCAAATAGTCATCTCAGTTTTTCTTTTTTATTTTTTATTCCTAATTCTCGAAGTCACTTCGCTTCGTTTCTTTTGAGTCTATTTTTCTAAGTCTCTGTCAAATTAGTTTTTTATGAAGCAAGCAAGAAAGGACTCCAAAGCTCATTACCGGCTTTTTATTTGCACCAAGCGAAATTTGGCCAGGCACATTCCAAGTGACATGGTTTAAAATGAACAATGCGATGGTAAGTGAAGTTCAGGTGGTCAAGTGATTCGTGAATTTGTAGGAAATGCAAAGGTTCCACAGTTGTCAGAATGAAAGTGTCATACGACGAGTTGAGTGTAAGTGATTCAAGTCATTCAGAGGTTTTGTGTTCGAGGTCCGATTGAAAGGTCAAGCAATTCTTCGTAGCCCGAAGCAGCTAATCAGAATGAAGCAGGATAGTGGCAGAAGCAGACACCTTCAGCAGGGATGCCACAAACTAACCGCCACAGTTTCAAACTGACAAAATTTTCTTTGTTTTAAGCAGGGGAAAGAAATCTTGTTTGCTTTGCTAGGAATCCCCCATGAGGAAGGTATGCTCCAGATAAGTTCATTCTTAAGTTTTCAAGGCCCTCCCGGATAATGGGATCTAATTTTAGGTTTCAGGACCCTCCTGGATAATGGGATGCAACTAACAATCAATGAATGTTCCTAGTACAAACTGGGGCAGAAAATTTTCTCTGTTTTGTCTGTGTTGTCATGATTGCAGGCGCCCACCTGGAGAACGAGGGAATTTATTTAAAGTTCTAAGTCATCAGGCGCCCACCTGGAGAACGAGGGAATTCATTTCAGTTTTAAGTAATTAGGCGCCCACCTGGAAAACGAGGGAATTCATTTCAGTTTTAAGTAATCAGTTACCCACCTGGAAAACGAGGGAATTCATTTCAAGTTTTAAGTCAACATCAGGCGCCCACCTGGAGAACGAGGGAATTTATTTAAAGTTTTAAAACATCAGGCGCCCACCTGGAGAACGAGGGAATTTATTTAAAGTTTTAAGTCATCAGGCACCCACCTGGAAAATGAGGAAATTCATTTCAGTTTTAAGTAATCAGGCGCCCACCTGGAAAACAAGGGAATTCATTTCAGTTTTAAGTAATCAGGCGCCCACCTGGAAAACGAGGGAATTCATTTCAAGTTTTAAGTCAACATCAGGCGCCCACCTGAAGAACGAGGGAATTTATTTAAAGTTTTAAAACATCAGGCGCCCACCTGGAGAACGAGGGAATTTATTTAAAGTTTTAAGTCATCAGGCACCCACCTGGAAAACGAGGAAATTCATTTCAATTTTAAGTAATCAGGCGCCCACCTGGAAAACGAGGGAATTCATTTCAAGTTTAAGTCAACATCAAGCACCCACCTGGAAAACGAGGGAATTCATTTTAGTTTTAAGTCATCAGGCGCCCACCTGGAAAACGAGGGAATTCATTTCAGTTTTAAGTAATCAGGCGCCCACCTGGAAAACGAGGGAATTCATTTCAAGTTTAAGTCAACATCAAGCACCCACCTAGAAAATGAGGGAATTCATTTCAGTTTTAAGTCATCAGGCGCCCACCTGGAAAACGAGGGAATTCATTTCAAGTTTTAAGTCAACACAGGCGCCCACCTGGATAACGAGGGAATTAATTTCAAGTTTTAAGTCAACAGGCGCCCACCTGGAAAACGAGGGAATTTATTTCAAGTTTTTAAGTCAGCAGGCGCCCGCCTGGAGAATGAGGGAATTTATTTTGAGTTTTAAGTCATCAGGCGCCCACCTGGAGAACGAGGGAAGCCGTTTAAGGATTTAATTCAATGTTAGAAGTAGCAGAAGCTCGCCTCAAGAATGCAAGCTGACAGTCCGAGATGAGCAAAGGAAGAAGTCTCAATCCAGAATAAAAGAAAAAAAAAGAAAAAAAAAGAAAAAAGAAGGAGAAAGAACTAGCACCTACAGTTAGCAAGCATCAAGGTTCAAGTCAAAAGTCCGCATGAAGAACCATTCAAGACTCAAGATCAAGCTTCAGAAGACTCATAGATAGGAATCTTGTAACTCGTAGCTGATAGGCTTAGTTAGTTTCTTTTTCATTTTGACTTTGGTGTAATAGGGAGCTCAGCAAGAAAGAGCAGCAGCAGCAGCAACAGTGAAATCACAGCTTCTCGGTAGTTCCAGCTACCAAAACTTCCAGAGCTACACTGACCTGATTCCTCCATAGCCGAGGATATGTAGGCAACCTCGGAAGCAAGGTTCGGTCAAACGTTTTCAAAACGCTTCCATGGAGTATACAAACGGTCAAAAATCGCTCGTATTTGCTCAATGTATCTTTGCCCGAAAACTCTCCGTGTTTCCAAGCAAAGAGGGGCAGCTGTGAGCACGTGATTTTTGCCCGACTAAAATATTCCTATAGAAATTCACATATAGATTTTTCTTAATTGTTTTTAGTTTTATAGAATTTGTAGGAATTTTGGTTAAAAGTTGCTTGCATTTAGTTGCATATTTAACATGCTAAAATCATAAGAAAAATACCAAAATGTCTAAAGTATTTCGTGCATAACATTTTAGGTCTAGTTGCATTTAGGATTTAATTGCATGAGTTAATTGCATTATTAAACAAAAATCAAAAAATATATATACATATGAGCCATTTTTACATTTTTAGCTTTAAATTGTAAATTAGTAATTCTTCCTTCATTAGTCTAAATTAATTAATTATGGTAAAATAGATAACCAGGTTTATTTCTACAAATTAGATTGATTTAAGACTTAATTTAGGTTTTAATTAATTTTTTAAGAATTTAAAATCAAGAAAAAAAAAACAAAGAAAAGAAATAAAAGGTTTGTTTGGTCTTATACAAAACTGGGCCAAAAAACTCTCAACGGCCCAATTCCCCCAAACAATCGCCCCAAGTCCGCCAAGCCCAACCCCTCACCCGGTCCAGTCTCGCGACTAGTGCGAACGACATCGTTTTGGCCGAATTGATCTCGACCCTTCAATCCATCCCCATCCAACGGACGCAGTCCACTCTCACGCCCCATATAAAAGACCATTAAAACACCTCCCCCCTCCAAAACCCTAAACCTAATTCCCATCCCAAACGGCACCCCCCTTTCTTCCTCCGCTCAACTCGCCCGGACTCGCTTGAACTCAAGTGAGTTCACCCTCCCTCCAACTCACGCACGTGATTCCTTCACCCTCCCTCCTCCACGTCACCCGTCCCGTAACGACCTCTAACAGAAAAGATTCTTTTCTCCCTTAGGCTTCACGCGCTCTTGGTATTGAGAACAATCTCGGATGAATGGTGGTCGTAGGATCTGAGGGATTCAAGATCCTAGACCTCCATTTGTCCGATTTGGTTCACAAGAAAGGGAATCGGATTTTTGCGGATTTTTCGGATGAAAAAAAAAAGAAGGGAATTTTGGGGCATGACTTGGAGAAAAAGGTATGAAAATTTCTGGTTTGGGTATATATAGGGAGGTTAAGAGATTTCTGAGGGAGGTCATTTTTTTTGGAACAAAAATTTCAGAGAAAAAAAAATCGGAAAGGAAAGCTAGGGTTCTAAAAAACATTCTTTTTCTTTTCAGTGGTTCATCTCCATTTTTTTTTCTTTCGATTTTCTGGTTTAGTTTCAGAACAAAAAAAAGAAAGAAGCATGTTCAGTGTTCGTCTGTTCCATTTTATTTTAATTACTGTCTAAAAATTTGAAAAAAATATATTTCGTTTCTTCTTTTCAATCTGGATTTTTGAGTTTAAAATTGGACTTCGATTGAGAAGTTGTTGAGTTCGCCGCTGCTCGAGAAGCTGTCCTTTGAAGTACAGATTCCTCTTTGTTGTTGTTCTACTGTCTAGAGGTGCGTTTAGCCACTTTGTTTAGCTTTGGCTAGATTATAAATGAAGCTGGATTTGTTTAGGTTAAACTCTTGCAATATTTCTTGCAATTTTCAGTTTGTTTGAATCTTAAATGAAAACATTAATTTGTTTATGTGTCCCGTTTCATAGATTCGTTATGTGTAATTATTGATTCGTTTCGATTTACTTTCTCTGTTAAGTTTTGAAGCTATTATGTTTTGGGTTGGTTCTGGTTCTATATTCAATATGTCTAAAGTCTAAATCTGTTTGAAGTTCTTTCCTTGTTTAGCCTATGAAATTGTTGGAATGATAAAAACAAGTATTTGGTTTGTTGAATGTAAATGAGCAACCTGGTATCTACTTATTGTTGTTTTATCCTCTGAATTGTATGCAATTTCATTGCTTATAGCCAACTGAAAAGTGACACGAGTGAATT
This sequence comes from Nicotiana tomentosiformis, assembly GCF_000390325.3. Classification (NCBI taxonomy): domain Eukaryota; kingdom Viridiplantae; phylum Streptophyta; class Magnoliopsida; order Solanales; family Solanaceae; genus Nicotiana; species Nicotiana tomentosiformis. The sequence goes on from NC_090813.1 coordinate 182,896,382, forward strand.
AAGTCTTCTAATTTCATTTTTTCCTCATTTGCTTAGCATAGATCACAAGCTCTGGTGGATTTATGTTATTTAAAAATGTGTAGTCAATCCAAAATAGCATTCACTGATAGATATGTATTCCATTTGAGATTTTAGATGTATAATTAGTTATTGATTGTATTAAGGCTTAGTATAAATTCAATTTTATTGAAAGCTTTCCTAATTATAATTAGTTTATTTGAAATTCCTGTACTTACCGGAGCCTATTCTCGTTTTTGGCCAATTATGTGTAAATTATGAGTCTTGGGTTCAGCAAAACCCGCGCAGCCAAGCCCATGTTGAGTTGTGTTCCTTCTCGTTTATTGCTTCTTACATGAAGCAAAATTAGTCAAAGTTTAACTAAAACAATTCCTTGATTGTGCATAACTTTCTAATCAGAACTGCCATTTGTTTACTTTCTTTTCTTAAAGATGGTTATGTACAATTGTTGTACACGTGATTGCCAAACAAATTTTAATACATCAAAAGATCCCAAGATTAGAATTAGTTCATTTCTGTATGTCTATCCATAAATCAATACCGTACCCTATGACCTTTTATAAACCTTAGGAACAATAATTAATTCATGAATATCGTAGCTTGCTTTAGGCGCGATTAACAATAAATCATCGTGACTATGGGTACGATTCCCGTGGCATAGTCATAATACGTAAATCCCCGTTCGGATGTTCATTTCATGTGACCCGACAATAACTTCAAACAATAATAAAAATAAGCATGTCGTAAATCGGGGGTGTATTTCATGTGGCGCGGTTTGCGATGTGTGCCAAAATGACAAGTGTACGACATCCTGACTTGTTCCAGAAATAATTTCATAAATAATTAAAAGCGGTTAAAAAGTAAAAATGCACAATAGGTTTTAAAACATGTATTAAATCAGATAATTAGGCCAATTATTAATAGTTGAGCGACCGTGCTAAAACCATGGAACTCGGGAGTGCCTCACACCTTCTCCCGAGTTAACAGAATTCCTTACCCGGTCTTCTGTGTTCGCGGACCATAAAATAGAGTCAATTTCCTCGATTTGAAATACATCGGTGACTTGGGACACCATAAATTATTTCAAGTGGCGACTCTGATCAAATAAATAATCCTATTTCGAATATTGTTACTTTAATTGGAAAAACTCCTTTATCCCCTACCCGCCTTCGGGAAAAAGGAGGTGTGATAGGCTTATTAAGAACTCACATATCCAGAAGATGAAAGTAGAAAAAATGAGGATGTTGAGGTGGATGTACGGACACACTAAGATGGATAAGATCAGGAATGAAGATATTTAGGAGAAGGTGGGCGTGGCTCCCATTGATGACAAGATACGGGAAGCGAGGCTCAGATGGTTCGGACACGTACAAAGGAGAAGCCCAGATGTTCATGTAAGGAGGTGTGAGCGACTGTCTTTGGAGAGCACGAGAAGAGGTAGAGGATGACCTAAGAAGTATTGGGGAGAGGTGATCAGGAAGGACATGGCGAGGCTTCAGATTTCCGAGGACATGACTCTTGATAGGAAGGTGTGGAGGTCGATTATTAGGGTTGTAGGTTAGGAGGTAGTTGAGTCTACCTTACTTCGAACCTTTGTGAGGCTAGTATGGTAAAATTTTTGCCGATGTCAGCTAGTGGCAATGTTGTGTCTTACTACTCTTTTGTTTTCCATAGTGTCGCGTCTATGTACTCTCTTTCACGTTTGCTTTGCATTTACTTTTTCATTTACATGATGTTATTTTTCCTATGGTTTCTATTGGTGATAATGATATTGTCTCTTTTCGTCTTCTTGAGCCGAGGGTCTTTCGGAAACAACCTCTCTACTCCCTCGGGTAGGGGTAAGGTCTGCGTACACATTACCCTCCCCAGATCCCACTAGTGAGATTTCACTGGGTCGTTGTTGTTGTTCTTGTTGTTGTTGACATCGAATATACATATTTAGTGAATTTTTTAATACAAAATATAATATCTGGACGAAATCAATCGGATTCGACTAAACCTGTGTGTTACCTTCTAGCTTTGCCCCTGCCTTAGGGAACATTTAAAATAAAGGAAATCCAAGCTAGGTTCTTGGATTTTGAATTTTTTGTTTCAGTCGCTTGAACATGTTTGTTTTTTCAATTCTACAAAAGTTGTAGCCTACAGAAGATAGTGGTATGAATAATTTGTTTGTGTTTTTTGATGAATAAACTTCATTTTTGGATTTATTGGGGCTCATTGTCTCTGCCATTTTATTTATGCATGGGAATTGACTTTACAAGTAGTGGCTTCAAGTTGTTTGGTGACTTTTTCCCTTGTGGATATTTCAACCTCTATGAGTTATATTAGTGTAAGTTATCTATATCACATCGCTTGAGATATGATCATTTCCCGAACCCTAAGTGAATGCGTGATACTTTGTATATTAGGTTGTCCTTGCCCTTGAATATGAGTTCTATATATATAATATATATACTGTTAGCGAAAGAGAGAGTTCATAATTAGTTTTTCACCTCCAAAAAAAAAAAAAGTAAGTACTACATGGGTTTGAGATCAAATTAGTTGTCATTGTGATTCCTTTTGTAATAGAGATTTCAATAAGAGAACAACTACTCAACTAAGAGCCCGTTTGGACATAATTTTTTTTTTTCCAAAATATTTTCACTTTTTTTTTAAATCAGCTCAAATTTTCATTTGAAGATGCATTTTGGAAATTTTCAAAAATTTGAAAAACTCTAAAAACCTGTTTTTCAATATTTTTACTCACAAAACTTCAAAAATAACCCAAAATTATATTTATATCCAAACACAACTCTAAATTTTAAATATCATTTTCACTTGAAAAAATATTTTCCCGTATTTTGGAATTATACAATTCTTATGTCCAAACGCCCACTAAAGTAGTATGAAAATGCAAAAACTCATTTATTAATTTGACGGGATAGAGTTCTATACATGAAATTTAGATTATATAAAATATAATACAACTAGCCAAACACACTCTCATAATCAGCTGAAGTTTTGCTCTTGCAAATTTAAATGCTATGCAAGCTTGATGTACACCGTATATATAAGAATCTTTGATAAAGCATGATAATTATAGACACGTGTGTTTGGTAAGAAAAATAAACCATTTTTTGCTGTTTGACGATAATATTTTCCAAGTAAATATTTTTTTTACCAAAACGGAAGATATAACTTCCTTTACAAATCATAAAACCATCAATGACCGATGATTACGGAATGGATACATATATAATATAAAAAAAACGATAGATGGATAATATTGTATATCAATATATTGATAATAGTAGTACTGTATTAGGCCTAAGAAAATAAGTATTAACAGCATTAATTACACTAGAGTATACTAGTATGTGCCAAAAGATATCAATTTTACTATATGGTACTTTGTCCATATCTCCTTGCTCAAAAGGGTGGGGGTAGGAGAGGGGGGTGGAGGTGGGGTTGGAGATGAAGAGGAGGAAATTATGAGCAACATGGTGGAAAAATCTTTGAGCTTGTAAGTTGTTCTAATATGTTTCAAAAACTTTTTCATTAGGTAAAATACACTGCATCAAAATATATTTATACATATTCTTTCATTAAAGTTAATCTATTGTTATAAATTAAGTGTAAATGTTAAAATCGAACTCTTTAGATTTACATTTCATCTACAATATAAATCAAAAAAGAACTACCAAACATTATTACTGAACTAATTTGGGTGTGAGAATAATATTAATTATTAATAATACAATATATTATGGGGTATTAGACTTGTGATGTCTACTCCATCTACGAACATATTTTTCAGTGGTCGAACAACATTACAATTATAGTATTAACCAAATAAATATTTAATGCTAAGCTAAAATATTACAAAATAAAGACACAAAATTACTTAAGACAAACCTCTACCAATTTTAATCCTTTCACTTGGATAATCAGAATGATGGAAGCCAATAAACATATTTGAAAAGTGACAATTTCTCTATGTAGTGCCCGAAGAATTCCACTAAGCATTAGCAACATCAACAATAAAAGCCTCAATAGCATGACGAAGGGCCATCTTCCTACAATATTAACAAAACCAAGATTTAACACTAACTCAAAATACAAAAGAAATGCATAGATTTATTTATGTCAATATCTCGCAGCAATAGCGGAAATAGCCCTAATCTCCACATGGGCTTTGGTAAACAAAAGAAAACAACCCTAAATACATTGCAAAAAGCTAACACAATATTTGAGGAAACAACATACCAAATAGTTATGGTCTCGGAAGTGGCTCGTGTGCACACTGAAGAACGCTAACAACCGCTGGCATAATAGTCTCCAAAGCATATCTATCATATTTTCTCATGGAGAAACCGAACAACAGAACGCAAAATGGGTAAAATTAACCGAAGTATGTAGCAACCGGTCTCAAAAGCATAAGTATGGAAAAATTGGAGATTGATGCAGTAAGAATAACCCAATACAGCAAAGGACCAGCCAAATCACCTTTTCTATAGTCCAATGCGAAAATAACTCCAAGCATCCCGAGCGGTCCTAAATTGTTGTAGAACTTCACATATTTTGGTTTGATCAAACCAAAACAAGACGGAAGATTCGGAAACGAGTTTTTATCTTTCTTCTTCCCTTTTCTATTATTGGTGATGAATTCTTATATTATAGTTGTGCAAATAATTATGAGTAGCTAAATTCTTTTTTCTATGATTTGATGGACCTCTTAGAGGATGAATTTATGTTGCGTTTAATATAAATTTGCCATTAGATTTTCACTACTTGTTCAACTATGTGATTATTGTGATTGATTGAAAAGCCCTCAATTGGTTATGCCTATTTAGTGTGTATTACTTGGAAAAGGGTACATATTTAGGTAGTTATTGAACAACATAATTTCTAACATATATGAGGGATCAATACGGAGGATTTAAAGGTGGGATTAGGAATAACGAAATATTGGTGTGAACTTAGTGAGCGGTGAACTAATGCTAGCTAGCGTAGTTCGGAAGAATACGTCTAGTATATTATTGTAGTTGCTCGGAAGAGAATTATGACACCTAAAGTGCTCATAATTGGTAGAGAATATCTAAGCATATTTATAGGAGACGTGGCGGGGAGGATTCCGACGAGAGGGAAAATCGTAACCCTAGACCTTTCCAATCTTGTCTACAATATTTGCTTTGTTAGTAATAAAATTACAGCCTTTTAATTACCTTGCTTTTAGTTAGTAAACACTCAATTCATTATTCAATATTTCTGGAAGTTGATTACTTGAATTCTTACGAAACTAGCAGTTGTGATTAGTAGGCTAATTCCCTGTGGGATTTGACTCCGGACTTGTAAGTCGGATTATAATTACAACGACCGCTTAGTCCTTTGTATAAGGCATAGTTGGGCGTGAACAACATGTAATTGAATTGTAATATCGATTTGAAAACAAACATAAACCATACTATCTACCAAAAGCCCATTCTTCACGAGGATGTAGATTGTGCTATATGGGAACTAGATTTGAATGGATGTTTCCTTCTAGTTTGTGAAAATTGGATTATTATTTTCTTATTATCATTATTATACAGAGATTGTGAAAATTGGACTTTAGACATTCACTGTCATGAGGTCAATGGATTCTAATATTGTAGTTTTTTTGTATTATATATGATTTTTTGTATATAGTTGCTACGCTGAAAGCTGAAATATAACTTTGATGATTTTGAAAAAATCTTTTGCATAATTGAGTCGCTTGGACTGATGTTGATTTCTTTTACGATAAGATGAAAATCCATAGATAGTTTTCAATATTGAAAAGTCTTACCGGAGTTGAATCCAGTTACGAAGATCAATCGAAAGCCAAAAAGGTAATACATTATAGGATTTTATTTTCTTGATTTTTGTTTTCTTTTTCAAGAAATTCTTCAATGGAAAGTAAAATTAACATCTTTCAGGTGAAGATAGCATTTGGTTTTTGCAAGTAATTGCGGTTGACGTGTTAGCTAAGTTTATGACTTTTCCTAAGTGTTATTGGAGAAAAGTCACTCTTTTAGTGATTGGCAAACTGAATTTACATGTTTAAGGTCTAATATTCATATTACAGTTTTCACATGTATTTTGTGAAGACGAGTCTATGATCTATTATAAATGTGACTTTAGTAGTATAAAACCTTTACAGTAAAGATCATTAACATATAACACAAGAAGTCATCAAAAATCTTTATACGTTATTTTCTTCTATTCAAAGTAATTAATCTTAGAAAATCATTCTAATTGATGTTGTACATTATTAATATATAGTATGGTTTACATCTTTAAGTTCGGCTTAATTGTTTTTCATGACCCAAAATCCAACTAGTCGTGATGACACCTAACCCAACCCGCTAGGTAAGCCAATTAACAACTATCCAATTCAATGAGATTTAATGAGAAAATATGTGAAAAAATAACTGAACTTTTATATAAATAATTCCTAAGGACTGGTAGTACAAATCTTGAGATTCTAAGATTTAAAGTTTACAAAGCTAGTATGAAATAAATACATCATCTGTCCGAAATAAACATAAATATATTTTCATAAGTCTAAGCTACCATGAACAAGAGGCAGCTAGCTATAACTGGAACGCAGGTACGTCTTCAATGCTAGCTCCCGCCATACACAACAACATCAATATCGAAAATCTGCACGCAAGGTACAGAAGTGTAGTATGAGTACAACCGACCCCATGTACTCAATAAGTAACAAATCTAACCTCAGATTAAAAGTCGTGATGAGCTGGGACAAGGGTCATAGTCCAACACCAATAGCCAACAACAGCTCATAACAATATTATAAAAGTGGTACAAGAAATAACTCAATGATATAATGCTCAGCTCGTTCAAAGATCCGAAAAACAGTCATGCTTTTCAACTATAACAGTGGAAACCCAAATCTTTTACTGAAATCACCAAAATATGAGTAAATCTGGAAAAGAAATATGATTTTTCCCCAAAAAGTTTCAACAACAGATAAGATGTTTCATTATCAAATGGCATGAGGAAAGTACATCTATATGCCTACATGTCAATATGTATGTGAAGTCATGAATGATGCAATACCGTACGACATGAGAAAAATGCATCTTTATTCATGTATGTCAAGTGTGCATGTCGAATGCAATGCAACACAATGATAAAACCATATGCATACTCTCAGAGTATCAATTCACTCAGTCCTCCCAGTCACTCAGTCCTCCCAATCGCTCGGTACTCGCACTCAGTAGGTACTTGCGCTCACTGTGGATGTGCAGACTCCGGATGGGCAATTCCAGCCCAAGCGCTATAACAAGCCAATCGTAGCATGAATCAAATAAACATATTGCGACGTGCATCCCGATCCCATAAATATCCTCACAATCAGGCCCTCGGCCTAACTCTATCATCAATCTCTCTAGTCTCTCGGGCTCATAAGAATCCTGATAATCAGCCCAAACAATGATGATATAATGTATCAATAAAGGATAATAGAGACTGAGATATAATATGCAAATAATAGTTGTGACTGAGTACAAAATGGCGAATTAAACAAATAATTCAACATGTAACATGATCTTTGTGGGTCCCAACAGTACCAACACGTATCCTAAGCATGATTTCTAACATGACTGGCAGCTCAACTTCTCTAACATAGTGAAAATACGGGTAACGACAAGATCATTCAACTATACAGTTCAATGGAATTTACCAAGTCACAATTCCTATGGTGCACGCCCACATGCCCATCACCTAGCATGTCATGACCCAAAATTTTCCACCGACGGGACCGTGATGGCGCCTAACATTTCACTTGCTAGGCAAGCCAACGTTAGAAAATCGTTAAACCAATTCCTTATTTCCATTCAGTGAATAACAATAATTAACTAAGATGAAATATAAGAGGTGTGAAATTTTATAAAACTGTATTAATTACTACCATCCGGATCTGGAGTCACGATTCACGAGCATTCTAGAATTTAATACAAGTAATAGTCTGAAAGAAATACAACTGTCTGAATGAAAGAAAACAACAGTGACATAAAAGGTAGACGGGGACTTCAAGGTCTGTGAATGCCGACAGATCTACCTTGAGTCTCCGAACAGCGGACCAATAGCAAAATCTCGATCAACCTGAGCCGGTATCAAAGTCTGCACAGAAAGTGTAGAGTGCAGTATCAGTACAACCGACCCCATGTACTGGTAAGTGTCAAGCCTAACCTCGGTGAAGTAGTGACGAGGCTAGGACAAGACACCCACATATAACCTGGACAGTATAATCATGCTAGTGGCAACAACAGTAAATAAAGAAATAACGTAGAAATAATGGGAAGGGAACATAAAATGGGGGGAATACAACATAAAGAGTGAGAATAATGAAAAGACATAATTAAACCGAAAATCCTTAAACGAATTGAGCAATTAAAACAGCAAGAAAAACTGCACGGCATCACCCTTTGTGCTTTTACTCTCAACCTCACTAAATAAATAAATAGAACGGCACGGCATCACCCTTCGTGCTTTAAGCCTCTCATAATATACACGACATCACCCTTCATGCTTTAAACCGCTCATAATATACACGGTATCACCCTTCGTGCTTTACACTCTTCCTCACAATATAAATAATGCATGCACGGCATCACCCTTCGTGCTTTACACTCTTCCTCACAATTTACAGAATCAATAACAACGGATAGAGAGAAGTTTCCCAAAGAAATCAATATTTCATCAATGATTACTTTCACAATTTAACATCTCAACCTCGAATCAATATTCAAAATTTTATCAACCTTGGTGGAACCGGATACAAGTCTCCCAATATTTCAACAAAAACAATAAGTATGGATAACAAAATTTAAGACTACAAATTTGCAAGAATGGAATTTCACTCGCATGCTATGACTCGACCACAATGCATAGATGCTCGTCACCTCAACTATACATCGTATTCAACAACAAAACACGTAGCAAATAATCACACAATACCTATTCCGTCAAGCTAAAGTTAGACACAACACTTACCTCGCTCCGAAGACCACTTAATTCTCTATCACAACTTTTTCTTTGGAATTCACCTCCAAACCACTCTTATCTATTCAAAAATGACTCAATAATATCAAATATTGCTTAAGAAATCAATTATATTGCATAAATTAAATTCCCCAAATTTTTTCTCTAAAAAGTTAAAAAATCGACCACGGGCCCGCTTGGTCAAAACCCGAGGTTCGGACCAAAATCCTTTTAACCATTCACCCTCGAGCCCGAATATGTAATTAGTTTTGGAATCCGACCTCAAATTGAGGTCTAAATCCTCAAATTTCGAAATTCCTAAGTTCTACCCAAAAATCTTAATTTCACCATAACAATTCTAGATTCTAGGTTGAAATCTTGTTATAAGATGTAAAAGATAGAAAGAAAAGAGTTAGGAATCACTTACCTATGATTTGGGGAAGATTTGGTCTTTGGAAAATCGCCTCTTAAGGTTTAGGATTTTGAAAATATGAAGAATGAATGAAAAGTCCCATCTAAGCCCCTTTTACTCAGTTGTAGGTGTCACAATTATGACCTGAGCTTCGCAAATGCGAAGCTCGCAATTGCGATGCCCTTCACAATCTCGCTGCCTTTGCAAATGCGAGGAAAGTGTCACATTTGCGACCACTGAACCTCGCAAATGCGAGTAAATGTTCGCATTTGCGAACCTACCCTTTCCAGACTCCCTTCGCAAATGCGAAGGTAACCTCGCAAATGCGAGAACTGCTGGCCCAGGCTTCTGATCACAATTGCGATGAAAGCCTCGCAATTGCGGACCCGGTTATGTTCGCATTTGCGATGCCTGATCTCGAAATTGCGAGATCAGAGGCCTGCAACAGGTTCAGTTATACCAGCGAAATTTCTTAAGTTCAAAACATCCCGTGGCCTATCCCAAACTCATCCGAGCCCTCGGGGCTCCAAAACAAATATCATACGAACTTGCTCGCACGATCAAATCGCCAAAATAACACTTAGAACTACGAATTTAGCACCAAATCAAATGAAGTTCTCAAGAACACTTTAAAATTCATATCTTCTCAATTGGACGTCCGAATCACGTCAAATCAACTCCGTTTCTCACCAAATTTCACAGACAAGTCTTAAATATCATAATGAACCTGTACCGGGCTCCGGAATTAAAATATGGACCCGATACTAACAATGCCAAATATCAATCAACTCTTAAAAATAAATAATTTTCAGACTTTTAATTTTCATCAAAAATTCATAACTCAAGCTAGGGACCTCCGAATTCAATTCCGGGCATAAGCCCAGGTCCCATAATTCGATACGGACCTACCAGAACTGTCAAAGTATGGATTCGGTCCCATTTACCAAAAATGTCGACCGAAGTCAACAAAAATTAACTTTTAAGGTAAAAATTCTTATTTTCATTAATTTTCAACATAAAAGCTTTCTGGAAGCCTGCCCGGACTGCGCCCACAGATCGAGGAGGGTAAAAATGATATTTTTAAGGCTTAAGAGCGCAGATTCGAGTTCTAAAACATAAGATGACTTTTTGGGTCATCACATTCTCCACCTCTAAAATAACCGTTCGTCCTCGAACGGACATAGAAGAGTACATGGGCTGGTGAAAAGGTGAGGATATCTACTCCGCATATCGGACTCGGACTCCCAAGTAGCCGCCTCAATAGGCTGACCTCTCCACTGCACTCGAACTGAAGGGTAACTCTTTGATCTCAACTGGCGAACTTGCCGGGCTAGAATTGCCATCGGCTCCTCCTCGTAAGTCAAATCCTTGTCCAACTGGACAGAGCTGAAATCTAACACATGGGATGGATCACCATGATATTTTCGGAGCATGGACACATGGAACACCGGATGAACCGCTGATAAACTAGGTGGTAATGCAAGCCTGTAGGCTACTTCACCCACCCTTTCAAGAATTTCAAAGGGTCCGATATACCTAGGGCTCAACTTGCCCTTCTTTCCGAACCTCATTACACCTTTCCTAGGTGAAACCCGGAGCAATATTCTTTCTCCAACCATGAATGCAATATCACGAACTTTACGGTCGGCATAACTCTTTTGCCTAGACTGAGCTGTGCGAAGTCGATCTTGAATTATCTTGACCTTATCCAAGGCATCTTATACCAAATCGGTACCCAACAATCGAGCCTCTCCCAATTCAAACCAACCAACTGGCGATCGGCATCGCCTTCCATATAATGCCTCAAATCTTGAGACATTTTGGCGGTACCTGGATGAATAGAATACCTGGAACTGTGTGCTTCTTCAAGAATTAATTCACGAAGCCCATCCACATTAGGCACACAAATATGACCCTGCATTCGCAGAACCCCATCTTCCCCCACAGCAAACTATTTGGCATCACCGTGCCGCGCCGTGTCCTTAAGGATAAGTAAATGAGGATCATCATACTGCCTCTCTATGATGCGCTCATATAAAGAAGACTGAGCGACTGTGCAAGCTAGAACCCGACTAGGTTCTGAAATATCTAACCTCACGAACTGATTAGCCAAAGTCTGAACATCTGCAGCTAATGGCCTCTCACCAACCGGAATATACGCAAGACTGCCCATACTCACAGCCTTTCTATTCAAAGCATCGGCCACCACATTGGCCTTTCCGGGGTGATACAAAATGGTGATATCATAGTCTTTCAATAACTCCAACCATCTTCTCTGTCTCAAATTAAGATCCTTTTGTTTGAACAGATACTGAAGGCTACGATGATCAGTAAATACCTCACACGAGACACCGTAGAGGTAATGCCTCCAAATCTTCAGCGCATGAACAATGGCTGCCAATTCTAAGTCATGAACATGATAATTCTTCTCGTGAACTTTCAATTGCCGCGACGCATATGAAATTACCTTACCATCTTGCATTAATATTGCACCAAGCCCAATATGAGAGGCGTCACAATATATCGTATATGATCCTGAACCTGTGGGTAATACCAACACTAGCGTTGTAGTCAAAGCGGTCTTGTGCTTCTGAAAGCTCAACTCACACTCGTCTGACCATCTAAATGGGGCACCCTTCTGGGTCAATCTGGTCTTAATAGTTGTTCATAATCAATTACAGAATCGTCAATTAACTTCATGTTAACAAAAATCTCATTTCAAACCTTCACAATACTAATAACGAGATATGAGGTATGAAGACCTCATAATTATTTACCCGAATTAACGAGTCACATTTAACGCCACCTGGGTGGGTACCTACCTCGTAGGTTATAACTCAATATTACAACACGAATTTGGCAAGTATGCACAGAGAATTTTATACAAAAATTTTTCAAATAAGCCTAGCAGGCATGACTCCCTATTAGTAATATAGTACAAATTTAATTTTCACAAGGGATAATTTAAACACAAGAATTTTTATCACAAGAATCTAGTCCTTATATAACTTCCACCGTAGCTCATAGCCCGGTTTAAACATATTAATTTATTTTAAAATTACGAGGACCTCGGCCTCAGTTCTGAATCACAAGTAATATGCACATCTTGCCAATTGAAACTTTCCATTTTCTCCTTTTAAATAACTTTCGTTAAACAAAATCACAACACATAATGAACCCCACACCGGTAGGGCATATAATTCACAATTTGTAATCAATTATCCGCAAATATATCAAAACATACCGAAATAAGTACCAGAAAGACACCTTTAGCCTCACAGATCTTATTAGAGTCCATCATGGAATGATAGGTGTAGTTATCTCCATAAAACCTCCCAACAGAAGTAAACACATAAGTAGATTATAGAATTACGAAGCTCACTCATAAGTGGAGCACAATAGGAGGACTCGTCTTGATACTCAAAATCGAATCAAGTTAAGGAAATTATTCCTTTATTTTAAATCGAGGTCGTACCTATAATGACACCATATGATGTAACGACCTCCACCATACCATAAAACAAATATAACAACGGTTGGGTCTCCACCTCTATGACACCTTTACCCACCAGTCCTCCACCCTTAACTGATCGTGTGGGTGGTGTAGTAACTGCAATGAGGCACGTAGCTTGGGTGTTTTGATGAAATATGCCTCTCCCAAGTTTGGGACAATTTTCTCAAGATGTGCCTAGTATCGCCGTATTCATAACAACCCCTTTTCGGGTTTGGCTGCTCATATTGAGTCTGTGCCAGATAACTGGAATAACCATTGTAGGAAACTCATGTTAGTGGTGCATTAAAAGAACTTACTGGAGCACCTCGATTAATCTGATGTCCGAACTGGACTGGACGACTACCCGAGCCCCCGCCATAATGATTTATACTCGCAGAGTAGAATCCACTGAATCCCCCAGAACCTCGAGACATCTTGGTCTCCTTAGTTTCTTTTTTTTCCCTCACCCCGAACACGTTCTAATATCTTGGCAATTTCTACCACTAGTGGAAATGAAGTATCAGTCTGTAGCTCCCGAGTGATACAAAATTTTACGATTATAATTAAGTCCTTTAATGAGTCTGTGGACTCGCTCTCTGGCTGTAGGAAGCAAAGTAGGAATATGACGGGCTAATTTATTAAACCTGATGGCATATTATGACACCGTCATGGTGACCTGACGCAATCGTTCAAACCCTATGCGCCATGCATTACGGAGAGTCCGGGAAACAAACTCTTTCAAAAATATTTCTGAGAACCGAGCCAAGTGGGCAGTGTTGTATTGGCCGGTTTGCCCTCTTCGTAGGCTTGCCACAGCCACCTGTGGAGAATTATCTCTCCCAAGGCCAATTTCTTCTTTTGTTATGCTGACTCAACACTGTTGAGCTGACCCATTTCTTATCATACTCTTCGATTCTTCTTTGGGGTAAACTTTACCCCGATTTATATACAATGATCACAAAAGTAGAGCTCCATATAGACAATTCTTAGTCCAGAATCTCGTCAACCACTGTATTTCCTCTGAAGCACCCCAAAATTCGCAACCATGACGTCCACGCTGAGTAGACCTTCTGTAAATTTAATGTTGTTTCTCCAACTCCTTTGGTACTGAAGTATAAGATTATTACGGAGGCGGACATACCGCAAGTCCCAACCTTATCCTCTACAAAATCTCTGGCCTTAAACACATGTAAATTTTTGGGAGAACATTTCAGTACCACCTATATACATTTCAGGCCAAAACTGATATGACACATGACTCGCAATCCATTCATTGATAGTGGACTCCCCCACTCGGCGCGAAGTCATAGTTCACCACGTCCGATGTTCCACAATATTAACCTTCACAACTCATATAAATCAACCAGATGCCAAGGTATGTTGTACCCCCACATCCCCCCCACACACACATTATTCACTAGGTGATCTCTTTATACGTCCGTATCTTCAGTCGAAATCACGCGTTGATGCAATGTTTGAACATTTCTGGCTCCCTCGTAGTTCATCTGTAGCATTACGAACCGTCGACGCACAACTGATACCGAGTGCGCAATGTCATACACGAGTAGATACAAAGGAATGTGAGATATAGGTTTCAAGCAAAATCAATGCCGCACGATAAGGAATGAAAGAGATGATATTGTTCCTAAACTTCATAGCCTCTGAGAGATAAGTACAGACGTCTCCGTACCGATCCTTCAGACTCTACTAAGCTTGCTCGTGTCTCGTGAGACCTATGTAACCTAGTGCTCTGATACCAACTGGCGAGACCCAAAATTTCCCACCGGCGGGACCGTGATGGCACCTTACATTCCACTTGCTAGGCAAGACAACGTTAGAAAATTATTAAACCAATTCCTTATTTCCATTCAGTGAATAACAATAATTAACTAAGATGAAATATAAGAGGTGCGGAATTTTATAAAACTGTATTAATTACTACCACCCGGATCTAGAGTCACAATTCATGAGCATTCTAGAATTTACTACAAGTAATAGTGTGAAAGAAATACAGCTGTCTGAATAAAAGAAAACAACAATGACATCAAAGTCTCCGACAGATCTACCTTGAATCTCCGGACAGCGGACCAATAGAAAAATTTTGATCAACTTGAGCCGATATCAAAGTCTGCACAGAAAGTGCAGAGTGCAACATAAGTATAACCGACCTCATGTACTGGTAAGTGTCTAGCCTAACCTCGGCGAAGTAGTGACGAGGCTAGGACAAGACACCTACATATAACCTGAATAATATAATCATGCTAGTGGCAACAACAGTAAATAAAGAAATAATGCATAAATAATGGGAAGGGAACATACAGTGAGGGAATACAGCATAAAGAGTGAGAATAATGAAAAGACAGAATTAAACCGAAAATCCTTAAACGAATTGAGCAATTAAAACAGAAAACAGCAAGGAAAGCTGCACGGCATCACCCTTTATGCTTTTACTCTCAACCTCACCAAATAAATAAATAGAACGGCACGACATCACCCTTCGTGCATTAAACCTCTCATAATATACACGACATCACCCTTCATGCTTTAAACCTCTCATAATATACACAACATCACCCTTCGTGCTTTACACTCTTTCTCACAATATAAATAATTCATGCACGATATCAGTCTTCGTGCTTTACACTCTTTCTCACCATATAAATAAATCACGCAGGGCATCACCCTTCATGTTTTACACTCTTCCTCACAATTCATAGAATCAATAACAACGGATAGAGAGAAGTTTCCCAAAGAAATCAATATTTCATCAATGATTACTTTCACAATTTAACATCTCAACCTCGAATCAATATTCACAATTTTATCAACCTTGGTGGAATCGGATACAAGTCTCCCAATATTTCAACAAAAACAATAAGCATGGATAACAAAATTTAAGACTACAAATTTGCAAGAATGGAATTTCACTCGCATGCTATGACTCGACCACAACATATAGATGCTCGTCACCTCAACTATACATCGTATTCAACAACAAAACACGTAGCAAATACTCACACAATACCTATTCCCTCAAGCCAAAGTTAGACACAATACTTACCTCGCTCCGAAGGCCACTTAATTCTCCATCACAGCTTTTCCTTTGGAATTCACCTCCAAACCACTCTTATCTATTCAAAAATGACTCAATAATATCAAATATTGCTTAAGAAATCAATTATATTGCATAAATTAAATTCCCCAAATTCTTTCTCTAAAAAGTTAAAAAATCGACTACGGGCCCGCTTGGTCAAAACCCGAGGTTCGGACCAAAATCCTTTTACCCATTCACCCCCGAGCTCGAATATGTAATTAGTTTTGGAATCCGACCTCAAATTGAGGTCTAAATCCTCAAATTTCGAAATTCCTAAGTTCTACCCAAAAATCTTAATTTCACCATAAAAATTCTAGATTCTAGGTTAAAATCTTGTTATAAGATGTAAAAGACTGAAAGAAAAGAGTTAGGAATCACTTACCTATGATTTAGGGAAGATTTGGTCTTTGGAAAATCGCCTCTTAAGGTTTAGGGTTTTGAAAATATGAAGAATGAATGAAAAGTCCTGTCTAAGCCCCTTTTACTCAGCTGTAGGTGTCACAATTACGACCTGAGCTTCGCAAATGCGAAGCTCGCAATTGCGAAAGAACAATCGCAATTGTGATGCCCTTCACAATCCCGCTGCCTTCGCAAATGCGAGGAAAGTGTCGCATTTGCGACCACTGAACCTCGCAAATGCGAGTAAATGTTCGCATTTGCGAACCTGGCCTTCCCAGACTCCCTTCACAATTGCGAAGGTAACCTCGCAAATGTGAGAACTGCTGGACCAGGCTTCTGATCGCAGTTGCGATGAAAGCCTCGCAATTGCGGACCTGTTATGTTCGCATTTGTAATGCCTGATCTCGAAATTGCGAGATCAGAGGCCTGCAACAGGTTTAGTTATACCAGCAAAATTTCTAAGTTCAAAACATTCTGTGTCCTATCCGAAATTCACCCAAGCCCTCGTTGTTCCAAACCAAACATGCACACAAGTCTAAACACATCATACAAACTTGCTCACGTGATCAAATCGCCAAAATAACGCATAGAACTATGAATTTAGCACCAAATCAAATGAAGTTCTCAAGAACACTTTAAAATTCATATCTTCTCAATTGGACATCCGAATCACGTCAAATCAACTCCGTTTCTCACCAAATTTCACAGACAAGTCTTAAATATCATAATGAACCTGTACCGGGCTCCGGAACCAAAATATGGATCCGATACTAACAATGCCAAATATCAATCAATTCTTAAAAATAAATAATTTCCAGACTTTTAATTTTCATCAAAATATCATAACTCAAGCTAGGGTCCTCCGAATTCAATTCTGGGCATACGCCCAGGTCCCATAATTTGATACTGACCTACCGGGACCGTCAAAGCAAGGATCCGGGCCCGTTTACCAAAATTATTGACCGAAGTCAACAAAAATTAACTTTTAAGGTAAAAATTCTTATTTTCATTAATGTTCAACATAAAACCTTTCCGAAAACCTTCTCGGACTGCGCACGCAAATCGAGGAGGGTAAAAATAAGATTTTTAAGGCTTAAGAGCGCAGATTCAAGTTCTAAAACATAAGATGACCTTTTGGGTCATCACATAGCATGTGCGTCACCTCAACACCAATCACATAACATGTAATTCAGGGTTTCATACACTCAGAACCAAGTTTAGAAGTGTTACTTACCTCGAACAAACCAAATCCAATAACGAGCAAGCCAAACAATACTCCAAATATGCCATCACACGTGTACCGACTCCGAACGGCTTGAAACTAACAAAAAGCAACTCAAATACATCAAATAATGCCTAAGGAAACAATTCCAAACGATAAAGGTCTAATATTTAATCAAAAGCCCAAAGTCAACCAAAACGTCAAACTCGTGCCCGCACCTTAAAACCCGACAAAACTCACAAAATCCGATAACTTATTCAATTACGAGTCCAACCATACTCGTTTCACTCAAATCTGACTCTGAATCGATGTTCAAAACTAAAACTTCCACTTTATGAAATTGTAGACAAAACCCCCAAATTTTTCTCTTTAAAATTCACAATCCAATTACCAAAAACGAAGATAGATTCATGAAATATAACCAAAATTGAGTAGAGAACATTTACCCCAATCCATATGGTGAAAATTGTTTCAAGAATCGTCTAAATCCGAGGTCTATAGCTCCAAATATGAATAAAATGACCAAACCCTCGATTTAAAGCTTCTGCCCAGCCATTTTCACTTTTGTGAAGAAATGAGCTGCTTTTGCGGCATCGCTTCTGCGACACGAACACCGCTTCTGCGGACTCCACTAGCCAGCTGACCTCTTGCACCTACAGACACTGTTCCGCTTCCGTGCAATCGCAGGTGCGCGGCTAAAATATGCATCTACGAAAACTCCCAAACAAACTGCCATCCGTTTCTGCGATTGAATTCCCGCGCCTGCGGATGTGCAAAGGCGCCAAACATTCTGTTCCCTTATCCAGCCTTCCTTCTCATATGCGCCCATGATACCGCATCTGCGACCATCACACCTGCGCCCATTATCCCGCAGGTGCGACCACATCAGGTCCAGCAAAACCAGCCATCTCACATGAATGAAAAAATGATCTGAAACTCGTCCGAAATTTACCCGAGCCCCTCGGGACCCCATCCAAATATACCAACAAGTCCCATAACATAACACGGACCTACTCGAGGCCTCAAATCACACATAACAACATCGAAACAACGAATCACACCTCAAATAAAACTAAATAAACTTCTGAACTTTCAACTTCCAAAACTCGCGCCAAAACATATCAAACCAACTCGTAATGAACTTATATTTTGCACACAAGTCCCAAATGACATAACGAATCTATTCCAATTCTTGGAACCACAATCCGAATCCGATTTCATCAAAGTCAACTCCTGGCCAAACTTATGAACTTTCCAAACCTTCAAATTACCAAATTTCGCCAATTAGCACATAAACCTTCTAGAAATATCCAAATGCAAATCCGGGCATACACCCGAGTCCAAAATCACCGTCCGGACCTAACGGAACCATCAAAACTCCAAACCGAGGTCAAATACTACAATTTCAAACTTGGTCAACTCTTCCAACTTAAAGCTTCAATCGTGAAATTCATTCTTCCAAATCACTTCTGAATCACCTGAAAACCAAAATCGACGATTCACACAAGTTATAATATATCATAGCATGTTGCTCAAGACTTCAAATAGTTGAACATAATGCAAATACTCAAAACAGCTGGTTGGGTCGTTACATTCTCCCCCACTTAAACATACGTTCATCCTCGAACGTGCCAAGAGTTGTTCCTAAGTTGTCAAATCACTGTGTAACCTTACCACGTACATACCCAGGGGTGATCCCATGTCACCCTAATCCATGTAAGCATGACAACACATCATAACTGAAGATCATTACTTTAACCTTAATCTGAATGCCTTATAACCCAATTTCCAACATCCGAAATTTCCTTACAAGACCCGAATCTCGCATCTACATACTGTATAGGTATGAACAAGCTATATCAAGCCATAACTATAACCCGAGGTGTAATCTCATGATATATCACATAACTCAAATACTCATAGCAATAACTTTCGACCGCAATAGTTGCTAAAAATAAATCTGGTACCGGTAATAAACCTCATTCTAACCAAAACCTCATTCTAAAGCTTACGTACACTGCCGATGATGAAAGAAACACGCAGAGACCAGTAACTACTTATCAGATCAACAAGGCATGGAGCTCTCTCTCCTTCAACAAGAACTATAGTCAATTTCTAAGCCGATTAGTGACATTATCCTTCCAAATATACCACAATCAAATTTGATAGCACCCATTCTTGGTCCAAAGACTTCATCTCATCAAATACAACCACTATACTTACATGCCACACCAATACAACCTTAAGCCACAAACCGTGCAATTCGTGCACCGATATTATCACGACCCGGAATTCCCACCGTCGGGACCGTGATGGCACCTAATATTTCACTTGCTAGGCAAGCCAACATTAGGGAATTATTAAACCAAATCCTTATTTTCATTCAGTAAATAATAATGTTTAGCTAAGATAAAATATAATAAGTGCGAAATAATATAAAAACTATATTAATTACTACCACCCGGATATGGAGTCACAATTTATGAGCATTCTAGAATTTACTACAAGTAATAGTCTGAAAGAAATAAAACTGTTTGAATGAAAGAAACAGTAAAATAGAAGAACAGACGGGGATTTCAAGGTTTGTGAATGCCGACAGATCTACCTTGAGTCTCCGTATAACGGGTCCAACAGCAAAAATCTCGATCAACCCGAGCTGGTACCAAAATCTGTACAGAAAGTGCAAAGTGCAGTATCAGTACAACCGACCCCATGTACTGGTAAGTGTCGAGCCTAACCACGACAAAGTAGTGACGAGGCTAAGGCAAGGCATCTACAAATCAACCTGTACAATTTAACAGTGCATGTACAAATAACAGTAATGAAGAGCTAGACAAGATTTATCGGGAGGGGGAAACATGCTGGGGGAAAATACGAAACAAAGAGCTACAGCAGAATGAGAACTGGAACAACCAATATAATATGAATCAACAGGAGCACAAATACAGTAAAAAAAATGCACGGCATCACCCTTCGTACTTTTACACACAATCTCACCATAAAATCAATAGAAACAATACGGCATCACCCTTCGTGCATTCACTCTCATATCATGGCACGGCATCACCCTTCGTGCTTTTACACTCACAATATGGTACGGCATCACCCTTCGTGCATTAACACTCACAATATGGCATGGAATCACCCTTCGCGCATTAACACTCATAATATGGCACGGCATCACCCCGTTACACCCATGTTTTTGTGCTTGAAAGTATGCCATAATTAAATTGATGAAAGCTCGGAAATGAGATGTTACATCCCGCATTTTCGTACGTTAATGTTTTATCGTAAGTTAATCGACGTAAGCTCGGGAATGAGATTATTTTGAGAGTATAAGTATTACGCTATTTCAATCAAGTGATAAGTAAATTCTAGAAGGTTAAAGGGTAAACGAATCAAGCTCTGTAAATTCGTAAGTTCAATAAAGTACCAAGCGAAGAACTTCAGTATACCCATAGATTCCCAGAGGGACACCTTATGAAGCTCTGTATATGTTTACAAAGTGAGGCCTAAAGATTGGCTAAAAGCCGGAGGAAATAAGAGGGGAGAGTCGCATAGGCGTACTTACAAGGTCAGAGTCGTATAGGCTACATGACAGAAGGTAGCAACAGTTACGAGATTGGAAGGATTACGACCACAAGTCATGGTGTGAGAAAGAGGCCTAAAGGGGGGAATGCCCTGGCCTTTGGATTTATTCAGAGAACAGTTGCCTAGATGGCAAGGAGAGTACTAAAGCATTCGCAAGAGCTATAGGTTATGATAATGATAAGTGTATCAGTCAACATTCGAGGACAAATGTACCAAAGGGGGGAATGATGTTACACCCATATTTTCGTGCGTAAAAGTATGCCATAAGTAAATTGATAAAAGCTCAGAAATGTGATATTACATCCCTTATTTTTGTACGTTAAAGTTTTGTCGTAAGTTAATCGACGTAAGCTCGAGAATGAGATTATTTTGACAGTATAAGTATTACGCTATTTCAAACAAGTGATAAAGTAAATTCTTGAAGGTTAAAGGGTAAACAAATCAAAGAAAATGAATTTCGTTGAAGGTTGTCGATTTGGGATAAAATACGGTCCGAGCTAAAATACCCAGTATTTATGGACTAGTGTCATACAAGGTACCACATGACAATGATAGTAAGGTATATAGAGTATATTGAAAGTGAGTAGTATTTTAAGTAATTTGAGATAATTCTTAATTATGTGGATAATTGAATAATTTTGGGGATAATTATGGTATTAAATAGGATTAAGTGGATAAGAATTTTTTCTGGGGCTACCACATGGCATTAAGCAAAGCCAAAGTGGCACCAATATGCATGATGAGTCATAAGACATGAGTTGCCTTGATTACATGTAAGGGATTACAAATGAGGATAGAAATAAACCATTGAAGGACTTGGAAAAATTTCCAATGCACATGTGTATACTGGTAGGACGAGAAGTAGTGTAAATTCTAATAGAGGTGATGGAGAAAATAAAGGAAAATAATAAAAGAAAAAGGATTCTACTAATGAAGACTATGAAACTTGGAAAAGGATTATGGCTTAATATGTGGAAAGGATCCCAATCAGATGACGATTTCATCATAGCTTTGAAGATGTTTATTAACATCAATATTATGTACCTTAGGTACACAAATCTCATTTCTTTTCTTCTTCTTTTTTGGTTTATTCAAAAAATGAGTTCATCTCACTTGGATTAAGGAAGGAGAAAAGATTGGTGGGTTTTGGATATGTAAATTCTAGTCTAGTTTAAGGAAGCTCAGTATATACAGTGGTAGGGTGGCGCAAAGGTTGGTTTCTTATTTAGTAATGTAACTTAGAGAATAGGGAAGGTTATGGCATGCTTGCAAAGACCAGCAACGTTGGATGCTAAGCTTGCTAAGCTTATGGATGGAGTTCAAGCAATTTGTTTGGTGATGCTAAGCTTACGGATAAAGCTTCAACAAAGGTCATGCAAGATTATGATCAAATTCACAAAGAGAGATATCATATGGAGTTGAATGGCAACGTGATTTGCTTAGCAAAATTGATACAAAATTATGTAATAGCAGTGTGAGATGCAATTTTAAGAGAGCACGGTACAATCTTTCTCAAGAATAGCTTACGGATTTTTTCTACTTCGATCCGCCGTTACATGTTTTGTCGCGTTTAACGGGTGTTAGAGGAATTTGTCAAGAGAATAGGCTCACGTATATGAAGGCTATCGCTTCTTTATTTTGGCATGATCCATACGATTCAAATGAAACGAGCAAATGCACAACTTCCACAAATGACTCTATTCATAGAAATGCTAGAGATGCTTATGTTCTTGATTCCCCATGTGTCCTATTATTCTATCATCTGTTCATGGGTCTCAGAAAATACGTAAGTTGATAAAGTTCATTTCATGATATTAATCAGAGGCATAATGGTCTTATGAGGTTCCGAGAGATTTTATTAACGTATTTCTCATGCATTGCATTTATTTATACATGTACTTTGACCCATGACCAGATGACGTTATATATATATATATATATATATATATATATATATATATATATTATATGTATGTATATGGGATATAGTAAAAGGTTGCGGCGTTATATATGCACCACCACCTAATCAGCTGGTATACGTTGATGATTTGCCCACAGTGGCCAAGATGATATGATGGGATGCCCTCAGAGGCTTTATGATATTATGAACGCATATACTTATGCATGGTATGACATTTATACGCATATGCATGACATTATAAGTATGAAATGATTCACAAAGCTATTCAGACTTACATGTCGAGTCTTTTACTCCATGTTTCTCTCATGTCTATTATTTACTGATATTCATTCCTTACATACTCGGTACATTATTTTTACTCACGTCTCTTTTTTCCTAGAGACGCTGCGTTTCATGCCCGCAGGTCCCGATAGGCAGGTCGAGAGTCCTCCAAGTAGGCTATCAGCTCAGCGGAAGATGTTGGCACACTCCATTTACTCCGGAGTTGCTTATTTGATCAGTATGATTTGGACGTGTATTGTTTAGTATGGCGGGGCCCTGTCCCGACCTTTATGGTATTTATCTACTCTTAGAGGCCTGTAGACATATGTCATGTACGTAAAAGATTGTAAGGCCTTGTCGGCCTATGTTCAGTGTACGAGTGATTATTTTAGTCTTATAGGCTCGTATGTCTTATGTATAAGTTGGTATTACATGTGTTTATTCTAGTTATCCCATGGAAGCCCTTACGTCTTATTTACCTATGATAGCATGATACAAAAAGATACGTTATGTTGGTACTCGGTTGAGTAAGGTACCGGGTGCCCGTCGCGGCCCATTGGTTTGGGTCGTGACAAAAGTGGTATCAGAGCAGTTCTGTCTTAGGGAGTCTACAAGTCGTGTCTAGTAGAGTCTTGTTTATGGGTGTGTTGTGCACCAGACTTATTAGCAGGAGGCTACAGGGCATTTAGGACTGTCACTATTTCTTCTTACTCTAGATCTTGTGGTAGAGCTCAGTTGTAAGAACTCAATCTTCTAAACTCTATCTTATTCAAAATACGACGATGTCTACATCTAGAAAGATAGTTGGTAAGAGATATAGTTGTGGAAGAGTTGAGTCAGAGGAACTTGATTTTTGCATCATGCTTATGATGGATAAATATGAGGTATTCAGCAGATCATGTGTGTACTAAGATGTGTGAGCTTTTTTATTAGGATCCCTAAGGCAAGAATGTCTATCCACTCTTACGGTAAAAAGGAATAAGAGAATCGGAAGGTAGACACAAGTTTCAGCAAGTAAAAGAAGCAAGGTGAAGATGGATACGAGGTACTCAGTTAATGAAGATTAATAGTATTTACAATTCAAGCAGAGAAATATATGCATTTTGAGTTACCTTCAATTGCAACAGAGGTATGTACAATTTAATCACACCCATCTCAGCTATGCTCCATGGGAGCCAACAAATATAGTTTAAGAGAAGCACGGGATATCAGGATCTAGCTGGGATTAAAGTAACCCAAAATATTGGATGGATTGTTAGCGTTAGCTGACATTTTCGAAGGATATTACAAACGTGGTAATAATTCTCCTTGTGAGATACCCAGATGGTGCATTCTAGAATAGTACAGCTAGATATGAATACTAGAGTGTTCAAAATTTCTTTTTACAAAGACAGGTACTGGAATCCTAGAAGGGATAAATATTACCTTAGTATGGCTCCCGTCCCTAGTAGAGAGAGAATGTTAGGCAACCCGAAGAGCCAGTGGATGGAGCAAGGGGAGCTAGAAGCAGAAGAATGTCTTGTTTAAGTTTTCAAAATAAAGTGATAGACAGAAATGTTAGTAGGGAAATAAGAAGAGAGATAATAAAGCATTATGAGTAAGATGTGATACATGGATGACAACGGTAGATCAAAAAAATGACAGTAATACAGAGTCTATAGTCAAGTGAAGGAAAAGACGAGATGTGATAGGCCTTGAGACAACAAAAGAGTATAGGACATAAAATCATATCCTCATTTCGAGAAATAAGTTCGTGACTCCAACGCGACTACCAGAAGAAAAAGTTAGACCCCAGAGTAATAGAAATCATTATGGGCTGGTGAACAAGATAAAATAAATATGAATTAGAGACTGAGTGATTTGATAATGGTCGACATCATGAGAATTTCAGATTGCGTTCCGGCGATAATAGAATGGACAAGAAAAGAATATTCATGAGAAATTCAGAGAAAGGTCATTCAGGAAGACGCTTCCCTAAAGAAAGCAATGTGAGCAAAGTTAAGCTTAAGGGACTGTATGTGCCAGTTATACCAAGTGTCACCATCGCCAGTAAGGAAATTTGTTATCCTTGGTACAGAAGGATTACCGTGAGGCGAGTAAGGGTCATGGATGATGTGAAAAGATGCCAAAGATGAAGAGGTAAAACATCTATACGTAGATCATCGTAGCACTAAATCTTAGTACTCCCCTAAAGGGGGAATATGGAATGATGTGGCATTAAGTCAGAATTACGTGGTTCTAGTAACTATGGAATGGTAAAGGAAGAATGTGATAAAAATGAGAAAGGGATGAGATTGCACTTATTCAAATCCTACATATATGCTACGATTCCTGAACATTATGCAAACATAACGTCAAGGAGAGAAAGTAAGGGTTCCTGCCCGAGATATTATTGATAGATAAGGAGCCAGTGCGAGACATAAGTTAAGACAAAGGAAATAACCCAAGAAAGATTACGTGAAATATTGATATAAGAATGGGCCAACGAGTAGTTAGTAATTGATTCAGGAAGAGCCTAGTCATGGCTAGACAAGAGGTTACAGAAAAATCAGCAGATCGTGCAAGATAAATATAGTAAAACCCAATATAGTGAATTTAGCCCCGCAATTATGACATGGTTATACTTGAGAAATATTCAGATAGGAGTCGGGGTAGTTAAAGGTACCGTATGAGTGTTACGAAAATAAAAGAGACTGCCACTGGGAAGACAGTCAAAATATCAGTTCAGAAGCAACCCTACAAGCACAAGGGCGTGGAGGTAAGTAACTACGGATAATTATAAGCGAGGAAGGACATCAAAATTTCTATCAGAAATACGATGTAATAAGCTTGAAGCTTTACAAGAATCAGAGGGTCCTCCCTAAGTACTACAATGAAAGACTAGCTGAGGAAATAAGGAAGAAGGCTTCAACCTAAACTCAGTGACCTAAAGAGGAAATGGTCTTATAACAACAGTCTAACAACAACATTGTATGCACTCCATAAGAAAGTGGCACCTACCGTGGCTAATGAATGGGAAGTAAAATCAAAAGTATTATTCGAGACCATATGAGTTGCACGAAAATTCTGGCATGCGTGGGAACTAAGATAAGCTAAGTATGCACGCAATGAGGGGGCAGAAAGACCAGGAAAGGTAATAGCTTACGTTTAAAGAAAGACGAGAAGGAACGAAAGGAATTATTCGATCAATGATCCAGAGTTATTTATGTTATGAACGCACTTAAGATTTTGGAGTATTATCCATGAAGCATATATGTTGACAATCATACAGCCATATAAGACTCCGATATAAGTTAAAAGAAAGAATTGAGTCCAGGTCATAGACAAAGGATTGAATTATTAAAAGATTGTATCATGGGTATTCCATAGCGCCCATGAAAAGCTAAAGTAATAGCTAATACCAGAAGCCACAGATCGGAAGATAGCTTAAACCTACATAAAGGCTGATCAGAAGGAAGAGGAAACTAAAGAGTTACATCAACTAAGTAAATCATGAGTCTGATTATTGGATCCAGAAAATTATAGACATCATGATTGAGAACTTTGCAGAATCACTCTTAATAACAGAGGTACAAGACAGATAGTACATTACCCATATTCTATAACGGCTCTACGATAAAGCCAGTTAGAAGAATACCAGCCTTATGAGAAATCAGTATGAAGCTCGCACTGGATTGTGTATGCACCAGAGGTGAAAGTATTATAATAGAGCTTCAAGTTATGGATATGACTTATACCTATGCGGAAGGTAGGTTATGAAAGAGATAGAAGACGTGATGCGAGATTTTAAGGTAAGTAAGGTAAAGGTGAACAACGTATAAGATACTCAAATGCAGAAGGTTGTGAATAGTTCATACTTCGGATAGAAAGCTAGAACCGCGGGGATTCAGTATCCAGGAATGATAGTCGGGTCTATGAAATAAGATATAGCAATATTTGTAAGTTCAATAAAGTACCGAGCGAAGAACTTTAGTATACCCATAGATTCCCAGAGGGACAGCTTATCAAGCTTTGTATATGTTTACAAAGTGAGGCCTATAGATTGGCTAAAAGCTGGAGGAAAAAGGAGAGAAGAGTCGCATAGGCGCACTTACAAGGTCAGAGTCGTATAGGCTGCATGACAGAAGGTAGCAACAGTTACGAGATTAGAAGGATTATGACCACAAGTCATGGTGTGAGAAAGAGGCTTAAAGGGGGGAATGCCCTGGCCTTTGAATTTATTCAGAGAACAGTTGCCTAGATGGCAAGGAGAGTACTAAAGCATTCACAAGAGCTATAAGTTATGATAATGATAAGTGTATCAGTCAACATTCGAGGACGAATGTACTAAAGGGGGGAATGATGTTACACCCATATTTTCGTGCATAAAAGTATGCCATAAGTAAATTGATGAAAGCTTAGAAATGTGATATTACATCCTGTATTTTTATACGTTAAAGTTTTATCGTAAGTTAATCGACGTAAGCTCGAGAATGAGATTATTTTGACAGTATAAGTATTACGCTATTTCAAACAAGTGATAAGTAAATTCTTGAAGGTTAAAGGGTAAACAAATCAAAGAAAATGAATTTCGTTGAAGGTTGTCGATTTGGGATAAAATACGGCCCGAGCTAAAATACCCAATATTTATGGACTAGTACCATATAAGGTACCGCATGACCATGATATTAAGGTATATAGAGTGTGTTGAAAGTGAGTATTATTTTAAATAATTAAGATAATTCCTAATTATGTGAATAATTGATTAATTTTGGAAATAATTATGGTATTAGATAGGATTATGTGGATAAGAATTGTTTTTGGGGCTACCACATGACATTAAGAAAATCCAAAGTGGCACCAATGTGCATGATGAGTCATAAGACATGAGTTGCCTTGATTACACGTAAGGGATTACAAATGAGGATAGAAATAAACCATTGAAGGACTTGGAAATATTTCCAATGCACATGTGTATACTGATAGGATGAGAAGTAGTGTAAATTCTAATGGAGGTGATGGAGAAAATAAAGGAAAATAATAAAAGAAAAAGGATTCTACTAATGAAAACCATGAAACTTGGAAAAGGATTATGGCTTAATATGTGGAAAGGATCCCAATCAGATGACGATCTCATCATAGCTTTGAAGATGTTTATTAACATCAATATTATGTACCTTAGATATACAAATCTCATTTCTTTTCTTCTTCTTTTTTGGTTTATTCAAAAAATGAGTTCACCTCACTTGGATTAAGGAAGGAGAAAAGATTGGTGGGCTTTGGATGTGTAAATTCTAGTCTAGTTTAAGGAAGCTCAGTATATACAGTGGTAGGGTGGCGCAAAGGTTGGTTTCTTATTTAGTAATGTAACTTAGAGAATAGGAAAGGTTATGGCATGCTTGCAAAGACCAGCAACGTTGGATGCTAAGCTTGCTAAGCTTATGGATGGAGTTCAAGCAATTTGTTTGGTGATGCTAAGCTTACAGATAAAGCTTCAACAAAGGTCATGCAAGATTATGATCAAATTCACAAAGAGAGATATCATATGGAGTTGAATGGCAACGTGATTTGTTTAGCAAAATTCATACAAGATTATGTATTAGCAGCGTGAGATGCAATTTTAAGAGAGCACGGTACAATCTTTCTCAAGAATAGCGTAATGATTTTTTCCTACTTCGATCCGTCGTTACATGTTTTGTCGAGTTTAATGGGTGTTAGAGGGATTTTTCAAGAGAATCGGCTCAGGTATGTGAAGTCTATCCCTTCTTTCTTTTGGCATGATCCATACAATACAAACAAAACGAGAAAATGCATAACTTCCATAAATGACTCTATTCATAGAAATGCTAGAGATGCTTATATTCTTGATTCCCCATGTGCCCTATTATTCTATCATCTGTTCATGGGTCTCAGAAAATACGTAAGTTGATAAAGTTTATTTCATGATATTAATCAGAGGCATAATGGTCTTATGACGTTCTGAGAGATTTTATTGACGTATTTCCCATGCATTGCATTTATTTATACATGTATATTGACACATGACCGAATGGTGTTATATACGCGTATATATATATATATATATATATATATATATATGTGTGTGTGTGTGTGTGTGTGTGTATGTGTGTGTGTGTGTGTATGTATGTATGTATGTATATGGGATATGGTAAAAGGTTACGGCGTTATATACGCACCACCACCTGATCAGCAGGTATACGTTGATGATTTGCCCACAGTGGCCGAGATGATATGATGGAATTCCCTCAGAGGCTTGATGATTTTATGAACGCATATACCTATTCATGGTATGAAATTTATATGCACATGCATGACATTATAAGTATGAAATGATTCACAGAGCTATTCAGACTTACATGTCGAGTCTTTTACTCCATGTTTCTCTCATGTCTATTATTTACTGATATTCATTCCTTACATACTCGGTACATTATTTGTACTCACGTCCCTTTTTGTATGGGGACGTTGCGTTTCATGCCCGCAGGTCCCGATAGACAGGTCGAGAGTCCTCCAAGTAGGCTATCAGCTCAGCGGAAGATGTTGGTGCGCTCCATTTGCTCAGGAGTTGCTTATTTGGTCAGTATGATTTGGACGTGTATTGTTTAGTATGGCGGAGCCCTGTCCCGACCTTTATGGTAGTTATCTACTCTTAGAGGCCTGTAGACATATGTCATGTACGTAAAAGATTGTAAGGCCTTATCGGCCTATGTTCAGTGTACGAGTGATCATTTTTCTCTTATAGGCCCGCATGTCTTATGTATAAGTTGGTATTACATGTTTTATTCTAGTTATCCCACGGCAGCCCTTCCATTTACCTATGATAGCATGATACGAAAAGATACGTTATATTGGTACTCGGTTGAGTAAGGTACCGAGTGTCCGTCGCGGCCCATCGATTTGGGTCTTGACATATCCTTTGTGCATTAACACTCTACCTTACCATAATGCAATGAATAAATAACAACAGGGAGATAGAATAACAAGTACAAACCTTACTTCAACATTTGGTTCTACAATATCAATCTCAACTTTGAAATAAATATTCAATTATCACCAGAAAATCCGTAAACATGATAAGAACGATCAATTTAACAACACCAGTATAAACACGTAGCAATTAGGCATAGGAAAGAGACAATATAAGAAAAATGGGGGAAACAGGGAAAACAGGTAAATTAGCGGCGCATAAGTACTCGTCACCTCACATATACGCCGCTCACATGAATTTCACATAGCAAATAATCTGAGGTTCCTAATTCCCTCAAGTCATAGTTAGACACAATACTTACCTCGCTCTGAAGGCCACTCAATATTCAATCACAGCTTTTCCTTTAGAATCCACCTCCAAACCACTCGTATCTATTCAAAAACGACTCAATAATATCAAATATTGCTAAAGGAATCAATTATATTGCATAAATTTAGATTTTCCAAATTTTCCTCCAAAAAGTCGAAAATCGACCCCATGGCCCGCTTAGTCAAAAGTCGAGGTTCGGACCAAAATCCATTTACCCATTTACCCCCGAGCCCGGATATATAATTAGTTTTGGAATCCGATCTCAAATTGAGGTCTAAATCCCAAAATTTCCGAAATCCCTAGTTTCTACCCAAACCCCTGATTCTACTATGAAAACTCTATATTCTAGATTGAAAATTTATGAAATGTAATGGGTAATTAAAAGAAAATGATTTAGAATCACTTACCAACACTTTGGGGAAGAAAATAACTCTTGAAAATCGCCTCTAGCCCGTTTGGTTTTTGAGAAAATGAATTAATGGCCAATTCCTTTTTTGGGTTCTGTTTAAGTGTTGGGCGACAGTGTTCATCGCGTTCGCGAAGAGTATAGGCTGCCAAGCCTTCACGTTCACGAGACCTTGTTCTCATTCACGTAGACTAGCCCCTGGCCTTCCCGTTCTCGAGACATTGCTCGCGTTCGCGATGAAGGAAAGACCGACTCCCCCCCCCCCAGTGCCTAACACTACGCGTTCGCGATGAGCTTGTAGCCTCCACGAAGGGTAACGCTGCCCATCGCATCGCGTTTGCGAAGAAGAAAATTCCAGCCTGACCAGCTTACCCTTTGCGTTCGTGAGAGAGCCTTTGCGAATGCGAAGAGGGACATACCAGAACACCTGCTGCAGCAAAATGCCAGATTTTCTCTAAGTCCAAAACATCCCGTAGCTTATCCGAAATTCACCTGATCCCTCGGGGCTCCAAACCAAACATGCACACAAGTCTAAAAATATCATACGAACTTGCTCGCGCGATCAAATCGCCAAAATAATACCTAGAACTACGAATTTAGCACCAAATCAAATGAAATTCTCAAGAACATTTTAAAATTTCTATCTTCTCAACTGGACGTCCGAATCACGTGAAATCAACTCCGTTTCTCACCAAATTTCACAGACAAGTCTTAAATATTATATTGGACCTATACGGGGCTCCGAAACTAAAATACGGACCTGGTATCAATAAGTTCAAACATCAACCAATTCTTAAAAACAATAAATTTTTAGACTTTAATTTTTCATCAAAAATTCATAACTCGAGCTAGGGACCTCCGGATTCGATTTCGGGCATACGCTCAGGTCCCATAATTCGATACGGACCCATCGGGACCGTCAAAATATGGACATAGAACGGACAACTGTAGCCACGCATATTGATACGGACCCACCAGGACCTACTAGCCACGCGTATCAAGCCCACTTTATCTCAGCGCATGTGTTTCAACACCCAAACCTTATACCACCGCATGTGTATCAATAATCACAACGGCACGGCAGAAACCTCGTGAAATAATAACAACCGCACGGTAGAAACCTAGTGCAAAACATAATAACCGTACGGCATAAACCTCGTGCAAACAATAACAACCGCACGGCAGAAACCTCGTGCAAACAACCAAACAATCACCTCAACAATAACACGAAAAGCCAAAATACAACAACTGAATAAATTATATTCCAAGGATTGAAATTTCAAGTAAAGAATTTCCACAGTTAAGTAATGAATACGGAAATCAAAAAAAGCAAGTAATTTAACTAGATATGTGATACAAGATGCAAATAGGAGATAAGATAAGTAGACATGTGCAATTAATCTAAACATGATGACTATAACGTGCTAAAGTAACTCAATTAAGGCATAAAAAGGAAACTACATAGCAAAACCAGAATTTCAACATTTAGCTTGTATACGCACTCGTCACCTTGCGTACACAACCTTCATATATCACAAATTATCACCAAAATACCAAATCCTAAGGAAAATTTCCCCCACACAAGGATAGACAAGTCACTTACCTCAAATCACGCTCAATCAATCAATTAGAAGGCCTTTCCCTCAGTTTTTCAACTCCGAACGGCTCGAATCTAGCCAAAACAATATCATACTATAAATATAACTATATGAAACTAATTTAAATAATGAAATAATGATCTTAGCTAAGAATTAAAAAATCGCTCCAAAGAGTCGACCGGACCCACATCTTGAAACCCGACCAAAATTATAAAATCTGAATACCCATTCGATATCGAGTCCAACCATACAAGAATTATCCAAATCCGACCTCATTTAGACTTTCAGAACCCAAAAAAAACTTGGTCTAAGAACTTCTATATTTTTTTTCCAATTTTAAACTCCAAAACCATAATTAAAAGGTGTAATTAACAGTAAATTCATGGGAACTAATCAAAAACGAGTCAAGAATCTTTACCCAAATGCTTCCTCTAAAAATCCCTCAAAAGCTCGCTTCAATCCGAGCTCTCAAAGTCCCAAAAATAAAAATGAAGCAAACCCTCGAAAAATCCTCTTTTCTGCCGAGCTATGTCGCACTTGCGACCTTACTCCCGCATTTGCGGCTCCGCACCTGCGGAATTTCCATCGTATGTGCGGTTATGATTAAGCCCGACACACTTTGCATCTGCGAGGGCAGGTCGCACCTACGCATGCGCTCTTGCGGCAACTAAGTAGCACCTGCGCTCTTCTCCATTGTAGAAGTGACGCCGCTTTTGCGAAAAAATTGTCGCGCCTGCGAGCCATGCCTGGACTGCCCTCTCCACTTCTATGTTCCACTGCTCGCACATGCGGCCAATCCCATCATAGGTGCGATGCTTCAGCATTTGAACAACTCCAAATTTTGTTGCGATATCGATCCGAATCATACCCGGGGCCCTTAGGACCCCGTCCGAATATACCAAACAACATCAAAAATACGAATAGCACTCCAATTCAAGCCTAATGAACTTCTAAATTTCGAAACCAACGCCCATCCATACCAAAACAACTCTGATTGATACCAAACTTTGCACACAAGTCATAATTGACATTACGGACTTATTCCAACTTCCGGAATGAAAATCCGACCCCGATATTAAAAAGTCCACTCCCAGGTAAACTTTCCAAAAATATTCCAACTTTCCAACTTTTGCCAATTAACGCCGAAGTGACATACGGACCTCCAAATCAACATCCGGGCACGCTCCTAAGACCAAAATCACCATACGGAGCTATTGGAATAGTCAAAACTCTATTCCGGAGTCATCTTCACACAAGTCAAACTACGGTCAACTCCTACGAATTAAACTTCCAATTTAGGGACTATGTGTCCCATTTCACTCTGAAACTCACCCGAAACCAAAACCAAACATCTCGGCAAATCACATAATCACAATATAACATAAAGAAGGTAATAAATAAAGGATCGGGGCTAATACACTCCAAACAACAGTCCGGGTCGTTACATGAAGAAATAACTAAACTTTTATACAAAGAATTCCCAATGACTGGTAGTACAAATCATGAGCTTCTAAGATTTAGAGTTTATAAAGCTAGTATGAAATAAATACAGCATCTGTCTGAAATGTACATAAACAGATTTTCATAAGTCTAAAGCAATCATGAACAAGAGGCAGTTATAACTGAAATGCAGGTACTTCTTCAATGCTAGCTCCCGCCATACACATCAACATCAACATCCAAAATTTGCACTCAAGGTGCAGAAGTGTAGTATGAGTACAACCTACCCCATGTACTCAATAAGTAACAAACCTAACCTTAGATTGAAAGTAGTGATGAGCTGGGACAAGGGTCAGAGTCGAACACCAATAGCCAACAACAACTCATAACAATATAATAAAAGTGGTACAAGAAATAACTCAGAGATATAATGCTCAGCTCGTTCACAGTTCCGAAAAACAAGCATATTTTTCAAATATAACATTGAAAACCCAAACTTTTCACTGAAATCACCAAAATATGAGTAAATTTGGAAACAAAACTGTGATTTTTCCCCAAAAACTTTCAACAATAGGTAAGATATTTCATTATCAAATGGCATGAGGAAAGTGCATCTATATACATACATGTCAATGTGTATGTGAAGTCATGAATGACGCAATACAGTAAAGAGAAAAATGCATCTCTGTGCATGTATGTCAAGTGTACATGTCGAATGCAATGCAACACGGTGATAAAACCTTATGCATACTCTCAAAGTATCAATTCACTCAGTCCTCACATTCACATAGTCATCCTAATCGCTCGGTACGCGCGCTCGCACTGAGTAGGTACCAGCGCTCACTGTGGATGTGCAAATGCCAGAGGGGCAATTCCAGCCCAAACGCTATAATAAGTCAATCATGGCATGAATTAAATAAACATGATGCGGTGTGCAACCCGATCCCATAAATATCCTCACAATCAGGCCCTTGACCTCGCTCAGTCATCAATCTCTCTAGTCTCTTGGGCTCACAAGAATCATGATAATCAGCCCAAACAATGACGATATAATGTATCAATAAAGTACAACAGAGACTGAGATATAATATGCAAATAATAGTTGTGACTGAGTACAAAATGGTAAATTAAACAAATAATCCAATATGTAACACGACCTTTGTGGGTCCCAACAGTACCAACACATAGTTCAACTTC
This sequence comes from Nicotiana tomentosiformis, assembly GCF_000390325.3. Taxonomy (NCBI): domain Eukaryota; kingdom Viridiplantae; phylum Streptophyta; class Magnoliopsida; order Solanales; family Solanaceae; genus Nicotiana; species Nicotiana tomentosiformis. The sequence goes on from NC_090813.1 coordinate 182,931,737, forward strand.
TCTAACATGAATGACAACTCAACTTCTCTAACATAGTGAAAATACGGGTAATGACAAGATCGTTCAACTATACAGTTCCATGGAATTGACCATGTCACAATTCCTACGGTGCACGCCCATACGCCCGTCACCTAGCATGTGTGTTACCTCAACACCAATCAGATAACGCGTAATTCGGGTTTCATACCCTCAGAACCAAGTTTAGAAGTGTTACTTACCTCAAACAAGCCAAATCCAATACCGAGCAAGCTAAACGATACTCCAAAAATGTCATCCCACGCGTACCGACCTCCAAACGGCTCGAAACTAACCAAAAGCAACTCAAATACATCAAATAATGCCTAAGGAAATAATTCTAAATGATAAATGTCAAATCTTTAATCAAAAGCCCAAAGTCAACCAAAACGTCAAACTCGGGCTTACACCTCGGAACCCGACGAAACTAGCAAAATCCTACAATCCGTTCAATTACGAGTCCAACCATACTAGTTTCACTCAAATCCGACTCCGAATCGATGTTCAAAACTCAAAAATTCACTTTATGAAATTTTAGACCACCCCCCCCCCCCCCCCAATTTTTCACTTTAAAATTCACGATCCAATTATCAAAAACGATGATAGATTCATGAAATATAATTAAAACTGAGTAGAGAACACTTACCCTAATCCATATGGTGAAAATCGCTTCAAGAATCATCTCAATAAGAGGTCTATAGCTCCAAATATGAATAAAATGACCAAACCCTCGATTTAAAGCTTCTACCCAGCCATTTTCGCTATTGCGAACAAATGAGCCACTACTGCGGCGTCACTTCTGCGGACTCCACTAGCTAGCTGACCTCTCACACCTGCGGACATTGTTCCGCTTCCGCGCAATCGCATATGCGAGGCTAAAATACACATCTGCAAAAACTCCCAAACAAGCCGCTATCCGCTTCTGCGATCAAATTCCTGTGCCTACGGACGCGCAGAGGCGCCAAACATTACGCTTCTGCGGTTTTCCCTCATCCAGCCTTCCTTCTCTTTTGCGCCCATGATACCGCATCTGCAAAAATTGCATATGCGCCCAATACCCCGCAGGTGTGACCACATCAGGTCCAGCAAAACCAGTCATTTTACATGAATGGAAAAATGATCTTAAACACGTCTGAAATTTACCCGAGCCCCTCGGAACCCCGTCTAAATATACCAACAAGTCCCATAACATAACAGGACCTATGTGAGGCCTCAAATAACACATAACAACATCAAAACGATGAATCATACCTCAAATCAAACTTAATGAACTTTTGAACTTTCAACTTTCAAAACTCGCGCCGAAACATATCAAATCAACTCGTAATGAACTCAAATTTTGCACACAAGTCCCAAATGATATAATAATGCTAATCCAATTCCCGGAACTACAATCCGAACCCCATTTCATCAAATTCAACTCCCGGTCAAACTTATGAACTTTCCAAACCTTCAAATTTTTAACTTTTGCCAATTAGCGCCAAAACCTTCTAGAAATATCCAAATGCAAATCCGGGCATACATTCAAGTCCAAAATCACCATCCGGACCTAACGGAACCATCAAAACTCCGAACCGGGGTCAAATACTAAAGTCAAACTTGATCAACTCTTCCAACTTAAAGCTTCAATCATGAAATGTATTCTTCCAGATCACTTCTGAATCACCTAAAAACCAAAACCGACGATTCACACAAGTTATAATACATCATACGATGTTGCTCAAGACTTCAAATAGCTGAACGAAATGCAAATACTCAAAATGACCGGTTGAGTCGTTACATTGGTGTGTGAGAAGTGACAAGATATATGCCAATTGGAGAGAAGGGTAGAAGAGGAGAAACTAAACTAAGATTAGGTTTTATCATATGCATAAATATGTTATGAGTCTGTCATCGAAGAAGAAAAGTATTATAAGGCAGTAACAGATGAATAATGTGTTCTTACTACTAAATTGTTTATTTAAATAATTTTCCCTCAGCGATTTTATTCACAATTTCTGTTGCAAGCTTTTCCCTTTATTTATGCTCAAATTCATATCTACAGAATATATCAATCTTACTATGGATTATTCATTTTATTCAACCTATGGATGGATTTACATCCAGAAAACTTATTGAGTTGAAAAATCCAAATAAAAAATAATTAATGACAGCATTTCACTTGAGCATCTCTAATACTCACCCTCTTTGCTTTTTTCTTTCTTTTTTCTTCTTTGAACAGTATTTGATTTACATAATTTGTTGATAATGATTATCTATTGAAGCGATGATAAAGTTATTCTTTCCGCATAAGGCAATTTTAAATATTGATAGAAAATAATAACAAGTGTTTTTAACTCTTTCAGTATCATCTTTTTTTTATGCAGTTGATTTGGTTAACAAAACAGGGATATGAAATTGGTTACTAAGAAGTAAGGCCCCAGAAAGCTAGTTTATTGAAGGTGATTAAGTAGCAATCCGAAATGCAGTTTATTGGGAAGCAAAAAATCTGGATTTTGAAAAAAAAACATATTGGATACTAAAACAACGTAAAATCATGTTCACTCAAAAGTATTTAAGATCATACAAGGTTCTTTATTTTAAAAATTTTACTTTTTTACCATTTATTAATTTAACGTTTTGTTCCTTCGTATAAATAATGGACTTAAAAATCTATGTCCAAAGCACGTACATAGAACCTTAGCTATTCAAATTATCTATTCATAATAATATGCACAACCACAATACTAGAATTCATAACCAATAATGGAAATAGGAAGAAGAAAGTGAAAAACTAGTATAAGAATTCACCGCCTTGTTCCTTGTGTGTTCTAGCCTCCTTAGGTAGAATCTCCACTTTGGTCGAAATCCCCAGGTCGAATCCCTTCTTTAAAAGTGATTTTAAAGACTATTTATATGGGATAGGGTTAGCATGGGGTGGAATAATACAAGCCACTTTGGAAAATACTTTTCAGGTAAGCTCGTTCACTCTCTCGTGCGCACGCGAGAGTGAACGAGCGAAGTACTTCTCTTTTGCTTTGCCTCCCAAATCTCTTGTGCACATCTATGCCTTTTTGCCATAATCCGCTGTTTGTTTTTCAAGCTCACCTCAACTAGCTCGTTCACACTCTTGTGTGCACGCGAGAGTGAACGTGCGAAGTTCTTCTTTTGTTTTTTGGTCCCAAATCAACTTATTTTGCTCACCTTTCGTCCAACTTGCTCCTACACATAAGAATGCACATAATGAGCATAATTCACTACAAATACTTATGTAACCTCCCATAACTACACAAGTTATGAGATGAAAGTATACCGAAAAATATGTATTGTTAGCCATTTATCAACACCCCACACTTAAACTCTTGCTCGTCCTCGAGCAACTTTCAAAATTAAGTACAATGGCAAGAAACACGTTTCAACAAAAATTACTCAAGCATCACACCAATGACAATGATTTATACCAACACTTAAACTCATCATAAGAACTATTGACATCTTTCTTCAAAATTTGACCCATGCCCAAACTATTTAAAATATTTGTGCGACTTCTTCTAACATCCTGGCCTCAAAAGATGATTCCAATATATTCCCTATTATGACTCACTTCTTGTGTCAACTCAAAATGTCTGAACTTTACCGGTACTTTACAAATCATGTGCCCTCACCACAAATCAAAGAGAGAAATTAGTCCACACACTCAAAAATGCATTCAAGTATCATTTAAGGACTTACAAATCGAAAGAATTTCCTCACTCTCACAAAGAAATTCATGTGCATACCGATGTCGTCCCATAGGTTTTCCCGTAGTGTATGTCTCTACTAATCTAAGCTTGCGAAGTGTAGGATCAATTAGGTCTTTACGGGTTGTAATGTATGCTAATGGATGGACAGAACATATTTGGGTATAGTCACTAACCCTCCTAAGCACTTTAATACACTTAACTTTTAAATACACACTCTTCATGACCATTCAAGCAATGCCACGAAACCATATACAATTTTCCCTTCTTTAAGCACAACTATGCATTAACTAGCCCGGATTAAGAGGAATAAGAGGTGCATTTTATATTTTTTTTATTTTTCTTTTCTTTTTGTATTTTCTTTGATGTTTTTTTCTCTTTTTCTTTCCTTTTTTTCAACACTCTCCAAACTTGGGTTGCCCGGCTAATGATCTTTCAAAACATACGTGCACCTTTTGGCCTTTCTGTGGTTCCACTCGAAAGTTATCCCAACTCCCACCTTACTCTTCTAGAAACTTAAGTGCTTTTGGAGGTAAAGGTTCAAAAAGATCTAATTAAGAACAAAAAGGGAATTGGCTTGTAATGTGAGTGTCAAAGAAAAGGTTTATAGGCTCAAATGGGCTATCTAAGAATAATTTTATTTATGGTGGCATACCAGCTCAATGGACAATCAAAGAAATGCTTAAATCATCTCCTAGACGCACAAATAACACATGATAGCACAGAACATAATCTAGACATCATATCACACAATGCACATGATTCACTCTAGATGGTTCAGACCCGACACTCAAGTTAAATAACTAAGCATAGCCATCATATTAACTCAACACATGGAAAGTAATCACATGAGTCAACAAATGAACTTAAGCGTCAAAGAAAAGTCACATATATTCTCAAGGCATGTGGGCACATAGAAAACGAAGAAGATAATTAGCTCAAATGTTAAAACTCTAAGTCTCGGCATAAACCATATCAAAAATCATAGATACTCAAGTTCTCCTCATTCCATTATCATTTCTAAAAAGAAAAGGAAAATATTTTTTATTTTTTTACTTAGACTGTACTCCTTCAAGAAAACTGTCTAAGAAATCTATCGTCGGGAAAAGTCCAAAATTTTTAAAAATTCCACCTAAAAAAAACTATTGCCCGGTTCAAAGAGTCATCCCTTGGAAAAGAACCGCGGCCATAAGAAAAACCAAGAGGGATTATTTCTACCTAACGATTTTTTAACATACATAACATAGCACAAGAAATTACCCAGATAATCTTTTCCCATCCCACACTTAAAATTATGCATTGTCCCTAATGCACACCATAAATAATAAGAGGGTAAAAGAAACTCCCTCGTAGACCAAAGTCCGAAGCATTAGCAGCTCATGGGGTACTCAGACTTCTCCCTAGCATTGGTCGTTTATGCGGGCACCCACACTTAGTTCCAGCCATCTTGCTTTCTTTTGCTTCCATCCAATGGCTTTGCTTCTCATGCTCCTAGAAAATCAAAATCTATACTAAAAAATAACACAATAAAAATAATTTAGCAAAATATAAAAAAATAAAAATCAATGAAAGCAGTAAAGTTGGGTTGCCTCCCAACAAATATCTGATTTAACATCGCGGCACGACGTGAATCAATTTTTGCCTCCACCTCGAACTTATGAATTGGACTCCAAGTTTTGATTCAAGCTTATGATTATGCTCTTGGGACGGTGGAACAAATCTATCTGGCCCAAGTAAACAATATAATATTATACGCTTCTTGCCCTTTAGACGGGATGTGTAATCATGTCTTTCTGGCACGAAAACTGTCAGAATGTAGGCACTTTGTTTCTCATCTCTTGACTCCTCAATTGGCTCGGATAACTCTATTTTCATACGATCATCCAAACACAATGTGAAAAAATCTTGGAGTAAGGACCTGTCACAACCCAAAATCTACTTAGTCGTGCAGGTACCTAACCCAACCCGTCAGGTAAGCAAATTAATAGCAATCCAATTTAAATGAGATTTATTAAGAAAAAAAATAAAAATACAATAGTTTTATACAAGAATTTCACAAATACTGATAGTACAAATCATGAGATTCTATGATTTAGAATTTACAAAGCTGGTATGAAATAAAGTTCATCATCTGTTTGAAATATACATGAACTAATTAAAATTCTAAAGCTACCAAGATCAAGAGGCAGTTATGACCGGAACATAGATACATCTTAAAATTCATCTCCCGCCGTGCACAACAACATCAACATCCAACATGTGCACGCAAGGTGCAGAAGTGTAGTATGAGTACACCCGACCCTATGTACTCAATAAGTAACAAACCTAACCTTAGGTTGAAAGTGATGACTAGCTGGAATAAAGGTCGGAGTCTAACACCAATAGCCAACAATAGTTCATAACAATATAATAAAAGTGATAAAAGAAGTAACCCAAAGATATAGTGCTCGGCTCGTTCACATTTCCGGAAAATATGCATGTTTTTCAACTATGTCAGTGATTACATTTCTCAAAACTTTCAACAATAAGTAAGACGTTTCATTTTCAAATGGCATGAGGAAAGTACATCTCTATGCCTACATGTCAATGTGTATGTGAAGTCATGAATGATGCAATATCGTACAGCATGAGGAAAATGAATCTCTATGTCTGTATGTCAAGTGTGCATGTCGAATGCAATGCAACTAAGTGTGTCACGCCCCACACTTGGGGAGCGCGACCGGCGCTCAACCGAGTGAACCCGGCCGAGCAAGCATGTTAGATTTCTTTCTACCCAAACTTATCCATGAATAAAGAGGAGATGCAATCCATTAATCAAACACTAAAAATATTTCATTAACAACTCGCTTTTCATTTTTATTAGCAACTTCATTCATAATTTTCAAAGTATTACAAGTTTACAGATATAATGAAAAACATGATTGCCAAATAGCAACATTTCTAATTCAATTCCCAACATCATACACCACCCACAACCTGTCTACGGAGCCTCTAAGTATGATAGAAGAATAGTATGGAAGTGCCGGCAATAAGGCTCCGGCTATACCTCAAGACACAAAGTGTAACATCAAGTGACATCGGGCCCGGAATAGAGTAGGGCTCACCAAAACCTGCTGAATAGGGAGTAACTTCTAACGAGGACCAAAGTTGCCCGTTGCTGAATCACCTGCATCCATTGAAGATGCAGTGCCCCTGGCAAAAGGGACGTTAGTACATATGGAATATGTCACAACCCAAACTAACCTTGTCGTGATGGTACCTATCATGGAACTAGGCAAGCCGACTCATTTTCCAAAACAACCCGATATTTTCATTTTAAAGATAATTTCAAGACTATTTAACATAAAAACCTTCGTAAAGGAGTTCAAATAAAAAAAAAAGTGCAGAAAATAAAAGCCCGACATCGAGGTGTCACTAGTCATGAGCATATACTACAATTTGTCTAACAATATCGAGACTAACATAGTCTGGAAAATAGCTAAATACAACTAAAGGGAGATAAGAGGGAGAAGAGCAGGGCTGCGATCGCCAGGCAACTACCTTGCTATCGCCGAGAAAATTTGCAATCGGAATAGTCAACAGTCGCTACCGTGTCCAGATACACCTGGATTTGCACACAAGGTGCAGGGAGTAACGTGAGTACGCCAACTCAGTAAGTAACAACAGTAAATAAAGACTGAGAAGTAGTGACCAACAATAATGCAAGTAAAGTTCATATCATAAAAATTCAGTAAAATACAACATGCTTTTAAAACCAAGGTTTGAATTAAACCAGCTCTTTTAAATCCAATTCCAGTAAAATTATTTAAAGACATCTTTCAACAGTTTTCAAACAAATGTTCAATGCAAAGGTGAGCAAAAATAATGAAATCATAATCAGCCCCTCGGGTAACATCACTCATATACAGCCCCTCGGGCAAACCTCACAATCACTCGTATACAGACCCTCGGGCCTACCTCACCATCACTCATGCCTCCCAATCACTCAAGCACTCGGCACTCGGCACTCGCACTCAGTAGGTACCTGCGCTCATTGGGGTTATGTACAGACTACGGAGGGGCTCCTTGAGCCCAAGCGCTATATCAAGTCAATCATGGCATAAATCAATGAGGCCCTCGGCCTATATCAAACATGATGTGGCGTACAGCCCGATCCCATAAAAATCCTCACAAATCAGGCCCTCGGCCTCACTCAGTCATAAACCTCTCCAGCTTCTCGGGCTCTCAGAAAACAAAGTATTTAGCCCAAACAACATTTATATGATGCATCAAAATACAGTAATAGAGACTGAGTTATGCTGTAAATATGTATGAACATGACTGAGTATAGATTTTTAATCAAAACAATGAGAGGATAGCAAGAAAAGACCTCTGAGGGTCCAAACAACACTAGCATAAGGCCTAAACATGGCATCCAGCCTGACTTATAGAAATTCTTTTTAAAACACATAAGAATCATATAGTTTCAACAAAATATTCAACTTTACAGTTGATACGGGACGAACCAAGTCACAATCCCCAACGGTGCACGCCCACACGCCTGTCACCTAGCATGTGTGCCACCTCCAAATAGTAAAATGATACGAAATTTCGGGGTTTCATACCCTTAGGACTAGATTTACAATCGTTACTTACCTCAATCCGAGCAAATCTCTACTCCGCAATGCCCTTGCCTCTCGAATCAGCCTCCTAGCGTCCCGAATCTAGCCATAAGCAATACAATACGATCAATATAGGCTAAAGGAATCAATTCCACAAGAAAACTACTAAATTATAGCCAAAATCTGAAACCAGCCCAAACCCGGCCCGGCCCCGGGACCCATTCACTCACGAGTCTAGTCATACCAAATTTACCAAAATCCAACAACAAAATCCCCTTCAAAACCTCAAAATTCCATCTCAATAACTCTTCCACTTTTTCCCCAATTTTTCACCCCAAACACAATTTAGATGATAAAAATCAAGATATAATCATGGAATTTAACCAAAATCAAGTAAGAAACACTTACCCCAAATCCCGATCAACTCCCTGAAAATTCCTTCAAAAATTGCCTAAATCCGTGATCTCTAGCTCAAAATATGAAAAATGGGTTCAAACCCTCGATTTTGAAATTTAACACTGCTGCCCAGATTTCCTTAATCGCGATCATAGAAAAGGCCTCGCGATCGCGAAGAACAACTTCGCTCCCTCAGAAATTTACTCTACGCGAACGCGTAACACCTCACGCGAACACGATGCACTAGCTTCTCACACCTACGCGATCGCAATTGTCCTCACGCGACCGCGAAGAGTAACACTCAAACTCCAATGCTGCCTCACTTCTTCTTCGTGAACGCGGCCTAGCCCACGCATTCGCGGTGCACTGCTTGATAACCTTACACGATCGCGTCTTCATCTTCGCGAACGTGAAGAGCAATTTTAGCTGACCTCTCAGATGACCTACGCGATATCTCCCTCGCGAACTCGATGAAGAAAATCTGCCAACTCCCTAAGTCCAAAAATGACCCATTGAGCATCCGAAACACACCCGAGGCCCCCCGGTACCTCAATGAAACATACCAACCAATCCTAAAACACCATACGAATTTAGTCGAACCTTCGAATGACTCAAAACAACATCAAAACACTAAACTACCCCCGGATTCAAGCCTAAGAATTTCTAAACTTCGGAATTCCACCAAAGATGCCGAAACCTACCAAATCACGTCTGAATGACCTCAAATTTTGCACACAGGTCTGAAATGACACCACGAACCTATTCCAACTCTCGAAAATCCAATCCGACCCCGATATCAAAATTTCCACTACCGGCCAAAATCGCCAAAATTCTAGCTTTCGCCAATTCAAGCCTAATTCTACCACGGACCTCCAAATCACATTCCGGACGAGCTCCTAAGTCCAAAATCACCTAACAGAGCTAACAGAACCATAAAAATTCAGATCCAAGATCGTTTACACATAAGTCAACATTCGGTTGACTTTTTCAACTTAAGCTTCTAATAAAGAGACTAAGTATCTCAATCCACTATAAAACTACTCCGGACCCGAACCAACTAACCTGGTATATCATAACATAGCTGAAAAGCACAAAAGGAATCAGAAATGGGGGGAAACCGGGCTATAACTCTCGAAACGACCGGCCGGGTCGTTATATCCTCCCCCTCTTAAACAATTGTTCGTCCTCGAACGGGTCTAGAAACATACCTGAAGTCTCAAATAGGTTGTGGATATCTGCTCTGCATCTCCCGCTCGATCTCCCAAGTGGCCTCCTCTATAGGCTGACCTCTCCACTGCACCTTCACCGAAGCTCCGTCCTTTGACCTCAACTTCCAAACCTACCAATCAAAAATGGACATTGGCTCCACATCATAAGTCATATCACCCTCTAATTGAACCGTGCTGAAGTCCAAAACATGGGACGGATCGCCAACATACCTCCGGAGCATGGAAACATGAAACACTGGATGCACACTCGACAAGTTGGGTGGCAAGGCAAGCTTATAAGCAACCTCCCCTATCCTCCGAAGCACCTCAAAAGGCCCAATAAATCGGGAACTCAACTTGCCCCTCTTCCCAAACCTCATAACACCCTTCATGGGTGATACCTTCAATAAAACCTTCTCGCCAACCATAAAAGACATATCACGGACCTTTCTGTCCGCGTAGCTCTTCTGCCTAGACTGCGCCGTGCAAAGCCGCTCCTGAATCAATTTCACCTTATCTAATGCATTCTGGACCAAGTCTGTACCCAAGAGCCTAGCCTCACCCGGCTCAAACTATCTTACTGGAGATCTATATTTCCTCCCATATAAAGCCTCATACGGAGCCATCTGAATACTCGACTGGTAACTGTTGTTATATGCAAACTCCATGAGCGGTAGAAACTGGTCCCATGAACCCCCAAAGTCAATGACACAAGCGCACAACATGAGTACCCAGCTCTCGCTGCACGGCCCTCTAAAACTGAATAGTGCGCTCAGACTGCCCGTCCGTCTGAGGGGAAAAAGTTGTGCTCAACTCAACCTGAGTACCCAGCTCTCGCTGCACGGCCCTCCAAAACTGCGATGTAAACTGAGTGCCCCTATCTGAAATGATGAAAGCTGGGACACCATGCAGACGAACAATCTCTCAGATGTAAATCTCAGCCAACCGCTCTGAAGAGTATGTAGTGCCAACTGGAATGAAGTGCGCGGACTTTGTCAGCCAATCCACAATAACCCAAATAGCATTGAACTTCCTCGAAGTCCATGGGAGCCCAACGACGAAGTCCATGGTGATCCGCTCCCACTTCCACTCTGGGATCTCTAACCTCTGAAGCAAGCCACCCGATATCTGATGTTCATACTTAACCTGCTGATAATTGATACACCGAGCCACAAACCCAACTATATCCTTCTTTATCCGCCTCTACCAATAGTGCTACCTCAAATCCTGGTACATCTTCGCGGCACCCGGATGGATGGAATACCGCGAGCTGTGGGCCTCCTCAAGAATCAACTCCCGAAGCCCATCTATATTAGGCACACATATCCGGCCCTGCATCCTCAACACGTTGTCATCACCAATAGTCACATCCCTAGAATCACCTCTCTGAACCTTGTCCTGAAGAACGAGTAAGTGGGGGTCATCATACTGACGCTCCCTGATACGGTCACAAAGAGAAAACGTGGAGACCATGCAAGCCAACACCCGACTCGGCTCCGAAATATCCAATCTCATAAGATGGCCCGCTAAGGCCTGAACATCCAATGCCAAAGGTCTCTCTGCTGTCGAAAGATATGCTAAACTCCCCAAACTCTCCACCCAGCGACTCAAAGCATCGGCCACCACATTGGCCTGCCCCGGATGGTACAAAATAGTGATATCATAGTCCTTAAGAAGCTCCAACCATCTCCGCTGACGCAAATTAAGATCCTTCTACTTAAACAGATGCTGCAGACTCCGGTTATCAGTATAGATCTCACAATGAACCCCATACAAATAATGACGCCAAATCTTCAAGGCTTGAATAATGGCTGCTAACTCAAGATCATGGATCGATAGTTCTTCTCATGGGTCTTCAACTGGCGCGAGGCATAGGCGATCGCCCTACCCTTCTGGATCAGAACACATCCAAGGTCTATCCTCGAGGCATCATAATACACGGTGTAAAAACCTGAAGCTGATGGAAAAACTAACACTGGAGTTGTGGTCAAGGCAGTCTTGAGCTTCTGAAAGCTCTCCTCACACTCATCTGACCACCTAAATGGAGCACCCTTTTGGGTCAAATTGGTCAAGGGCGATGCAATAGATGAAAATCCCTCCACAAAGCAACGGTAATAGCCCGCCAAACCAAGGAAGCCCCTAATCTCCGTGGCTGAGGACGGTCTAGGCCAACTCTACACCGCGTCTATCTTCTTCGGATCCACCTGAATACCCTTACTGAACACCACGTGCCCTAAGAATGCTATTGAACCGAGCCAAAACTCACACTTGGAGAACTTTGCATAAAGCTTCTCCTCCCTCAATCTCTGTAATACAATCCTCAAATGCTGAGTATGCTCCTCCTGGCTACGAGAGTACATTAGGATGTCATTAATGAATACAATAACGAATGAGTCCAAATAGGGCTGGAACACACTGTTCATCAAATGCATGAACGTTGCTGGGGCATTGGTCAGCCCAAAAGACATCACCAAGAACTCATAAATACCATATCGGGTCCTGAAAGATATCTTAAGAATATCTGAATTCTGAATCTTCAGCTGGTGATAACCGGACCTCTAATCAATCTTGGAGAACACCCTCGCTCCCTGAAGCTGGTCAAATAAATCATCAATATGAAGCAAAGGATACTTGTTCTTGACTATGACCTTGTTCACTGCCTGTAATCAATGCACATTCTCATGGAACCATCCTTCTTCTTCATAAATAGAATCGGTGCACCCCAAGGTGACACACTAGGTCGAATAAACCCCTTATCAAGGAGTTCCTGAAGCTGTACCTTCAACTCCTTCAACTCTGCCGGTGCCATATGATACGGTGGAATAGAAATGGGTTGAGTGTCCGGCACCAAATCAATACCAAAGTCAATATCCCTGTCAGGTGGCATGCCCGACAGGTCAGCAGGAAACACATTCGAAAAGTCACGTACCACCGAAACAGAATCAATGGCAGAAGTCTCTGCACTAACATCTCTCACAAATGCCAAATAAGATAGGCAACTCTTCTCAACCATACGATGAGCCTTCAAATATGAAATTACCCTACTAGGTACATAATCTATAGAACCGATCCACTCAACCCTCAAAAATCTCGGCATGCCAATGTCACGGTCTTTGCATGACAATCTAGAACATCATGACATGGAGAAAACCAATCCATACCCAATATCACATCAAAGTCAACCATACTGAGCAACAAAAGGTCTACTCGGGTATCTAGACCCCCAATAGTCACCACACATGACCGATATACGCGGTCCACAATAATAATATTGCCCACAGGAGTAGATACGTGAACAGATGAAACTACAAACTCATGGGGCATATCCAAAAAAATGAGCGAAATATGAGGAAACATATGAATAAGTAGAACCAAGGACAAATAATACAGAGGAATCTCTATGAAAAACATAGACAATACATGTAATCATAGCATCTGAAGCAATAGCATCTAGTCTGGTAGGGAGGGCATAGAAACGGGCCTGGCCACCCACTGATCTCCCTCCCCCTCTAGGGCGACCCTTAGCTGACTGACCTCCACCCCGAGCTGACTGGGCGGGTGGTGAAGTAACTAGTGCTAAAGTCGAAGGATGACTCCTATGCTGAGATAGACCTCCATGACGACGAGGACACTGCCTCCACATATGCCCAAACTCCCCACACTCAAAATAACTCCATGGTGCTGGTGGTGGGGACTGAAGGGAACCCCTAGCACCGGGATAACTGGTAGAAGAACCTGGCATGGAAGAGCCATGAACTGATGGAGCACGGGACGAACTCTGGGCTGGGAGGGCACTAAGTGATGAGTGGCCCTAATGAGAACTATGAGAAACATGGCCCGATAATACACCACGGTGAACTAGACGAGCTGACTGAGCACGCCTGAATGGACTGTTTCTGTCGTACTGGAACTAACACTCATGAGGAGCACTACTAAATCCACCCTGACCACGAGGCCTCTTAGCCTCCCTCTCAACCCTCTCCTGACCATGAACCATCTCAATCTGTCGAGCAATGTCGACCACCTCCTCAAAAGTAGCACCAGACACTCTCTCTCTGGTCATAAGCAACCGAAGCTGAAAACTGAGGCCATCTATAAACCTCCTGATCCTCTCTCAATCTGTGGGAACCAACCAGATCGCATGACGGGCCAACTCGGAGAACTGCATCTCATACTGTGTCACATACATATGACCTTGGCAAAGCTGCTCAAACTGTCTACGCAGTTCCTCTCTACGGGACTGAGGCACGAACTTCTCCAAAAAGACCTTGGAGAACTGCTGCCAAGTAAGGGGTGCTACGCTAACAGGCCTACGCCTCTCGTAAGTCTCCCACAATCTGAGTTCAGCCCCCGAAAACTGAAAAGTAGTGAATGAGACCCCACAAGTATCCAAAATACCAGCTGTACGGAGTATCCTCTGACACTTGTCCAAGAAGTCCCGGTCATCCTCTCTCTTCGTACCACTGAAAGGTGGAAGCTGGAGTCTGCCAGACCTCTCCAACCTACGCTTATCATCCTCATGCATAGCAGGAACCACATAGTCCTGAGCAGCTACAACCGACTGGGCTGGTGGTGCCCCCGGTGTCTGGAGTCCCTGAACAACCTACTCGGGTGTGCGAGTGGCAGGAGTCTGAGTGTCTCCCTCGGCCTAAGAAGTGGTTGCGGCCGTCAAGATAGAGACCGCCTGAGCAAGGCCGGTACACACTGTCAAAATCTGAGCTAGGGCCTCATGAAGGTCTAGAATCACAATACGCACAGGTGGTGCCTGAGCTGGGGCATCAACAACTGGGATCTGATCCTGATCTGGGTAACTGGTGGGTCTGCAGGTACTGCCCCAGCTGCTGTGCGGGCTGCACCTCTACCCCTACCATGGCCTCGACCGCGGCCTCGGCCCCTGGCAGCCCTGGCTGGTGGTACTGGGGGCTGGTCCTCCCGTCCAGTAGTGCGAGTCCTCACCATCTGTGAGAGAATGAAATAACAAAAGTTTAGTTACCAGAATTAACAGATTCGCACGACAAGAATTCAAGAATGTGGAATTTTCCTAAAGGTTCGGCAACGTCTCGAAGATAAGTACAGACGTCTCCGTACTGATCCGCAAGACTCTACTAAACCCGCTCATGACTCGTGAGACCTATGTAACCTAGGCTCTGTTACCAACTTGTCATGACCCAAACTAACCCTGTGGTGATGGCGCCTATCATGGAACTAGGCAAGCCGACTCATTTTCCAAAACAAACTGATATTTTCATTTCAAAGATAATTTCAAGACTATTTAACATAAAAACCTTCGTAAATGAGTTCAAATCAAAACAAAAGTGGGGAAAAGAAAAGCCTGACATTGGGGTGTCACTAGTCATGAGAATCTACTATAATTTGTCTGACAATATCGAGACTAACTTAATCTGGAAAATAGCTAAATACAACTAAAGGGAGATAAGAGGGAGAAGAGCAGGGCTGCAATCGCCAGGACCTTGCTATCCCCGAGAAAATCTGCAATCGAAATAGTCAATAGCTGCTACCGTGTCCAAATACACCTGGATCTGCATACAAGGTGCAGGGAGTAACGTGAGTACGCCAACTCAGTAAGTAACAACAGTAAATAAAGATTGATAAGTAGTGACAAGCAATAATGTAAGTAAAGTTCATATCATAAAATTTCAATAAAATACAGCATGCTTTTAAAACCAGGATTTGAATCAAATCAGCTCTTTTAAATCCAGTTCCAGTAAAATCATTTAAAGACATCTTTCAACAATTTTCAAACAAAGGCTCAATGCAAAGGTGAGCAAAAATAATGAAATTATAATCAGCCCCTCGGGAAACATCACTCATATACAGCCCCTCGGGCAAACCTCACAATCACTCGTATACAGTCCAATGGTGCACGTCCGTCACCTAGCATGTGCGCCACCTCCAAATAGTAAAATGATACGAAATTCCAAGGTTTCATACCCTCAGGACCAGATTTACAATCATTACTTACCTCAATCCGAGCAAATCTCTACTACACAATGCCCTTGCCTCTTGAATCGGCCTCTGAGCGTCCCGAATCTAGCCACATGTAATACAATACGATCAATATAGGCTAAAGGAATCAATTCCACAAGAAAAATACTAAATTATAGCCAAAATCCAAAATCGGCCCAAACCCGGCCCCCGAGCCCACGTCTCGAAATCTGACAAAAGTCACAAAACCCGAAAGCCTATTCACTCACAATCTAGTCATACCAAATTTCCCAAAATCCGACAACAAAATCCCCTTCAAAACCACAAAATTACATCTCAAGAACTCTTCCACTTTTTCCCCAATTTTTCACCCTAAATCACAATTTATATGATAAAATTCAAGATATAATCATGGAATTTAACCAAAATCTAGTGAGAAACACTTACCCCAATCAACTCCCTGAACATTCCTTCAAAAATCACCTAAATCCGTGGTCTCTAGCTCAAAATATGAAAAATGGGTTTAAACCCTCGATTTTGAAATTTAACATTCTTGCCCAGATTTCCTTAATCGCGATCGCAGAAAAGGCCTCGCGATCGCGAAGAACAACTTCGCTCGCTCAGAAATTTACTCTACGCGAACGCGTAACACCTCACGTGAACGTGATGCATTAGCTGCTCACACCTACGCGATCGCAATTGTCCTCACGCGACCGCGAAGAGTAACACTCAAACTCCACTGCTGCCTTACTTCTTCTTCGCGAACGCGGCCTAGTCCATGCGTTCGTGGTGCACTGCTTGATAACCTTACGCGATCGTGTCTTCATCTTCGCGACCGCGAAGAGCAATTTTAGCTGACCTCTTAGATGACCTACGTGATTGCGAGATCTCCCTCGCGAACGCGATGAAGAAAAATGTCTGAAATAACACCAGAAAATCTGCCAACTCCCTAAGTCCAAAAATGACCCGTTGAGCATCCGAAACATGCCCGAGACCCCCGGGGACCTCAACCAAACATACCAACCAATCCTAAAATACCATACGAACTTAGTCGAACCTTCGAATCACTCAAAACAACATCAAAACATCAAATTACCCCCGGATTCAAGCCTAAAAACTTCTAAACTTCCGAATTCCACCAACGAAGCCGAAACCTACCAAATTACATCCGAATTACCTCAAATTTTGCACACAGGTCTGAAATGACACCACAAACCTACTCCAACTTCCTAAAATCTAATCCGACCCCAATATAAAAATTTCCACTGCCGGCCAAAATCGCCAAAATTCTAGCTTTCGCCAATTCAAGCCTAATTCTACCACGGACCTCCAAATCACATTCCGGACGCGCTCCTAAGTCCAAAATCACCTAACGGAGCTAACGGAACCATCAAAAATCAAATTAGAAATCTTTTGCCTATAAGTCAACATCTGGTTGACCTTTCCAACTTAAGCTTCTAATAAAGAAACTAAGTGTCTCAATCCACTCCGAAATCACTCCGGACCCGAACCAACTAACCCGGTATATCATAACATAGCTGAAAAGCACAAAAGGAAGAAAAAATAGGGAAAACAGGGCTATAACTCTCGAAACGACCAGTCGGGTCGTTACAGAATAATACTAGTATGAAAAGCTAACTGTCCTCTTTCAAAATAGAATGCTAATGTAAGAAAGTAAAACCCGTGGAAACAACAATCAACAATCAATGATATTCAAATATCAAGTTAAAACATATTAATTTCCAAAATATGAAGATAACATTGTGAAGTGATAATCAAAATATAAAGATAATATTATTTTTGGTTGGGAGATCTTTAGCACCGATATATCACTGTTCAAAATTTCACCTTTTACAATACCAATATTCACAAATACCAATACCATCATTCACAGTACCAATATTCATAATAACAATACCACCGTACTTTTAGCACGGAGTCCGATCACGACCCGATCGGCAAGGCCATCTCATTAGAGACATCAACCACGATCACTATCAATACCAACGCCACTGTAATTTTAGCACGGAGTCTGATCACGACCCAATCGGCTAGGCTATCTCATTAGAGACATCAACCATAATTATCATCAATACCAATACCACCATAATTTTAGCACGGAGTCCGATCACGACCCGATCGGCTAGGATATCTCATTAGAAATATCAACCACAATTACTATCAATACCAATACCACCGTAATTTTAGCACGGAGTCCGATCATGACCCGATCGGCTAGCCTATCTCATTAGAGATATCAACCACAATTACTATCAATACCAATACCACCATAATTTTAGCACGGAGTCCAATTACGACCCGATCGGCTAAGCTATCTCATTAGAGACATCAACCACAATCACTATTTCAATTACAATTTCCAGCACAATTATCACCATGTGTGCGACATGACGTCCGATCACGAGCCGATCGGCTAGGCTGTCTTATTCGAGACATCAACCTTTTTATATCAATCAATATCATCCCAATTAAGGGGAATAATTTATAAAAATAACATAGGTACAATTGTATTTACCTCATCATCTTTCACATTGTATGAATCTCCACTAGTAATTTTCAACCAATAACAACAATAATATTCCCTTGGCTCTTTTGGCCATTCACTAGATTCTTTATTCAAGGCACGGTGGGCGTATTTGATATTCCACACTTTCATTTCTTCCCTCTCATGTATCATCATCATAAATATCAACATATATAATATTCCGGAAATCGCAACTTTAAGTTCATTAGAAATGAACAATTTAAGCACAATAGATTTCTTTCCGAGAATGGAGTAAAATAATTGACAATTAATGCGCAAGTTAAAATCATCAACAAGTAACACACCATTTATTATTGAAATACTTTTCCCCAAAAAGGGCAATACACAATTTCCACTCACAAATATGTAAGAACGCAAAACATATTGAAACTATTTACAAAGCATAGCATTAGTTAAAATAGCCGCATATGGGCATCACTTGAGTTCATAAGCTTTTAGGCAATTCTATTTTCGAAGTCAATTTGAAATAGTTGAATCAAAGCTCATTTCATAACTTTTCTCACATCATTTCATTTCATTGGCACCATTGGCCACAAGTATAACTTTCACTCTTGGCACATTGGCCACACTTTATATCCTCAATTAATTTATTTCACTTCCAACCATCTTTATAGATAATCAACAATAAGACATTTACAATCAAGACATTAGGTACACATATGAGCAATTAATAGTCTTAAGCGTATTGAGTTTTCTCATACAATTTGGCATCATAACCTTCATTTAAAAGATAACTCAAAGACATAGCATTTTAATGCACATATCATTCTTGAACACATGCCCAAAAGATAACATATTGTGATAGGAACATTCGGAACACATTTTGAATACATAATTCTTGACACTTTGCTTATTCGGGATAATCGAATTTATTGGAACCAACTCGGAACATAGGATAAGGAACTTGAGACAACCATACTTGAAACTTACCATAACATCATGGAATTCAATTCTAAGAGAGTAGTTTAGCCAACATACCTTGCTTTGAGCTTTCCTTAAATTACTACAACGTTCCGAAAATTCTAGCAATCCCAATCTATTTTGAGACATAACAAAATTGAACCATAATTAGGAAGATATTTATGGTCTCAGCTCATTTGAGCATTTTATTAAACACTAGGTGTGCAAATTTAACTACAAGGTTCTTCTACAAGATTTCCTTCACTCCACAAACCTTATTAGTACAAGCATGTATAAATAATACTCTTACACCCAAGAATAATACTCCCAATAACCCTTCTTTTACCCCCAAATTCGAAATTGAAGAGTAGGGGTTTGAATCTTACCTCTTAGAGAAGATCTTGTGAGATTTCCTTGTTGGATTTCAAAGCTTGGGCAAGATCTTGATGAACAAAACACTCCATCTACTTTCTCTCTCTATAACACTCTCACTTCTCTCTAAAACACCTCAGATAATTGCCCCAAAATAAGCCCCAAAGCATATTTATCAAAATGGGGTCGGGTTATGAAAATAGAAAAATTAACCCTCCGAAATCAGGTCTGCGGTCGCATAATGGACCGCAAAATAGCTATGCAGGTCGCAAAATGCACCGCAAAATCAGTGCCAAAAATTGGGTTGTACTGGTCCATTTTGCGACCAGTTTGCGGTCGCATAACCACTTCTGTGATCGCATAATGGTCGTAGAATTGGTCGCAGAATCGCATTCTGCTAGCCTTTGATAATTTGGTCATAACGTCTTGTAGAAATATCCAAATGAAAAATGGTTTGAAGTGTTAGAAACTAGACACATAGTACTTTCCTTTGATAGGTAATACACCATATAAATCGTTATATCAAGAGAGTTATGCTCGTTTGAAGTTAGGTCTTATGCGAACTCACTTGAAACTTTATCCCATCATAAACCTTTCAACTTGACTTAGCCTTGGGCTCTTCTTAGACCATAAACCATTATTAATGCACCTCATACATATATTATCATGATCAATTGATATCATTCATATAATAGTCCTTGTCTGCACATAAAATAATATAATTAGCGTACATCAACTTTTTTAATAGCGCTTAAGTACTTTAATATTTTCCGGGGTGTTACATTCTCCCCCACTTAAGACCATTCGACCTCGAATGTTTTACAACTCCCTTCTAAGAATAGAGTTACCATCATTTTACATCCAAACATTATACATAGGCACTTATGACTACATCGATCTTATACATCCTTTCCAAAATTTCAACTTACTTATGGACCTTAAGATTTGGCTATCTTTATAAATTCTTAAAAATTTCGACAGAGTTTCCCCTGTAACTGGACCTATCCACCTGTCAGAGAATCCCAGAAATCAATCCTAACAAAATATCCATTACTCAATGACGCATCACAGTATATATCAACAACGCCGATCTCAACATTAGGGCATTACATTAACAAAACTGGTATCTTGACATGAAATGTATACATTTAAACCATAATGCATAGAAGCTACGTTTTTGAACCACAATCATTTGGCTTTACAAACAAGTGAGAATATTTCTTTTCCTCAACACTTTCAGCCTACGAGGTGATCTCCTCGACTCACAGACTTATCCATAGCACTTGACGGAAGCAATCTTAACTTCCAAACTTATCTAACAAGGATAGCAAATAGTTAGTCCCCATAATCCAATTATCAATTAATTTCATCTTCTTAGACATAGACACATGAAACACCGGGTACATGGAGAACAATAATAGGGAAACATCATACTCATAGTTTAGCCTATTTCCTTCAAGATTTCATAATGCCTATTGTGATTACACATACTTTACCTTTATTAGCAATTCACATAACATATTCATAGAGAAAATCTTTAGAATAACCCGTTCACTTTATTCAGTTCTAAATCTCTACACTGAACACCCAAACTAAAACTTTTGAGACCTCCAACAATTACTCTAAGATGTGCTAGCATGAATATGACCATAAAATTTTCTATCCAATATATTTGATCACGGAATGATACTTCTTCTTTGACATGTTTGAACCTTTAACCCCCACAGGTTTACTAAAAATAGGAACAACGAGGTTCGAGATTGGGATGGAATTATTCAAGAATCTATCAATGTGCTGAGCACGGCATTTTAGGAGGTTATATCCTAAGAGACATGAAGGTTACTATCAATAGTTCTGACATGGTTAATCATTGTGATGACATCATTGATTCGACACATGAGGCATAGAGTTGCCTAGTAGGCATTGATAATATAGGGATCATGTTCATGATTCTGAGATTTAAATAAATGAGTCATTTTAGACATGTGACATATGGGAGGCATGGTCGGGAGAATAAAGATATTAGCGTCAGTTATTCTTGGAAGACTATGAGCCATGAAGAGGACAACAACAATTGTTTCATTACATACGTGCCTTGTTTGGCAATAGTAAGCCTCAAAGAGAGATAGCCCTTATGTGACACCAGTCGCCACTTGGAATGTAGGGAAAATCTGTTTAACTCGAAATGCGAATATTCTAGCACCCTGAATGTGATATGGGTTTCAAGATACACAAAGTTGCATTACGCTCTTAAATGTATTTGACACAAGAAACCTATGCCACAAACCCATGAGGATGAAAAAGAAGTTGAACATTTGTGAGATTATTATCATTCTGACAATTTAACCCTTCCTGATAGTTGATTCTATATGAGAGGACTAGAGATACAATGAACTTTTCTTTCAAATCAATATGCTCTCATGTTACTAGACGGTGAAAAGGATTCATGATAATATACACAAAGGAACAAAGTGATTGTTTAAACCATAGGAGCAACATACACCGGAGAGAAAAAGAGTGGCTCACGAAGGACCTCAACACTAGGCTGCTTTACATTAGATTTGATACCACATAGGTAAATATTATGGTAGTGCGTGCATAGGCACAAGTGAGCAGATGTTATCCATTTGAATCAAAATGTTATGTAAGAAATTTATCAGGTATGGTCTCTTGTTGAGAATTTAGGAAATCAAGTGGGAAGTATTACTCGTAGAGTTATAACTCAATTCAAGGATATAATTATATAGCTCAATTCAACAAGAGGTTGTAAATAAGAGAATTTGTGATAGAGTGGATTCACGAATAACGCGTCTCGTTCAAAGAGTAGGTACATGCACTGTTTTGTGATTGAACATCTTGTTAAGACCATGTTTATGTGAGCTCTTCAATATGGGTGCACATATACAACAAGTAAATATTATGCAGTGTTCATAACGATATAGCAATGAGTGACTTACTTGGTAACTTTAGATTGATAGGGCAGTACCTTACTTTATGCCCCTCAACTCCACAACCATAACGTATTAAAAGAGTCATTCAACACGTCCCCAAGTGGCATTTCTTACAAATCAAACATTCCGACTTATTGGTACAAACAACCCTCTTTTGTTTCTTAGTTGCTCTAACCACATGATCCGGTGGCACGATAGCATTAATAGGTATAAGTACACTTCCCTTAACAACAGGTTCTCTCATTTCCTTCCCGCTGCCTCGAACCCGTGGGTTACTCATATGAAAAATGAGACATGACGAGGAAATTAGCTTCCTATCTTTAGTTCTATCACACGATCTGGAGTATCAAAGAAGTGTGAATTTCCTAAATGTCCAAGTAGCCTCCTCATTATAGATGTGGTCAACAACACACTGGACTCTATTAGATACAGCTTCAAGACATCCTAGGACACTTTAAAATATTAGGCTCTGATACCAAGTTTGTCATGCCCCAAACTCGGGGAGCGCGACCGGCGCTCAACCGAGTGAACCCAACCGAACAAGCCTGTTAGATTTCCTTCTATCCAAACTTATCCATGAATAAAGAGGAGATTCACTCTATTAATCAAACACTGAAAATATTTCATTAACAACTCGCATTTCATTTCCATTAGAAACTTCATTCATAATTTTCAAAGTATTACAAGTTTACAGATATAATGAAAAATATGTCCAAATAGCAACATTTCTAGTTCAATTCCCAACATCATACACCACCCACAACCTGTCTATGTAGCCTCTAAGTATGATAGAAGAATAGTATGGAAGTGTCGGCAACTAGTCCCCGGCTATACCTCAAGACACAAAGTGTAACATCAAGTGACATCGGACCCGGAATAGAGTAAGGCTAACCAAAATCTGCTGAATAGGGAGTAACTGCTAACGAGAACCAAAGTTGATCGCTGCTGAATCACTTGCATCCATTGAAGATGCAGCGCCCCAAAGGGACGTTAGTACATATGGAATAGTACTTATATGTAAACCTAAATGTCCTCTTTCAAAATAGAATGCCAATGTAAGAAAGGGAAAATCGTGAAAACAACAATCAACAATCAATGATATTCAAATGCCAAGTTAAAACATAATAATTTCCAAAATATGAAGATAACATTGTGAAGTGAAAATCAAAATATGATGATAATATTATATTTGGTTGGGAGATCTTTAGCACCGATATATCACTGTTCACAATTTCACCTTTTACAATACCAATATTCACATTATCAATACCACCATTCACAGTACCAATTTTCACAATAGCAATACCATCGTACTTTTAGCACTGAGTCCGATCACGACCTGATCGGCTAGGCCATCTCATTAGATACATCAACCACAATCACTATCAATACCAATACTACCGTAATTTTAGCACGGAGTCCGATCACGACCCGATCGGCTAGGCTATCTTATTAAAGACATCAACCACAATTACCACCAATACCAACACCACCGTAATTTTAGCAAGGAATTCGATCACGACCCGATCGGCTAAGCTATCTCATTAGAGACATCAACCACACCTACTATCAATACCAATACCACCGTAATTTTAGCACGGAGTCCTATCACGACCCGATTGGCTGGGATATCTCATTAGAGACATCAACCACAATTACTATCAATACCAATACCACCATAATTTTAGCATGGAATCCGATCACGACCTGATCGGCTAGGATATCTCATTAAAGACATCAACCACAATTACTATAAATATCAATACCACCGTAATTTTAGTACGGAGTCCAATCACGACCCGATCGGCTAGGCTATCTCATTATAGACATCAACCACAATCACTATTTCAATTACAATTTCCAGCACAATCACCACCATGTATGCGACATAGCATCCGATCACGACCCGATCGGCTAGGCTGTCTTATTTGAGACATCAACCCTTTTATATCGATCAATATCATCCCAATTAAGGGGAATAATTTATAAAACTAACATAGGTACAAATGTATTTACCTCATCATCTTTCACATTGTATGAATCTCCACTAATAATGTTCAACCAATAATAATAACAATATTTCCTTGGCTCTTTTGGCCATTCACAAGATTCTTTATTCAAGGCACGGTGGTCGTATTTGATATTCCACACTTTAAATTCTTTAGAAATGAACAATTTAAGCACAATAGATTTCTTTCCGAGAATGGAGTAAAATAATTGGCAATAGATGCGCAAGTTAAAATCATCAACAAGTAACACGTCATTTATTCTTGAAATACTTATCCCCAAAAAGGGCAATAGATAATTTTCACTCAGGAATATGTAAGAACACAAAACACATTGAAACTATTTACAAAGCATAGCATTAGTTAAAATAGCCACATATGGGCATCACTTGAGTTCATAAGCTCTTGGACAATTCTATTTTCTAAGTCAATTTGGAATAGTTGAATCAAAGCTCATTTCATAACCTTTCCCACATCATTTCATTTCATTGGCACCATTGGCCACAAGTATAACTTTCACTCTTGGCACGTTGGCCACACTTTATATCCTCAATTCATTTATTTCACTTCCAACCATCTTTATAGATTATCAACAATAAGATATTTCCAATCAAGACTTTAGGTACACATATGAGCAATTAAGAGTCTTAAGCATATTGAGTTTTCTCACACAATTTGGCATCATAACATTCATTTGAAACATAACTCAAAGACATAGCATTTTAATATACATATCATTCTTGAACACATTCCCAAAAGATAACATAATGTGATAGGAACATTCGGAACACGTTTTGAATACATAATTCTCGACACTTTGCTTATTCGGGACAATCAAATTTTTTGGAACCAACTCGGAACATAGGATAAGGAACTTGAGACAACTATACTTGAAACTTACCGTAACATCATGGATTTCAATTCTAAGAGAGTAGTTTAGCCAACATACCTTGCTTTGAGCTTTTCTTAAATTACTACAACGTTCCGGAAATTCTAGCAATCCCAATCTATTTTGAGACATAACAAAATTAAACCATAATTAGGAATATATTCATGGTCTCAGCTCATTTGAGCATTTTATCAAATACTAGGTGTGCAAATTTAACTACCAGGTTCTTCTACAAGATTTTCTTCACTCCACAACCTAATCTTTACTTATTTGAGCTCAAAAATCCTTCCACAAACCTTATTATTACAAGCATGTATAAATAACACTCTTACACCTAAGAATCATACTCCCAATCACACATCTTTTACCCCAAACTCGAAATTGTAGACTAGGGGTTTGAAACTTACCTCTTAGATGAAGATCTTGTGAGATTTCCTTGTTGGATTTCAAAGCTTGGGCAAGATCTTGATGAACAAAACACTTCATCTACTTTCTCTCTCTAGAACACTCTCACTTCTCTCTAAAAAAAACTCAAATAATTGCCCCAAAATAAGCCCCAAGGCATATATATCAAAATGGGGTCGGGTTATGAAAATAGAAAAATTAACCTTCCGAAATCAGGTCTACGATCACATAATGGACCGCAGAATGGCTATGCGGGTCCCAAAATGCACCGCAAAATTGGTGCCAAAAGCTGGGTTGTACTAGTCCATTGTGTGACCAGTTTACGATCGCATAACCACTTC
Organism: Nicotiana tomentosiformis; assembly: GCF_000390325.3. Lineage (NCBI taxonomy): Eukaryota > Viridiplantae > Streptophyta > Magnoliopsida > Solanales > Solanaceae > Nicotiana > Nicotiana tomentosiformis. The sequence continues at coordinate 182,958,052 of NC_090813.1, forward strand.
TGCGATCGCATAATGGTCGCAGAATCGCATTCTGCTAGCCTTTGGTAAATTGGTCATAACTTCTTGTAGGAATGTTCAAATGACGAACAGTTTAAAGCGTTAGAAACTAGACACATAGGCCTTAATTTTGATTGTAATACACCATATTAATCTTCATATCAAGAGAGTTATTCTCGTTTGAAGTTAGATTTTATGCGAACTCACTTGAAACTTTATCCCATCATAAAAGTTTCAACTTAGACTTAGCCTTGGGGCTCTTCATAAACCATAAACCATTATTAATGCACCTCATACATATATGGTCATGATTAATTGATATCATTCATATAATAGTCCTTGTCTGCTCACAAAATAATATAATTAGCGCACATCAACTTTCTTAATAGCGCTTAAGTACTTCAAAATTTTTCGGGGTGTTACAAAGTGATAAAACCATATGCATACTCTCATAGTATCAATTCACTCAGTCCTCCCAGTCACTCAGTCCTCACAGTCACTCAGTCCTCCCAATCACTCAGCACTCGCTCTCGTACTCGCACTCAGTAGGCACCTGCGCTCACTGGGGGTGTGTACAAACTCTGGATGGGCTCCTTCAGCCCAAGCGCTATAACAAGCCAATCATGGCATAAATCAATAAAACATGTTGTGGTGTGAAGCCCGATCCCATCATAAATCAATAATACCTGCTGCAGTATGCAGCCCGATCCCATCAATATCATCACCATCAGGCCCTCGGCCTCACTCAATCAACAATCTCTCCAGTCTCTCGGGCTCATAATATCATGAAAAATCAGCCCAAAATGATTATGTGATGTATCAAAAAATGGTAATAGAGACTGGATATGATATGCAAATGAATGCGTATGACCGAGTATGTAATTGCAATGTAAACAAATAACTCAATAGCAGAAATGACCTCAGTGGGTCCCAATAGGATAAGCATATAGCCTAGACATGGTTTCTAACATGGATCACACCTCAATTACTCAAGCACGTAAAGATCTCATGGATACAAATAAGATTAGGTAACTACACAGTACCACAGAAATAACCGAGTCACAATTCACATGGTGCACGCCCACACGCCCGTCACCTAGCATGTGCGTTACCTCAACACCAAACACGTATCACGTATATTCAGGGGTTCATACCCTCAGCACCAAGTTTAGAAGTGTTACTTACTTTGAACAAGCAAAATCTAATACCGAGAAAGCCAAATGATGCTATAAAAAGGCCATCTCATGCGTACCGACCTCCGAACGGCTCGAAACTAGCCAAAAGCAACATAAATACATCAAATAAAGCCAAAGAAAACAAACCCAATAGATAAAGGACGAATCTTTAATCAAAGCCCAAAATCAACCCAAAAGTCCAACCCAAGCCCGCGCCTCGAAACTCGATGAAACTTATGAAATCCGACAACCCATTCAATTACGAGTCCAACCATACTAGTTTCACCCAAATCCGACTCCGAACGATTTTCAAAACTCAAAAACACACTTTATGAAACTTTAGGCTAAACACCCAATTTCTCTTGAAAATTCATAATCCATTTAACAAAAACGAAGATAGAATCGTGAAATATAATCATAACCAAGTATAAAACACTTACCCCAATCCTTGTGATGAAATTCTTCCTCAAAGTAGCCCAAAACCGAGCTCCAAGTCTCAAAAATGAAGATAAAACGACCAACCCTCGAAAATATAGGTTTTGCACAGCACTGTTCGCACCTGCGAAGAAAATAGTCGCTTCTGCGGCGTCGCTTCTGCGACCACAAACGTGCTTCTGCGAAAACCCACTGAAATTCATCCATCGCACATGTGGAAACATACCCGCTTTTGCGCACACGCAGGTGCGACCACTGTTTCCGCTACTGTGACGCTTCGCGCTTCTGCGACCTAGCCGTCCGCTTCTACGATATCGCGGGTGCGGAATAAATCCCACTTTTGCGGCCTTCACGCCCAGCTGCCCGATCCGCTTCTACGGAGTCGCTTCTGCGACCAAGCTTCCGCAAAAATGGTTGCACCAGCAACCCAAAAATTCTAGCAGCTTCAACAAGGCTTCAATTGATCCGAACCCCGTCTGAAACTCGCCCGAGACACTCGGGACCACATCCGAATATACCAATGAGTCTCGTAACATAACACGGATTTACTCGAGCTCTCAAATCACACATAACAACTCGAAACGATGAATCGCAACTCAATTCAAACTTGAATGAACGTTCAACTTTCAACTTTCAAAACTCGCGCCGAAACATATCAAATCAACTCGGAATGAACTCAAATTTTGCACACAAGTCCCAAATGACATAACGAAGCTATTCAAATTCCCGGAACCACAATCTGAACCCGATATACACAAAGTCACCTCTCGGTCAAACTTATGAACTTTTCAAACCTTCAAATTTTCAACTTTCGCCAATTAACGATGAATCCTTCTAGAAATATCCAAATGCAAATCTGGACATACGCCCAAGTCCAAAATCACCATCCGGACCTAACGGAGCCCTCAAAACTTCATTCCGGGATCAAATTCTTAAAAGTCAAACTTGGTCAACTCTTCCAACTTAAAGCTTAAATCATGAAATTCATTCTTCCAAATCAATTCTAAATAACCTGAAAACCAAAACCGACGATTTACATAAGTCATAATACATCATACGGAGCTACTCATGACCTCAAACTACCGAGCGAAGTGCAAATGCTCGAAACGATCGGTCGGGTCATTACATACTCCCCCACTTAAACATACGTTCATCCTCGAACATGCCAAGAGTTGTTCCAAAGCCATCAAACCGCCATGTAACCTTACCACGCACATACCCGAGGGTGATCCCACGTCACCCTATTCCATATAGGCCTGACAACACAACATAATTGAAGATCATTACTTCAACCTTAACCCGTAACCCACAGAATCCAATTCCTAACATCCGGAATTTCCTATAAGATCTAAATCTCGCATCTACACACTTTATAAGTGTGAACAAGCTGTATCAAGCCATAATCATAACCCAAGATGTAATCACATGATATACCACATGACCCAAATACTCATGGAAATAATTCTGACCACAATAACTGCTCGAAGCAAACCCGGTACTGGTAATAAACCCCATATCAAACAAAACCTCGTTCCAACACTTCGTACACTACTAATGATGAAAGAAGCACGCAAAAACTCATAACTACTAATCAGATCAACAAGTCATAGAGCTCTCTCTCCTTCGACAAGAACTACAACCAGTTTCTAAGCCGGTCAACGACATTATCTTTCCAAACATACCGCAAACAAATCTGAAAGCATCCATTCTAGGTCTAACGACCCCATCTTATCAAATCCAAGCTACTCTACTGATATGCCATACCAATACTACCCAGAGCCACAAACCATGCAATCCGTGCACTAATATGCAACAATTCAAATGTACTCCAACATAGAAAATGACTCCAATGAGAGAACTGTCCCGCAAGCTCAACAAGTACCACCACAACCGCAATGTTACAAACCCGTCTTACATAGTAGGGCCAAGACATACGAATCTAACACAAAGGATCATATCCCGACATAACCCAGCTGCAATGCATGACCCAATCCAGACTCCATATGGAATACCTCAAGCCACCATGCTCAAAATCAATAACTACACGCAATTCGATATCAAATACTCGAAGTGTATGACCGTAACCGCAGAAAAACAAATAACACAATACCACAGTTCGGAAAGAACATAACTAATGCACAATCACTCATTCAATACCCTAATGCTCATCTCGCTCAAATTCCGCTATAAGGCCCAAATAGAACCGCACCGTGTGTGCATATAACCAACGAATCACAACCCCTCATGGAATAGAAGGGTAACTCATAGAACATATCAGAACACAAATAAGCTCAACTTTAATCGAATGGCACATCCCTAAACAATAGAAGTACGGAGTCAACCAATCTGACCCGGTGTAGAATACACATCCTCATCGGGCCTACCAATGGACCCCAAATCAACTCTGGTCACCCACAAATAGATAAATAACCCTTCAAAAGTCCACAATGACTGAATCAGAACAGATATTATTCTCTGGCTAGATTTGGCCACATTTTTCACAGTCCACAACCAAGAAACAATCTGCTCCTGATAACTCCCAGTCTTCAAATCCATAGAGCACACAAATCATCCTATCTGATCCTAACTCCTTCGCCTGAATGTCTAATACATCTCTCATACACAATCATCCCACGAGGAATACTTCTATAATTCTTCCATGCCATATAGCAAAACCTGAATATCAGTAGTCGATCAACTATGTGAGTATCAAAATACCAATGAAGCATCAGTAAATCAACACACAATGCGCCTTCTGAAAGGCGCACCCTTCTCAGGAATTACCAAGCAGTTATAACATTCATCTATAATTGTCCATGTTGTCCAAAATTCATGACCTTCCCTCCAAATATGAACCGTGACCTTGCACATGCAAAACTCAATCCTACACAACACATCGCATCTATCATGCCATCATATGAACGTATAATAATCTCATAATTAACTCTAAGTCACAAGCAAAATACATATTCGATCAGTCATAAACCTTCCATTTGATCTTATCCATGAGAAAATCACAATACACAACATGTTCTTCACGCCAGTAGGAAATATCCATCCCAAGCCATGATAGAAGCCATAGAGAACTCTTCGAAACCCATTTGCCCATAACCAAACCATTAGAACTGAGTCTCTCTAACTCAACCCAGCCACGCAGGTTGTCAAACCCAATAGTATTGACACCAAAACACCCGTAAAGCCTCACCACATCATAAGCACCCAAAGAACCGATCATATCTATTACCGTATTGATCCAACCTACTACCAAGTTGTCCCATTTCTCCGAGTTCCTTCCGAATTACCCTCAAGATGACACTTCTCCTTGTTAGAATACCATGATACTCACCCAAAGCTCACCACAAGGGAGCCTAGCATAAAACCACACCGCCCTAAGGCCCATAAGCCGATGTATTCTCTCTTAAGCACTCATAAACATACCGCAGTCGAGATACCCACTCTAAAGAGACCTTCTATGAATCTGAAGCTGTTTCCTCCATATTTCTGATACTGAAATGTAAAATCCATAATGATATAGAAATATCGCGAGTCTCAACACCATTCAATGTAAATCTCATATCCTAGCCATATACAAATCCGAAAAAAATTCTCAATTGCTATATATAATTCTTGAATCCATTAGATCCTTCTCAAGAGTCATCCATTCTGCTCAAATCTTAATTGTGTCGCCCAAACGAGCCAAACGCCATATGCCCCATTAGCACAACAACACCCAAAGAAGTAATCCATACCTTTAAGCAACCGAGCAATTTCCTACTCCACGCGTACTACATCCTTCACGAATAACAACTCAATCATCCCATGATTCCTATATACCCATAAAGTGTAACGCATCCCGTATCCAGAAATTTCTTTACTCGAGTCATCCTCGATCTCAAACTCTACAAGTCATAACTGATCCATAAGTATGCCTCAGACCAAAACCAATGCAACACGTAACCATGCAATCAAATTGTTGATATCAGACTCCGCATTTAGCTCAATACCATAGAATAGAACATCTAATGACTCACCATACCTATACTCTATTACTGCCATAATCCTGCACCGAAGTTCAAATCATATCTATTCCCGCTGATAGAAAGGAAACTCTCCGCACAACATTATAAGGATCACATCTCCGTAGATTACTCCGTAGGAAATAAACCATCTGCTTAGCCTCAAATTGGCATCTTGCTATATCCTTTCGCAACTGCGATTACTACGCCATCACTTAATCTTCTTAAGTCTGAACTCACCACAAGACATGAAAATCAACTTTATTCCACAATTAAACAACATGAAAAATCTTTGAACACACTTAACTCGAGACTATACGTCACATCAAGACAACAATCTAGCACCCAATAGTCCTTTTTACATCTCAAGCAAACTCTTTTCATCACATTCAAACCATCTGAACACATCCTGCAGTCACAACATACTTATCATATAGCCATACAACCATTCCTCGAGTCATAAATTCCACTCATAGGGACGCTACCGGACATATAAGCCTAAAAGTACATGCTCACACAACCGAAATCCCCGTGCTCAAGATGCAGTCATAACCCGGCCTCAAGTCCTCCAGACTGGCCCATCATCAGCACACAAAAATCATATCTCGTACCTCATCAATGGAATCACAAGTCGGCGATGCATAACTGATACCGAGCGCTCACATGCGCACATGAATATGTGGAGGGAATTCAAAGAGTTATGTTTCAAGCTAAATCAATGTCGCATGATAAGGAAAGAAAGATGGGAAGCTTATCCTAAATGCCATGTAGTCTCTTGAAGATAGGTATGGACGTTATCATACCGATCCACAAGACTCTACTAGACACTTGCTCATGACTTGTAGAACCTATGAACCTAGAGCTCTGATACCAACTTGTCACGACCCAAAATCCACTTAGTCGTGATGGCACCTAACCCAACATATCAGGTAAGCCAATTAACAACTATCCAATTTAAATGAGATTTATTAAGAAAGGAAATGAAAATACAACTGTTTTATACAAGAATTTCCCAAGGACTAGTATTACAAATCATGAGCTTCTAAGATTTAGAATTTACAAAGCTGGTATGAAATAAAGTACATCATCTGTTTGAAATATACATGAACAGATTAAAATTCTAAAGCTACCAAGATCAAGAGGCAGCTATGACCGGAACGCAGGTACATCTTCAAATCCAGCTCATGTCGTGCACAGCAACATCAGCATCCAATATCTACACACAAGGTACAGAAGTGTAGTATGAGTACAACCGACCCCATATACTTTATAAGTAACAAACCTAACCTTAGGTTGAAAGTAGTGACGAGCTGGAACAAAGGTCGGAGTCAAACACCAATATTCAACAATAGTTCATAACAACATAATAAAAGTGATAAAAGAAGTAACTCAGAGATATAGTGCTCGGCTCGTTCACAGTTCCGGAAAACAGGCATGCTTTTCAAGTATGTCAGTGAAAACCCAAGTATTTTACCAAAATCACCAAATTTTGAGTACGTTTGTAAAATTGTGATTTCTTTTTCTCAAAACTTTCAACAATAAGTAAGATGTTTTATTTTCAAATAGCATGAGGAAAGTACATTTCTATGCCTACATGTCAATGTGTATGTGAAGCCATGAATGACGCAATGTCGTATAACATGAGGAAAATGCATCTATTTGCATGTATGTCAAGTGTGCATGTCGAATGCAATGCAGCTCACTGATAAAACCATATACATGCTCTCATAGAATTAATTCACTCAGTCCTCCCAGTCACTCAGTCCTCACGGTCACTCAGTCCTCCTAATCACTCGGTACTCGCACTTAGTAGGTAGATGCGCTCATTGGGGTGTGTACAGACTCCGGAGAGGCTCCTTCAACCCAAGCGCTATACCAAGCCAATCATGGCATAAATCAATAAAACATGTTGCGGCGTGCATCCCGATCCCATCATAAATCAATAAAACTTGTTGCGGTGTATAGCCCGATCCCATCAATATCATCACCATTAGGCCCACAGCCTCACTCAATCAACAATCTTTCCAGTCTCTCGGGCTCACAATGTCATGAAAAATCAGCCCAAAATGATGATGTGATGTATCAATAAATGGTAACAGAGAATAATATATGATATGCAAATGAATGTGTATGACCAAGTATGTAATTGCAATATAAGCAAATAACTCAACAACAGAAATGACCTTAGTGGGTCCCAACAGGATAAGTATATAGCCTAAACATGGTGTCTAACATGGATCACAGCTCAATTACTCTAGCACGTAGAGATTTCATGGATACAAATAAGATTAGGTAACTACACAGTACCACAGAAATAACTGAGTCATAATTCACACGGTGCACGCCCACACTCCCGTCACCTAGCATGTGCGTCACCTCAACACCAAACACATGTCACGTATATTAAGGGGTTCATACCTTCATCACCAAGTTTAGAAGTGTTACTTACCTTGAACAAGCCAAATTCAATACCGAGCAAGCCAAGTGATGCTCCAAAAATGTCATCCCACGTGTACCAACCTCTGAACGGCTCGAAACTAGCCAAAAGCAACTCAAATACATCAAACAAAGCCAAAGAAAACAAACCCAATCGATAAACGTCGAATCTCTAATCAAAGCCCAAATCAACCCAAAAGTTCAACCCAGGCCCGCGCTTCGGAACTCGGTGAAAATTATGAAATCCGGCAAATCATTCAATTACGAGTCCAACCATACTAGTTTTACCTAAATCTGACTCCGAATCGATGTTCAAAACTCAAAAACTCACTTTATGAAATTTTAGGCTAAAACCCCCAATTTCTCTTTAAAATTCATAATCCAATTAACAAAAACGAAGATAGAATCGTGAAATATAATCATAACCGAGTATAAAACATTTACTCCAATCCTTGTGATGAAATTCCTCCTCAAAGTCGCCCAAAACCGAGCTCCAAGTCTAAAAAATGAGGATAAAATGACCAATCCTCAAAAATATAGGTTATGCGCAGCACTGTTCGCACCTGCGAAGAAAATAATCGCTTCTGCGGCGTCGCTTTTGCGACCACAAATGTGCTTCTGCGAAAACCCACTGAAATTCATTCATCGCACCTGCGGAAACATACCCGATTCTGCGCACACGCAGGTGCGACCACTGCTTTCACTGCTGCGACGCTTCGCACTTCTGTGACCTAGCCGTCCGCTTGAGCCAGGGTCAAAAAATTAATTTTCAACTTGAGATAAACCTTTCGTGAAGGAACTAACTAATAATATAAAAATTTAAAAGAAGTGCAATATATAAAATTGAAAATGAGGATTTATCCACGTCAAGGGTTATAGTGAGATGAATATGACATCTCCACTCTTAAACAGAGGTCTCGAGTTTGAGTCTTGGGAATAAAAAAAATTCTAATTGAGAGTGGTTCCCCTTTAATAGGCCTTACGCGGTGCGAATCCGAATTAATAGTACTAGATAGTGAGTGAGAAACTAAAAAACCTGCAAACTTAGGATAGTGGAAACTTTCATAGAGCAAATTAAATATTATTTAATATTAGTAGTATGTAGTTTGCTTTATTAATGATGATAATATAAATTGAGCTTAACGAAAGATATAGGATTCATATCATCTCCCCAATTTATTTGGGACTAAGTTATTGTTGATATTATTATTATTATTTATTTGTAGTCGGTAGTTTGATAGAAATTGAAGAGGTTTTGGGGAGTGTAGCTTTATTTATAATGTGACAGTAAGTTGTAGTCGTACAATAAATTATAAAATTGGCCTCCGTCATTGATCCAAATAGTTGAATCAAGAATCAAGAGCTAATCTTTTGGAGGGTCGTAAGGGATGTGCCGAGCTAACTTTTTTTTTTTGATAATTAAAATTATTATTAATCACCAAGGATAACAGTACAAAGCATAGTATAGAATCTCCCAACTAGCTATTCTCTACAGGGAATACCCAAGAACCTAATACTATCTTTTTCTCATGTTCCTATACAAGCAGTATCTAAAAAAGCACAAAAAATAATATGACTACTTTTTTAGAAACATAGGTTCTATATCAGACCCTTCACTTTCCTATTTGCCCTGAAATAGCACATGCGCACAATTTCCCTTGCCAAGGATTCATGTTCTCTACTTACACCCTCAAATATTTGACTATTTCTTACTCTCCACAACACATGTATATATTCAGCATACATCATTTTAAGTAGCATTGTTGAAGCTGCCTTCCCTTTGAGTGCTGAATGATAAACTGGAAATATTGTACCCAAGTGTTGGGAACAGTGGTGTGGAATTGAGCCCACTGAGATAGCATGGTCCATAATCTGTTGGCATATTCACATTCTGCAAACAAGTGTTCCTTGTTTCATTATCGGACTGGCACAATACACATGTCTCATCCACATGGAGACCTCATCCCTTCAGCCTATCTTTTGTTATCACTCTTCCATGGTTTTGTAGCCACATAGTAAATATGGCTTTAGGTCTAACATTGTTCTGGAATATTAAGCATCTCCAATCCATCTTAGGGTGTATTGGTATCAGTTGTAAGTATATGTGTTTGATCATACTCTTTTGTCCATCAAGTGATCTGTGAAATTGGTTGATGATCTGTTTAGCTTCAAGGATCTTCCTTATCATCCAGCTTCTCTCAGGGATGCTCATATCATCAATCATTTTTCCTTTAACATAATAAGCATGGATCCACTTGATCCAAAGCTTATCTTGCTTATGAGTTAGGTCCCAGTAGGACTTGCCAATTGCAACATTGTTCCACACCTGCATATTAGTAAGGTTGAGTCCCCCTATAGATTTAGGGAGGCATACCTTTTCCCAAGCAAGCAGTGATTTTTTGGTAATCACATTTCCTCCAGACCATAGGTAGCTTCTACAGTAAGCCTCAATTAATTTGACAACCTTAACTGGTAGTGTAAATAACTGAGCCCAATAAGATTGTATTCCAAACAGCATTGTTAGCACCAACTGAGCTCTGCCAGCACAGAATCATGTTTTTATTGTTCAGGATATTATTTTTGCTATCATTTTGATAATGAGGGGCTGCCACTGAAGAATAGATAGTTTTTTAGTGTCTAGTGGCACCCCTAAGTACTTAAAAGGCAATTGCCCCTGAGAGTAACAAAGAGCTTAAATGACAGTTGCCTTTTGCATAGGATTCATACCCCCACAATAGATTGCACTCTTTGACAAATTAGCATCCTGAGGCAGATGAGAATGTTCTAAAATAATTATGGAGCCTCTGCACTGATTCTAGCTCACCCCTAACAAATAGTAATAAGTCATCCGCAAAGCACAAGTGAGTGATGCCCAGTTTGCTACATCGAGGATGGTATTTGAATTGTTTATCCTGTTTCAGTCCATTGATTAGTTGACTCAGATACTCTATAGCAATAGCAAATAAGAATAGTGACATTGTATCTCCTTGCCTCAATCTCTTAGCTGCATTAAAAGGCTTTACTGATTCTCCATTTAATAGAGTGGAGTAATTAACTGTTTTCACACAAGCCATTATCCATTTTATAAACTTCTCGGGGAAAGTCAGTCCCTCAAGAACCTACTCTAAGTATATCCACTCTACAGAGTCATTAGCCTTTTGTAGGTCCACTTTTATCATGCATCTAGGAGAAATGTGCTTCATGTTGTATGACTTAACCATCTAGTCTTCTCCCTGGAATGAAGCCTACTTGTGAGTCTAAGATGATATGAGTCATAACATTTTACATTCTTCCAGTTATGACTTTGGCAATCAGCTTATACAATATTGTGCAGCATACTATGGGTCGATAATCCTTTACTGTGTCTGGGTTGGCAACTTTTGGCAATAAGGTGAGTGTGGTGCAATTTATGGCCTTATATAGGATCCTTGTATCAAAGAATCCCTTCACTACTTCACGGGCATATTTCTTGATAATGGGCCATGATCTCTTGAAAAATAAAGCATTGAACATATCTATCCCTGGGGCTTTACAGTCCCCAATTGCATTCAGCCCTTCATAGATTTCTAACTTTATAACATTGGCACACAAATCTTTCTGATGTGCATGTGATAGACAAGGACCATTCCTCATAACTAATTTATTGACATACGGTAATCTAGATGTTGTTCCCATTAAGGATTTATATAAGTCAACAAATTCAGCTTTGATTACTTTTGGGTCTTGTAGTTTACCACCTGTTAAGAAGTTAATCTCAAGAATCTACTTCTGAGTTTGCTTTTCCGTCATTATGGCTGTGAAATATTTATTGTTTGAGTCACCCAGTCTAATCCAAGTAGCCCTGGACTTTTGCTGCAGTGCATTTTCCTCTATCAATGACTACTTCTCCAATTGATGTAGGCATTCTTTCTCCTGATCATCTAGGGTATCAGAATAGTGGGTTTGAATTGCTTCTTGAATCTCTTTCAGAGTTTCTCTGGCTTGTGTAATTTTCCTTGCTACTCCTTTGAACTCAGTTGAGTTTAGTTGCTTAAAGACTGGTTTCAATTGTTTTAGTTTAAATCACATATTCCTCATCTTTCCAATTGTCATAGTTCTGGACCATCTTTGTGCTACAATCTAATTAAAGTGCTCATGATCTGCCCAGATATTAAAGAGCCTAAAGGGAACTTAATGTTACTCCTTGGCCCTCTCAAAGGTATAATCATAGGATTATGGTCTAATATGAATGGTTCTCCATAGGTTACAGTCAAGTTTCTATATTGTATCATCCAATCATCATTTATAATTGCCATGTCAAGTCTAAACCATACTCTAGCATCCCCTCTTTGGTTGTTAGTCCATGTATAGTAATATCCCTTCCAAGGTATTTCATTTAGTAACAGGCTATTGTAGCATTCTGAGAAGTCTTTCAATTCAGCTAAAGTCATAAGATTGCCTTGTCTATGTTGAGGAGTTAGTACAACATTGAAATCTCCACATAAAAGCCAAGGCATCTTGATCATGGGGGTCATCTGTTCAAGTTGATTCCACAAAGCTTTCCTTTGATCTACTGTGTTGAACCCATATACCACTGTGAGCATACAAACTATACCATTCAGCTTACCAGTCACCTGACAATGAAACACATGGGCTGCCTTTGCTATGAGTTGAACTTCATAGATTTTGGTGTCCCACAAAACTCATATTCTCCCATTGATTGCTTCTGTATAGTTAGTCAGCCTATCCCAGTTAGGAGCCACCTTGCTAGCTATAGATTGTGCTTTATTTTCTTTGACTCTAGTTTCTAATAAACCAGCTAATCTAATTTGATTATCTCTAAGATATTGCTTAAGCTCTTTCTACTTGTATCTCTTATTGATTCCCTTAACTGAGATAGTATGAGTTCACCTCCTATATCAGGACGCCTAGTGTTCTCATCTCCCATTCCCTCTGCAGACAAAGCTTGGAAGTCATTCCTGGTCATTATCACCTCTGCATTAGTTACATGATGTTGTTTGGCTTGCCCACATGTTCTCTCATGTTATCTACTTGATTGATGTTTAAGCAATTTCTGACCTGAAGTGGATCATTTTGCTTGCACTTAAGTCCAGCCTGCTTCAGTGGTCTCATTAGTTGGAGCCCCAAGTTTCTATTTACCCCTTTCATTACCTTCACTCTGATGCAAAGCTTGTTATTGGTTCTGCATTTTCTCCGCTGGTTGTCGCTTATCTTTTGGTTTCCATGCTTGAACTAGATTAGGTCTGGCTCTTTGCAGTGGGACAATTCTCACTTCTTTCTTTTGCTTACTACAGTCATGGCCAATCTGCAAGCACTCAGCACAGAATGCTAGCCTCCATTCAAATTCAATGGGTTGTTGAAATTGTCTACCAGACAGATCCTTAATTGTTACTTCAGTAGGCATTTTCTTTGTGACATTCACTTCAATCAAAATTCTAGCATATGATACCCTGGTTTGTTTTGCAGTGCATTGATCTATAAATAATGGATTACCAATGGCGCTAGCCATCCTGGTTAGTGTATTTGTTCCCCAACAATTCATCAGGAGTTTTGGAAACTTCACCCACAATGGAATTTCTATCAAGAATTCATCATTGAAATCAAAATCCGGGGTCCATTATTTAAGAATGATTGGTCTGCTATTGATGGTATAAGGGCCACCATACAATACTTCCTGCAAATCGCCTAGGCTTTGAGATTTAACGATATAATACCCCTCTTTATGAAGAAACAATTCTGGTTCAGCCACATTGTTCAAAAATTGTGAGATGTATTTGCTCATATGATTGTCCCCGGGCATTTCCCCAATTATATAAACAATAAGAGCTTTCTTCCACTTCTTAGTTTCACACTCAATTTCAGTTTTATCTAAATTGACGACAAACTGACCATTCACAATTTCATATGCAATGTAATCTAGATGCATACCATTCTCAATAGAGCGATTTCCAGCAAAAAGAATTGTCCTCGGTGCTACGGGTTTTGTCGGAGCCTTTGGATTTTCTTGTTGTTCTCCTTCCTTAGCCCTAGTTGCTGGTGTAACACTTTATTCTCTCATCTCCTCGGGTGAAATTTCTCGAGCAGTAGGATTTGAAGCCATAATTGGTTGGTTTTGTGTTGTATGTGGGCTTAAGATCAGTTTCTTGTGCACATGTGGGTTATTGCTTTTCACCCCCAAATCGATTGACCTAGCTAGGAACGGTTGCCAATCGGAGTTACCACTTGCTGTGAGTTTCCTTTTTCGATGGTATCAGCAATCACACTTGCGCTAATAGAGCTTCCTACGGTCACGAGTGGTTGTTTTGCGGGTCGTCCCCTCTTCCTAGCCATGGCGATTCACAGACGGCACACGATAGCGTACCATGCACCGGGAGCACAAAGCTAGTGTCGAGCTAACTTTGTTTATAAATACTTTTAATATGGTGTAATATTATTTATTTTTTGTCAAGTTCATATGATTTTCTTTAAAATAAACTTCATACCATTAAAAGTTATTAACTTTCAATTTAAAATTTTCATCGCACACCTAACAACATGAAATTATACGAGAAGTGCTTTTATTATGCATTGAATATCCTGTTTTTAAGTTGGGGACAAGTCATAGCATGTGACCTCAAACTTTGTTAATTCACGTTGTTTTGTACAATTATGCTCCTGTCTAAAAGGGACTTATCGAAAGAGCAAAAGGTATTATTTCAATTCTAGACCACCAAACTACATTTCTTTTTTGGCCATAAGTCAAGGGGGCACATAAATTTGTGCCGTTTTTTAAAGTGCAAATTGTCACATTTGGTAATCCCAAATGAACAGAACAAAAAACAAGACTAAGTGAAGCACTAACTGCAATAATAAACGACGCACTGCTCCATTTAATGTTTCATCTCACATAAATATAACGTATATTATTTTTTGTTTAAGACGTATGGCTCATTAAAAGAAAAATTGTTCACTATCAAAAATATCTTTGTTCCTGTGACATTCCGAAACTTACCCAACAAAAACTTTTACTATCTTAGGACCGTTATAGTTACGGTAGCTGTTCACACCGAGGCTTCGATCGTCAATTCCCCTATCATCAAGTCACAAACTTTTTTGACCTTCTAACACTAGGCAAGCGTCAACCCTCGTACATGATCTTACATTACCTAGTTATATTACATTTGTTGGCATATTGATATACTAACAAATTTCAAGTACACCTAAGAGATAATGTCATCAAATTATCTGACTCCCATCTTTTCTTAGTTAGAGTTATCTTAGTTTATATACGGTAATTTGTGTAAATAATTTTACACTATCAAAAAATATGTTAACTGATTATAACATACTAATTAGTCGATTATTTATGTTATCAAATCACAATATAAATAGTTATATGTTGTAATAGGTCGTCGTCAATGCACATAAATTAGACAACTAGGTCCCAAGAAATAACCATTGCATCCTTTACACCTGGATTCATATTCTCTTTAATTATTTGGATATAACTTACCTAATATTTAGTTCTATAATTAACAATTTGGTAGTACATAATATTATTATGTACATATGTTATTACACATACAATAGCTTTAATTCTGCGCATTTATTTCGTTTGAATTTTTTGAAGTTTTAAATTATTGTTAAAAATTAAATATTCATGTCGTATATGCTTGCCGCGTGACAGGAAAGCCTCTTACCTTACGCCTCCATCTTTATTTCAAAACACTGCTGAAGAATGTGGTTTTAGTTTTATAAAAACTTTTCCTGTAATAATAAAGAACTATGAAAATTTTACAAAATTGCATCAAAAGAAAAGTTGTAGAGTACACATCGTGTGTGGTTTTGTTTGGGATCTTTACAAAAATGGCAGTCGGATTTTCTGTTTACTTTTTTTTAATCAATATACATATATTATATATTAATTATACATAATTATAAATATATTATACTTCATATATTTTCATATATACCCACTTTTGGGGGCACCGTTGAAGTTATACTCGCATTGCATAAAATTTTGCAAAGTGTACCCGCTCGGATTTGGAGTAGATCAATCTCTTCAATGCAACTTCAGAAATCAAATCTGAATTCTTCTATCTCTCAAATGCAACTTCAGAAATTCGAATCAGAAGTAGTTCAATCCCTTCAATGCAATTTCAGAAATCAAATCTGAAGACAAAAGTTCTTCTATCTTTCAAATGCAACTTCAGAAATTCGAATCTTGAGTAGTTCAATCTATTGAATACAACTTTAGATTTGAAATCTTGAATTCTGAAACATAAATTTGTTGTTCGAACTTCAACATTCAAATACACAATTCAATCCCCAAATCTATTCCAAATGAGCTCAAATTTGAAGCTTAACTTTCATATATCATAAAAAATAAATCTCAATCATCAAATTGTCAAAATAACAATAATTTTAACAAACCTATTTTGCGCCTAAGAAGAAAG
Organism: Nicotiana tomentosiformis; assembly: GCF_000390325.3. Taxonomy (NCBI): domain Eukaryota; kingdom Viridiplantae; phylum Streptophyta; class Magnoliopsida; order Solanales; family Solanaceae; genus Nicotiana; species Nicotiana tomentosiformis. The sequence goes on from NC_090813.1 coordinate 182,974,546, forward strand.
AAGAAACTTTAAGCACAAATAAGAAGAAAACAACAGTAAGTTAGAAAAGAAAAGTGTATGTATCTGAAGTTATCCAAAAATTAGATATCAATTAAAAAAAAAATTTTAAACTGAGTACGAATTCAATGAGTTGGTGCAAAACTGAGTGCCACATAAAAATTTTGGGAGAAATTAAAAAATAGCCAGATTTACAAGTAGTAATTGAAAAATAACTACAGATTCAAAAGTAATCGAAATTTAGTCACTTTTCATGTAAAGATAAATCTGAACAAAAACAATGTTCAAAATCCGAAAAATATTCCAGCATAATATACTGGAGTTCCATTATAATATACTGGAACTCCAGCATAATATACTGGAGTTCCAGTATAATATACCGGTCCAGCATAATATGCTGGAAGTTCATATACATGTGCTGCAATCTCCAGTATATTATGCTGGAACTTTCCGCGTGTTGGAGTTCCAGCATAATATGTTGGAAGTTCTTACACAGGTGCATCAATCTCCAGTATATTATGTTGGACCGGTCCGTGTTGCAGTAAAATAGTAGCTATTTTTCAATGACTTTGCAAGTGGTGGCTATTTTTGAATTACCAGTTCGAAAACTGGCTAGCCCGTGCTATGTTTACGAAACTTTTACGAATTATACACGTATTATATATCCACCGGCTATTAATTTAGATGGTTATTTATGTTAATGCTTCAAATATTACCGTCCGCTAATGTTGGCCCAATTTAGAGAGTTGGTGCCCAAACTCTCCTTACAAATAAATTGGGCTGTGTTACAATTTCGAAAGTGAAAACTTCATAAATAGTATGTTGGGTTGTAATTATGGTTCGTACGCGGAATACATGAAAGGATAATATTAATATTTTTATTTTAATCATTTAATATGAAATTGTTTCATATATAGATTTTTAAATGGTTTAAACAAGGTTTTGAATGCATATGGTCGGTGAATGATATGGGTTGGCTCACGCTGTGCGGGTAAAGTGTCATGTATTAAACGCGTGTTATTGATGAATTTTGGGGTGTGACAACATCATGCTAACTTAAATAATTGTCCATCCGACCGCTTAAATTAAAATAGACAGTGAATATATATATATATATATATATATATATATATATATATATATAGAGTATGTATATAACCGAATATAATCAGTATATAACTTACGTATATCGATAAAAAAAAACACTAAATCTAGCTGGCTATTTATGTAAAATTCCCTTTAGATTTTCCAAATACTAAAGTCCATTTAGCCCAACTTAGTGAGTTGGTAGTTCTTTATTTTAGGAAATTTTACCTTCTATAACAAACTATTACACCCTATTTATTATAAACCAAAACGATTTTAAAATATTATTACTTATATCTACCATTTCTATTTTATAGCAAAATAAGTATTTATTTTATACCTACCATTGAGGCGTGAAATATGCCAGTTTTGTTTTTTCTCTCTCTATCAGCAAGATTCTCAATCCTCTCTTCTCCCTCAAATCTCTCTCCCTTTTTCATTAAGGCAGCCATCGTAGCAGCCATTTTGGGTGGCGATGGTGGACTTTCTGAAGCAAAAAGAATAGATCTGAAGCGAAGAGGGAGTAGGCAAACAGATTTGGTCATGGCTATGGATTGAACTTTTGAAAATCTGAAGCAGAGTCGCCGGAGAAGATTTGAGAGCCGGGTTTATGTTCGTCTCCATTTTTAGTTTTAATACAATGTATACAGGATTTTGCTTGGCCGGAAAACGCCATCTCCGGCGAACTTTTTTCTCTTCTTTGCTATTTGAGTCACATACAATGATACAAATACATTGTATTTTGTACAAATACACTCAAATAAATTATATTATTGTATAAATACATTATTTTTTCGTCAGTATTATTGTATTCCGAAGTTTTTTTTTTTTTTTTTTTGAATACAGCCGAATATCACTATTTTTTGTGATTTTTTTGTTTGAATACAGTCGAATTGAATACGGTAAATTAAATACAATGTATAATAGTGAATAATAAATATTGATGAATTTAATACTATGTATACAGTCGAATTGAATAGAACGGTATACACCATATTTTTTGATTTTTTGTTGTTTTGAATACAACTGAATTCAATATAGTGAAATTGAATACAATTCAATATTGTGCTTTTCGTTATTAAAAACTCGTAATCACTATTTTTTGACGTATTACCTCACTATATTTATAAATACTTCTGCGCGAATACATGGAATACAGAAATTAACAGATGTAATCCTTATTTTTAGGCGGATTACCTCACTGTATTTATAAATACAGTCGCGTGAATACATGAAATACAGAATTAAACAACTGTAATCCTTATTTTTTAGGTGAATTACCTCACTGTATTTATAAATACAGTCGCGCGAATACGTAGAATACAACACAGTAGCAACGAAATTTTGTATAATTGATTTTGTTGAGTTAAATTAGAAGTGATCCGCGCTAATTGATCCTCTTTCCGTTATTATACAGCTGGACTCCTTACTTATTAGGCGAATTCCGCGACTGTATTCATGAATACAGTAACGCGAATACAATCTGGTAGCAACGAAATATTAGCTATAGGAAGTAAATATGTATATGATAGCTATAAAAAGTTAATAGCTATTAAATTATAGTGGTTTCTGAAAATTCCTCCTTATTTTATTACAAATCATTTGGGTTGTGTTAAAACTAACGGGCCTATTTCGCACTAAACTGCAGAACGAACTTGTCCAAGTTTGTAAGTAGACATTGCCTCTATTTGAAGTTCTTTCTGGATCATCTTCTTCTTCTTTTATTTGCTATTTATTAGAGTATCATTTTGTAAGTACTTTCTTGGATTTTTTTATTTTTTATTTAACCATTCAATATTTGAAGCCTATTGATTCCGATTCATTCTAATTCGCATCGCGTATGTCAACTAGAGGATAAATTAAAGCATTCCCTACCAGAAATATTTTCACTTACTGTATGGGCTAAAATCTGTCTCAGTAGGATTTAGCATAAAGCGGTATCGCGGAAAGCGATATAGTCGAGGTCGATTAGTAGATAACGAGGCTTATAGTCTAGTAATCAATAATGGATGAGGTCGAGTATCAAAGGCAGCGCAAACAGCTAGTTTTTGTAGTAGATTATTCTATTGAATATTCTTGGTGTCTGTACTTTTAGGGTTGACTAGGGAATGTTCTATATAAATAGAAAAAGAGATAGAGGGAGAAAGAGATATGTAATATTCTCGGATAAGAACATTCTTTAAAAATCAGACTTTCTCTCTAGATAAAAGACAATCACTACCTTTCTAAAGAGATTCGATTGTCTACCATTCCACACTTTTTCCGTTAGATCCGAGAAGGGTCCCAACATTCTAGTATTTATCTATCATTCTTTAAAGAAGAATCATCCACCTCATTCAATATTGGGTGAATCATTCTCCTTATTTACTTTAATGTCATTTATCGTTATTTATCGCTTGATATTCCCCAGTCATTAATGATCTTGAACATTGAATATACATCACATTTAATCTTCTCTCAACATTGTTATTGTGTTATTTATGTTAATTGATTATAGATCTGAAGTTATTATCATTAACTAGGTTTAGCCCTTCGTCATAATAAATTAATTAGTTTAAACAAAAGTCTACATTTTTTGGTCAAACAATTTGGCGCCGTCTGTGAGGATTATCTAGTTAAGTTTTTAGTTTTTTCTAGATCTATAACTGGCACAGTCCACAAAAAGAAGAAGCTCCTACTTCCTTGTACACACGGATCTGACATGGCAGGTAATGGAGAAGAAAGAAGAAGGCAGTGGCCAATCTCACTACCAACCTCTTAAACACTATCAATGAGGTCTCTGAAACAGAAGGCGAAGACATAACACCTAACACCTCTGTCCCTCCCTCACGGCAGAATCACAACATCCTGTGGTAAAGGAGCTTCCACGTCCATAACGGAAGAGGCGCCACCAGCGGTGAAGAAGCTACTCGAGGCTTGGCTGACAAATACGCTGACCGGCATCCTCGACAAACCCACTCAGGAGGCAGTTAGAGAAAATGCAAGGACTTGCATTGCACTAACAACGGACAAGCAGCACGGCCCTCCCCCTCCAGTAATAGGTATCACTCATAATATTAATAATGCAGGTAACGACACCCTCACGGCCATTCTGAGGAAAATGAAAGAAATGGAAAATAAAAATAAAATGCTTCGAGATCAAATGAGAGAACACCAAGAAAAAGTCGATAAAATACTGGGTGCCCCAAAACTCTTGCCAAAAAGAGACACTAGTCGGTTCGTTGAGCAACCCTACAGTGATGAAGACGCCCCACATGCCATACCCAAGACCTTCAAGATGCCGCCTTATCGGAAAATTTATAATGGTACAACCGACCCCGAAGATCATGTAACTCACTATGTCACTGCTGTAAAGGGCAATGATCTCGCCAAAGAACAAGTCGCATCCATCTTGTTGAAAAAATTCGGCGAGACCCTTACCGGAGGAGCATTAACTTAGTATTCACAGCTGCCTGCGCACTCCATTGAAACATTCGAAGAGATGGCCGACAAGTTTGTAACGGCCCATACTGGGGCTAAAAAGGCGGAGGCAAGAGTGAACGATATATTTGCCATCAAACAATCACCTGGAGAGGTATTGAGGGACTTCCTCGCTTGATTCAATAAAGTAAGGATGACCTTACCGAATGTATCAGAAGGAATGGTTGTAGCAGCTTTCCAGAACGGGCTGAACAGGAATGGCTCAAGGGCGACCAGAAAACTATTAAGTCATCTTATGAAATATCCTCCAACCACTTAGGATGAAATACACAATGCCTGCTGTGCCAAGGTCCGTGCCGACGAAGACGACCTGAATGGGCCAACCCATCGATTGACCTCTGTACAAGATGAAACCAGGAAGGATCGAAGAAATGATGCCAGGAGAGATCTTGCAGCTCCACGATCCAACCGAGAAAGGAATCAGCCATATGTCAGAAGCGCCATCATGCCCCCCTCCCGCAATGAAGAGGGCCCATCTAGGCCAAGGACACGGACTCACCGAAATGAGAGAGGTATGCCCCTTCACTATCCGCTCACAATTTTTGTGTGTCATCCTCAGAAATAGTCTACGCATTGGAGAAGCTCGGACCAAAGGTAAAGTGGCCACAAAAGATGAGGTCAGATCCAAGCACTAGAAAATTAAACGCCCTCTACAAGTTCCACCAAGAGCGAGGTCACAAAACTGAGGATTGCATCGCCCTAAGGCAGGAGGTCGTGAACATGCTTCATTAAGGACACCTCAAAGAATTGTTGAGCGACTGAGGGAGGACCAACTTTGCCTGAGGACGTGAACAACACCAGGGACCGCCGAAACTACCCTCACCGACTCGCACCATTCAAATGATCATCGGGGCGGCGACGACGTTTCGATCAATAGCGTAAAGTTCGCCACAACCCACAAGCTCAAATGGTCAATCACTCATGAACGGTACGACAAACTCGAAGAAAGTATCATCTTTGATAAGTCAGATACCCACGGTTTGGTTTCCCCTTACTATGATGCCCTTGTTATCACTTTACGAATATTAGATACAGATGTAAGACACATTATGGTGGACGATGGGAGCGGCGCGTGCATTGTCCATCCTCGAGTACTTGCGCAAATAAAACTCGAGGATAAGATAGTGTCGCGCCGCATCATACTAACAAGTTTTAACAATGCAGTTGAAGGAACATCCGGGGAAATCACACTCTCCGTCCTGGCCGGCAGTATCACTCTGGAAACCACATTCCATATCATGGACCAGGATACGGCGTACAACGCCGTAATATGTCGACCTTGGATACACGCCATGAGGGTTATCCCCTCCAGCTTGTACCAGATTATCAAATTTCCAACCCTATGGGGAGTATTCATCATACGAGGAGAACAACGCACATCCCGAGAATATTATCGCATCGCCCTGGATTGTAAATATACCCAACAAATGAAGGGCAAAGCAAAGGATGCATAGCAATTAACAGGGTCGAGGTCGATCTGTGATGAAAAAGCAGACGTCTATAGAGATCCCGAAACAATAGACGCAACAGGATCAACCGTAGAAGACCTCGACCTCGTCTAAGTTGATGATAACGACCACAACAAAAAAGCCTACGTCATCCCAAACTTCAAGAACCAGGTAAATTCTGTCGATTCTTAACTGCTAATGCGGACTTGTTTGCTTTTTCCCATGCAGACATGCCGGGTATCCCGAAGGAGGTCGCCACACACAAGTTGAATGTCGACCCGCCCCGATAAGGCAAGTTAGGCAAAAGTTCAATTCCGCAATAAACGATGTAGTCCGTGAGGAGGTCGAAATATTATTAGAAAACATCTCCATCAGGGAATCAAAATACCCCCAATGGGTCGCCAACGTGGTCATGGTGAAAAAGAAGAACGGAAAGTGGCGGATGTGCGTAGACTTTACGGATTTAAACAAAGCATGCACCAAAGATTCATTCCCGCTACCTCACATTGACCATCTCATTGACGCAACGGCCGGGCATGAACTACTGAGCTTCTTGGATACCTACTCGGGCTACAATCAGATCCTCATGGAAGAGGAGGACCAGGAGAAGACCGTCTTCATCACCCACCAAGGAACGTACTGCTACAGGGTGATGCCCTTCGGACTAAAAAATATGGGGGCGACATACCAAAAGTTGGTGACCAAAATGTTCAAAGACAAACTCGGCAAGACCATGGAAGTCTACATAGATGACATGTTGGTCAAGTCCAAAAGGAAAGAAGATCACATCAACCACCTGAAAGAAGCCTTCGATATACTCAGGCGGTACAGAATGAAGCTGAATCCTGAAAAGTCTGCATTCGGCATGACCTCAAGAAAATTCTTGGGTTTTCTAGTATCACAAAGGGGTATTGAGGTCAACCCCGACAAATCAAAGCCATAGAAGGAATACCAGAGCACTTAACCAGCAAAAAAACAGGTTCAGAGGCTGACCGGTCGCATCACCGCCCAGTCGAGATTCATCTCACGATCATCTGATATATGCCATAAGTTTTTTGGCGTACTCAAGAAAGACAACGACCTCCAATGGACTTCCGAGTGCGTTCAAGCCCTAAAGGAATTAAAGGCTTATATGTTGTCACCGTTGTTGCTTTCCAAAGCGGAACTGGGGGAACACCTTCTCGTCTACCTCACCGTATCTGAAGTAGTGGTGAGTGCAGTCCTGGTCCGAGAAGATAAAGGTACATAATCCCTCATCTATTACATTAGCAGAACCTTAATCAACACTGAGACGAGGTATCCCCACCTCGAAAAATTAGCCCTGGCCTTGGTCATAGCTTCACGAAATCTTAGACCCTACTTTCAGTGCCATCCTATCTCGGTAGTCACAACTTTCCCCTTGCGGAGTATCTTGCATAAGCCTGAGCTATCAAGCAGGTTAGCCAAGTGGGCCATAGAACTGAGCGAGCATGATATCGCATATCAACCGTGGACGGAGATAAAATCACAAGTCCTTGCTGACTTCGTAGCCGACTTCAGCACAAAAATAATACCCGAAGTCGAAAAAGAAGCCGCACATGCTTCTCCGCAAACACAAGATGTATGTATTTTGTACACCGACGATGCTTCCAATGCGTCAGGGGCCGGACTGGGACTTGTGCTCGAAATCCCGACAGGCAAAGTGGTTCGCCAGTCCATAAGGTGCTCGGACATGACTAACAACGAGGTCGAGTATGAGGCCGTGATTGCAGGGTTAAGGCTAGAACTCAAATACGGGGCGAGGGGCAGGTCATCCTACTCTGTGACTCTCAACTCGTCGTCAACCAAGTCACAGGGACTTTCCAGATAAAAGAGCAAAGGTTACAAAGTACTAGGCCGAGATCTGCAAACTACTGCCCGAGTTCGACGAGTGCCAACTCGACCAAATCCCTCGAGCACAAAACATCAAAGCAGACGGCCTCGCCAAATTAGCGGCAGCAACTAAAAGCATAACCGGAGAAGGAAACATGGTCACCCTCTTCCACTCATCGATAGATCAAATCGAAGTAAGGACTATAAATCTAACTTGGGACTGGCGCAATCGTATTATTACATACTTGCAGGACGGCGTACTCCCAGATGATAAAAAGGAAGCCAAGAAGCTCCGGATGCAAGCGGCCAGGTACAACATCATTCACAACAACCTATACAAAAGGACGTATGGCGGCCTTCTAGCGAAATGCTTAGGCCCGAATCAGACGCGGTGCGTCCTAGAAGAAGTCCATGAAGGCCACTATGGAGCTCACTCAGGCAATCGAGCTCTCATCAGATGTTTTATACGGGAAGGTTAATACTGGCCTACCATGAAAAAAGAGGCCGCAGACTTCGTGAAAAAATATGAACAATGCCAAAAATATGCCCCAATGATTCATCAAGCGGGTGAGCATCTCCACTCGGTCACCTCCCCTTGGAGTTTCATCAAATGGGGAATGGACATCGTCGGCCCCCTCCCTGCGGGGCGAGGTAACGTACAATTTCTTTTTGGTTTTAACTGATTATTTTTCTAAACGGGTAGAAGCATGAGCATTCGCCCAAATACGCGAAAAGGAAGTGATCACCTTCATATGGAAAAACATTGTGTGCCGCTTCGGCCTCCCCAAAGAGATCAGTTGCGACAACAGACTCCAATTTACTGGAAAAATGGTCGCCGAATTTTTTGAGAAGTGGCATATCAAAAGAATACTCTCCACACCATACCACCCCGCGGGCAACGGGCAAGTGGAATCCTCTAAAAAATCAATACTAAACATCATAAAGAAAAAGATTGAGAACGCCAAGGGATTATGGTCGGAGCTATTACCGGAAGTGGTTTGGGCCTATCGCACAACGCCAAAGACGAGCACATGAGAGACACCCTACTCTTTAGTCTATGGGACTGATGCGGTAATACCGGTCGAAGTCGGAGAGCCCAGTTTGCGATATTCCCATGAGAGCGGGCCGAGGAACAATGAAAGCAGAAAGCAAGAGCTCAACAAAATCGAAGAACGGAGAGATATGGCCTACTTAAGGATGGTCGCCCAAAAACAGCAGGCAGAACGCTATTATAACAAAAAGGCCAAGATCAGACCACTCAAAGTCGGGGACTACGTGCTCAAGGCCAAAACATAAGCAATTAAAGACCCGCGGGAAGGCAAACTAGGGACGAATTGGGATGGCCCATACAAAATCATGGCAGCAGCAAATAAAGGGTCATTTCAACTAGAAATAATGGAAGGAAAACTACTGCCAAACAACTGGAACGTTGCCCACCTCAAGTACTTCAACTTTTAATAAAAAGCGTCCTCCAAGTTGCACTCTTTTTCCCTCACTTGAGTTTTGTCCCAATTAGGTTTTCTGGATGAGGTTTTTAACGAGGCGACAAGGGGGACACTTCCAAGTCGAAATACGAACGGAAAGAGACACCGGACGATTAGTTCATTGCCCAACCTCTCAACACGTCTTCAGGTCATCCAATGAAGGGACTAGATAGACTGGGATTGGAATGCCAGCCCGAAAAACATGTAAATTTCTCCAAGTATATGAGCAAAACACAAGTGTATGAAGTTCGCCCATGTTTTCGCCTTAACATCTACCCAGCCCCTAGCCACAATTAAGTAAATCGTATTCGACCTGGTTCAAATTAACTCACATTCGACCTCGTTCGAATCAACTCACATTCAACCTCGCTCGAATTAACTCACATTCGACCTCGCTCGAATTAACTCATATTTGACCTCGCTCGTATTAATTCACATTCGACCTTGTTCGAATTAACTCACATTTGACCTCATTCGAATCAACTCACATTTGAACTAGATCGAATTAACTCATATTCGACCTCGTTCGAATCAACTCACATTAGACCTCACTCGAATTAACTCACATTCGACCTCGTTCGAATTAACTCACATTCGACATTGCTCGAACCAACTCAATACAGGTTACATTCGACCCCGTTCGAATTAACACCTACTAATCCCTGGCCATGACCAAAATCATTTTTTTATGATTAAAACGACAAAACAAAAGAAAGAAGCGTACAAGCCCGAACAGAAAGAAAAGAATTAGATACGAAACAGCGAAAACGACATTTCTTACTTCAAATATATATCTTACAAAGTCTAAAGCAGGTGCCAGCAAAAGTATGTACAAGAATTATAAGCAAAAGAAAGAAAAGCAACTACGCGCTACCTAACTCAGCAGCACTATCTCCACCCGTCTCTCCACCATCGTCGTCGCTGCCGGGATACTCATCTTCGTACCAGGCATCCTGCTCAATCCCTTCCACTTCTTCCTTAGCATCACCATCTTGTGGTGTAGCGGGGTCATAGCCATAAGCAAACTGAGCTTCGCGTGCCTTAGCACGTGCATTCTCTAAGTCGAATTCCAAAACAGCCCCCGTCCTCATCAGATCCCTGAATATATCCAGCTGGGCCTTGGTATGAATCCATTCCTCATACAGATCCCGAGGAACATCAGGAAAAGCAGTACGGGATGAGGACGGTTATACCAATAACTATGCCTTTTCGTCCTCGAGGGCAACAACTTGATCATTAAGGTCCACAACCTCTTTTTCTAACTCTCCAATCCGCGCATCAAGTCGATTCTCTCTGAGCCTAGCCGTCTCCACGGCGCAATCTCGTTCAGAACGGATAACACAGATCGTATCCTCTAAAGCTGCCTTTTTACACGCAGCTGATAACTAGGCCGTGCCTTCTCCAATTCCGCTACCTTCTCGGCGACCTTGCCACTCAAAATGGCCGCTCGAAGTTGACACACCTCAAGCTCGGCACGCAGTGAGACCACTTGGGCCTGAAGGTCGGCGCATTGGGCCTCAACCCCCCTACTCACCTTGAGCTCCTCCTCTTTGTCCTTCAACACCCCCTCGAGCTCACTACATTTTCCAATGACCTTCCTTAATTCGTCATCCTTCTCCTTTAGCTTGTTTCGGAGGGCCCGGAAGTTGTTACTACCACCAAATCACCGGCAAAGCTCACGGTGCTTATCACGATATTCTCAATATTTCCGCTCTATCTTTTGGAAGATAGCCTTACGCCTCTCCTCTCGGTGGGAACTTTCAATCTCCAAGAACACAGTCTGAAAAGAAAGGCAGAGTGGGTAAGAACAAAGTCAGAATCAACATAAAAAAATGAATATGGAAATGGAATACCAAACATACCCTAAGAGCAAGGCCGGCTATGCTCTTTGACAAAGTGGAGTCCTTCAGCTTCTCGAGGGTCTTACCCTCCACATTGGAACACAGTGGACCAAGAGAAGGGACCACGTCCTCCATGTCAACTAATAGATCCCGGTCCAAAGGGATCGCAATAGTTCGCATGCTCCCTTCCAACCTCACCTCAAGCCAGGTGAGTCCTTCCCCCATCATTTTAACCTCCTCGGCATCCATATCGCAGCTCGTGTCATAATCCTCTTCGGCAATACTTTTGCCCTTGGTATCAACCCGACAGGAAGGATCCTCGGTCGGTAGCGAGGTCGATGTCTCACCCCCTTGTAAGGTATCAGGGACTCGTGTCGACAACCCTTCAAAACCCGTTCCAGCCTCAAGGAGCAACGTACATCCCTCGGCCCCACGAAGGCGGCGGGATCATGGACAGCAGCTCGGAATCAACTTTGAGATCAATGGTCTCCGTTTCTCCGATGACAAAGCCATCCATCACCGAACTTCCCACGCGGATACTTCCCTCGCCAATACTGATGGATCGCCTCTTGCAGGGAAGTAAATTATCATCAGTCAGCAACAATCCTTCCTCATCGTCCTCATCAACCAGATGACGCAGAGGGGAAGTGGAAATACCCGCCGCAGTAGTCGACGATCGAGCAGGTCTCACCGTAGCAGTAGGAACAGAAACGACCTTCCTCTTACGGAATGCCAGAGCAGGAGCTTTCTACCTCTTCGAAGACCCTCGACCTACAAAAGTGATTAGAACAAAAACTCTCAAAGTTATGACAAACACGCGACCACAAGGTGAGGACAACATATGTAAAAGGTCACTATATGGACGAACAAACTCACCGGTCGCTGAAAGCTTGGGCCCGAACTTCTGGAAAAAGGCCGGCCACCCATGAATCCCCACTGTGTGAGGCAAGATCTGGCTACCCCATTCGTGAATATCCGCGACCAAAGGAGGAGGCTCGATCTCAGCTGAAGGAGAAAAAGATAGAACGGTTAGACTATGACCAGCAAAATGAGCACTTAGTGAAAATACTTATGGGCGTAATTCCATGCCTCAGGAAATCCATTTGCGTTCACCACCATGTCCTCAGTCTTGACATAGATGTAATTAAACCAGAATCGACGATTTGCTTTATCATCCATCTTTACTACCAAGATTTTGCCTCCACGGTGACGAAGGTGCAACATCGTCCCTCTATGGAAACTCGGCGCGAAAAGGTGCATCAGGTGGCCAAGAGAGACCCCGCGGCAAGCCAATTCCGCATACTTCGTCAGCATGAGGATGAGCTTGTAGATATAAGGAGAAAGCTGAGCCAGACAGATGCTATAGTAGCGGCAGAATTCCTCTACCAATAGGAGAATGGGAAAAGAGTAGCCCACGTAGAATGGATATGTGTAGAACGTGCAATATCCAGGGCGATAAATCTGCACCACATCACGTCCAGCCGGGACCAAATCGGCGTGGACTGGAATTTTGAACTTTGCCCTGAAATTAGCAAGGGCTGCCATGTCCATCTCATACTCTACGGCCTCAGGGTCATCCTCGGCAGATTTGAGAAGTCAGTTCTAGCCTTCTCGCTATGGGGAATTATTTCCTCCATCGTAGGAAAGCTTTCATCTTCTGCAACAATGGCAGCCCCACCGTCATGGGGAGGTATGCACACTGCCAAAGGAACAGGGTCAGGTACCACCTTTAGAACTGGAAGACACATTAACCATTCTGGTTTATGAATAGAGGGGATGAAAATACAGAAGAGTCGAGTAGCAGGAACCACCAAAATCAGTGAAGGTAGTAGTATGAAATAAGGTTAAGAAGACAGAGATTCTGATTAAGGAAGAAGAAGACATGAAAATCCGATTTTTAGAATACAAATAGTGAATCGAAGGATTGAGTATCCCCATTTATAAGAGTTAGGGCATCAATATCGAGGAAGCAAACCATATTTGCCCAGCTCAAGACTCGAAATGGCAGAGGCACGTGAAACGATACAAGGTATCAAAAAAATGCGTAATAATGACGCATGATGACATGACGTCACTCTTAAATGACATGACCCTAGGTTGTGGCTAACGGAAGGCCATATTTCCTTCCCGTTTGAAGTGCTACTACTCGACCTGCTCGCATAAAACTTAACCCTAACTGACAGAGTCCGCTCATCAAGATCGCCCAGGGTCGACATCAATAAGCGGAGGGACTAACTGTATGGGTCAAAATCTGCCTCGGTGGAATTTAGCATGAAGCGGTATCGCGAAAAGCGATATAGTTGAGGTCGATTAGTAGATAACGGAGCTCATAGCCGAGTAGTCAATAATGGTCGAGGTCGAGTATCAAGGGCAGCGCAAACGTGTCACGACCCAACTGGAGGGTCATGACTAGCACCCGGGCCATACTTGCCGAGCACTAACGTACATTTTATCTAACCTTCCTTATTATCTAAGGGCTGACGAGATCAATATAAATGGTAGACATGGATCATGAATAGCCAACAATGAAAGATAATGGCATGAACATACATAACATGGGACGACAATACTGTCAAGAAACTATATATAAGGTACGAGCTACCATACTGCCATGAAAGACTATACAACAAAAATCAGCCGACAAGGCATTCCAAACCATACATGAGTCTACACCTATCTATGAGCCTTTAAAGGAACATAAGTGGTGCAACATTGCTGGAACAGGTCCCCGACATACCCATAATATCTATAACAAAAATGCATACCAAGACCACAGCAAGTTCGGAGAAGGGATCTCGCCAATGAACTGGGCAGCCTACTGTGGTGGAGAAGCTGCGTCTACCAGTCTATCAGGACCTGTAGCACAACATGCAGAGTCCACAAATAAAAAGGACGTCAGTACGAATAAAGTACTGAGTATGTAAAGTAGAAAAGCATAAGTAAGAACAGTAATGTAAATAGGGATAGAGAATATACAACCTGTGACATATGGGTACCTCTGAGGGCTACTGACATGAAATGCATGATACATACATATGTATACATAAACTTTTAAAACATACGCCTCTGTGGGCATCATTATCATCATATCGTACCCGGTCGTAATAGGCTCGGTAAAACGTACCAGGCCATCATAAGGCTCGATAGAATCATACCCGGCCATGTGGAACTCGGTAAAATCCAACTGATAAGTGGTTGAACAATAGGTGACGTACCCGGCCGACTATAGCGCGGCTCGGTAGAGTAAAATAGATACATATATATGGTGCGTGCTGGACTCATTGGAATCACAGTTTGAACCTTTCAGAGTGACGTAAGGTCGGTATCCTCCGTACACGTTATTAGGATTAACTCTTCATCAAGAATCTTATAAGAATCAGGAAGTACCAACAACATTGATAACATAAGAATAAGAGAAGTAACATCAACATCAATCGTTCCATAAGAAGGGCAACAATGTAAGTACTGCTAGCTTCTAAGAGTAAAGTATCTTTGGAAGCTCGTTCATTATATTATGTACAATCGGAGTAGTGCAAAAGAATGAAGGGGATAGCCTCACATACCTTGTATATACTTCCCAACCTCAAGCTATGCAAATGTCACGACTCCTTAGTCTATAATAAGAGAAATGACACTATCATTATCATTTAAGTGTCATAACTATTATGTATCAATCGCAACCTATTTTACGATGAAACGGACAGCACCTCCCCTATTTATATGACTTCCCACAAGTCATGACAATCATCAAACAGCCCAAACAACATCAACAATAATCATATTGAGCCTCCCAAAACAGTCCACCAACCAACAACATTACTACCAAGCCTTTCGATATATATTTCACACGTTCTAGCTTCAACGACTTAGCCGCAACTTGGATAATTTTAAATACATGTAGAGTAAGAGGTTCCTTACCTTTAAACAGAAAGAACAACTCCAATTTGACCTTAATTATTCACGAAATATCCCTCCAACGCTGCCACAAGAACAAGGAAGTGAAACTAGTAATCAATTTGGGTGTTTTGGCACTAGAATTACTTTAGAAGACTTGAAATCACCTAGGGTTGATATTAAAAACTCGAGGGAGTATTTACAGAACATAAAACACTTAAAACAACCTCCCACATGAGCTGGAACAACACAAAAATCAGCAATAACAAGAAGAACAAAAAACTTACTAGCGCCACGGGATTCCCGACACTTGATATGTGTTGTTTGCCCTTTATTTGGGTCTTGGATCAGGAGAGAACCTTGAGAGAGTATTTTTAGGGTTCTAAGGTCTGAATATACTAAAAAAGAATGACTTAAAACGGGGTTGAGGCATCTTATATATATCCATATGTCTTAAACCGCCTATGTGAACCCCACAGAGAGCTGCTTGGCGCAGTCTCGCGAAAACGTGAATATCTCTCTATTCCGAGATCGCATCGACGAACTGTTAAATGCGTTGGAAACTAGACTCATAGATATTCAATTTGGTGGGTAGATCACCTCGTAATTCTAAGTACATTGGGAGAAAACCGTAGTAACATTTGACCTAAAGTATAAGTAAAATTATAAACGTAAGTTGCGACAACTTTTGTCGACTTTTGTTTCATAACTCGCTTGACTTCAAGATTTATGATACGGATGTTATATGATTCAAATAAATTAAAACATGACCTCTTGGGACAATTAAGCACCTCTAGTTTTACCCGAAAATACGGGTTATAACATCCTTGATTCGTTTAACTTCTAATACTTGTTAACCACTCTTATACACCCTTGTATCGTTTAAGACCAATAGGATTAACTTCTTATCATCTCAAAGATAATCTCTTCTCGGATTTACATCGACTAACTTACGGCGTGATCTAAGGTACGCGAATTTGGGTTGTAACAAAACGGATAGTTTTTGTAGTAGAATATTCAGGAGAATATTCTATGGAATATTCTTGGTGTTTGTACTTTTAGGGTTGACTGGGGAATGTCCAATATAAATAGAAAAAGAGATGTGGGGATAAAGATATATGTAATATTCTCGGATAAGAATTTTTTTTAAAAAACAGACTTCCTCTCTAGATAAAAGACAATCACTACCTTTCTAAAGAGACTCGATTGTCTACCATTCCATACTTTTTCAGTTAGATCCAAGAAGGGTCCCAACATTCTAGTAGTTGTTTATCATTCATCATTGTCAGAAAGAAGAATCATCAACCTCATTCAATATTGGATGAATCATTCTCCTTATTTATTTTAATGTCATTTATCGTTATTTATCGCTTGATATTCCTCCATCATTAATGATCTTGAACATTGAATGTACATCACATTTAATCTTCTCTCAACACTGTTCTTGCGTTATTTATGTTAATCGATTTATAGATGTGAAGTTATTATCATTAACTAGGTTTAACCCTTCGTTATACTAAATTAATTAGTTTAATCAAAAATCTACATTTTTTAGTCAAACACTTACATGGCTCAAATACACTTCCTTTCATTCTATGCTAATTAGAAAAAAATCACAACAACAATAACAAACCTAGTATAATTCCACACATGAAATCTAGGGAGAGTAGTGTGTATTAATTATAGGAAGAAATAAGAAATTAATTAAAAAAAATTCACTAATAATCAATCTCATAGATTGTGATCATAGTGAAAGGAAAAGGAAAAAACAACAGTTAATCTATTTGTTACAGCATCCCCGTATGCTTAAAATAAGTTACAAGAACACAACGGTCGATAATAATTCTAATTTGGTATATAATGCAGTAAATTAATCGACGACATATCTATCTATCTATAAAATTAATGTGATGA
Organism: Nicotiana tomentosiformis; assembly: GCF_000390325.3. Lineage (NCBI taxonomy): Eukaryota > Viridiplantae > Streptophyta > Magnoliopsida > Solanales > Solanaceae > Nicotiana > Nicotiana tomentosiformis. The sequence goes on from NC_090813.1 coordinate 182,991,541, forward strand.
TGCCAACTGTCACGATAAAAATACAACAGATGTCAAAATTAGTTAGGTTAGTTAATAATTAGTTACTCTTTTTGAATTTGAATTGGTATAATTATTAATAAATTTAGGAAATTGAAGAATTTTGAACAGTATAACATAAATTTTTAAAAATAAAAATATTTTCAGAGTAAGAAAAAAGATATATATATATATATATATATATATATATATATATATATATATATATATATTAAGCCAATTGATAAGTAATATCAAAATATTAAGCCAATTGACAAGTTAATAAAAAGTCCGCATTAGTAAATGTATACTAAGTACTTGCTAATTTAATAAAAATAAAGAATAAATAAGGAACAAATAATTTATTTAATTACTATATAATGTGTACCATAGAGTTTGTTATATTTATGTACACCACATTAAATAATAAAATAATAACTAATATTTATTAAAGTAATATGATATATTAAATCATAATTTTATAAGATTAATCTTTTGTCAATATTCGTGTATCGCGCGAGCTCTAAAACTAGTACTAAAAATTTATTTACGTTGTCAGATCTAAGACAATTGACTACCTAGTGGTTGTTCGGTAGAATGTATTAGGAAAAATAATACATGTATTAGTTTTGGTATTATTACTTCCTTGTTTTGTAGTGCTTTTCAATATAAGTATTAATTATACTCTATATTCGATATTATTCTTATATATAGCAAAATATGACATTAACAATACCAAAGTTTCTAATACATGAATAAGTATGTATAAAGACAAGACTATTCTTTCAAAACTTTTAATACACCAAACCACACACTGGATAAGAAATAATTCTCGGTATAACGAAGTTCATTATAGTTAATCTCAATATTACTAAAATATCATATTCATTATTATTCTTACGCTGAGTTGCATCTTGAGAAATGCGCCAAGTGTGTGCAGGTTGTGGTCCAGCGTAGTCAAGAACATGGCCGGCCTTTTTATTAACGTGTTTGAATTACAAATTTGAATTCCACTCCAAGCCGCACTTTATTAGAATCTTGACTCTTTCTCTTTTTCTCTTTCTTTTCTTAAATTTGAATTTATATATGTAAAATTTTGAATTATCGTTGCAATTAATTAGTTGATATAAATTGATATTTTTTTCTTTCACACTTACAATAAATAACTGATAATTGTCTTAAAATTGAAGTAAAAATTTATCACATTGTCAATTACACCATATTTTTCATATAAAGTTGGGCTGATCAACATTGCCCTTTGCTTTTTCTCCCTTTCTTTTTTTTCTATATTGCGCTTAAATTATATTTAATCAAAGATTAGTGCCAAAAGAAATTCAAATTTTACATGAAAATGTGTATTTCTCTAGCTATATAAATTGAGAAATCTCTAACTGGTCAACAAATATGCGGAAGAATATTAAGAAAGAAAAAAGGATATAGTGAACTTGAATTGCACCCGTTAGATTAACATAAATTTAAGTTTAAGTTATATGCACCGATAGTATTAAATAAAAATTGATAAAATACATAGTTTATCCATCGACCTTGCATCCAAATTTCTGCTATACACCTCTCCACCACGGGCAACCTTTCACACACCCAACCTTTGTCGAGTGTGTCTAAGACACACTACTTTTTTCTTCACCAGATTTTCAAAGCATGTGTATTGTCACGCGCCAATAAAATTGTGACGCGTGTCATTGACTAATTAATAAAAAGATAGCACATAAAATTATAATTATATCCATATCTTCTTCATCATGTTCATCATAACTGCCATTAGGGGTGTACATAGGTCGGGTTGGTTCGAATTTTCTACTTACCAAACCAAACCAATTGTATCGGGTTATTAAATTTAAATACCAAACCAAACTAATAAAAGTCGATTTTTTAATCTCGAGTTTTCTCGGGTTTTTCGGGTTTTCAGGTTTTCGAGTTTTTTCGGGGATTTTTTTCATAAAATCTTCATAGCGCAAAACGTAAAATTTGTGCTCCAAATATTTCTTTAATCCTAGTAAGACAAAACAATATAAGGTTTTTTTTCAATAAAATAACATAAATATGAGATGAGTCATGTCATTGTACTAAAACATTCAATAATAAAGATAATAAAATTTTATAAAATAAATATTATTAATAAGCCATAATGAAAATAAACATAATTTAAAATTATGACTAATAAGTACTATTATTTACATGACTAACCACTAAAAGAAAAATAAGTTATACATTTTATCTAAACCATGAAAAAACTAAAAAATATATATCCAACACTATTTTCATTCATAGTACAGTTAAATTGAATGTTTTAATAGCATTAGTATTGATTTGATTTTGGTTTAGGATTTATTTGAGTTACTAATATTTATGGACTATAAAATTTATTGGAGCATCCAAAAATTATAAGGTTAAACTTGAAATAATACGTTAAAAGATAAAACTATAAAAAAACTTAAGAAATATTTATAAACTACACTGCAATAAATATTTTTATGTATTTAATATATTTAAAACTTCTATACGTATAATGTCGGGTTGGTTTGGTTTCGGTTTGACTTTTTTTAGTTAAAACCAAACCAAACCAAATATGGTCAGGATTTTTTTTCCCAACACCAAACCAAATCAAACCATAGTCGGGTTTTTTTTCGGTTTGACTCGGATTATCGGGTTGGTGTGGTTTGTCGGTTTTATTTGTACACCCCTAACTGCCATCACCATGCTTTCAATTTTTGTTCGCGCTCTTTCGATTTCACAACTGAAACTGCGAGGTAGTAACTAGTAATAATAAAGAGGAATGTGCATTTCTTAGCAAAGAAGATTAAGAATTTTACAATTTAATTATTTATAAATTTATCCATTAACAAATTTAAAGAATATGCTTATCTGCAAAAGCTTGAGGCAAGCTTTAATAGCTGGGGATATTTTCGAAAAATTCACCCTTTTGAAAATTTTAACTCAGCCATGACAAAAGCTCAAGCTAAGCTTTCTAAAAAAAATAAGAATTTTCTGTGTACATATGCTTGAGCCAAGCTTTAATGGTTGGTGGAGCTACAAAGAGTTTAAATTGTTGAATTCTAATTATAATTTCTTAACAAAAAAATCTACAAAACTAAAGACTAATGATCAGCAAGAATGAGATATGAAAAATCTTGGTAGATCTATTTGAGAAGAGTAGATCGGCCAGAGAGTAGTGGGTCTAAGTGTCAAGGAGCAACTACGATAGGTTTGGTGATTTTTAAACATGAAAGAAATTGAACCTATTTAAAATTTTTAAAAAAACTAAAAAATTAACATCTAATACAAAAATTCTCTTGTTCACGCGCTTCATTTGATGGTAAAGATACGCACTGACCACGTGAACAAAGTGATATGTCTTAAACACACTCTATAAAAGTTGAATGTATAAAAAATTGTCCGTGATAAAGAAGTGTGTAATAGAGATTTGGGTACAGGGTCAATATGTAAACTATGTATTTTGCCAATAAAAATTACACCTCTTAGTTTTCTCGGGCAGCAAATGCTAAAAAGATTTCTTTTCTGAACCTTAGTTTGGATTGAATGCCTAAAAGGACTTCTTTCCTTTACCTTATTCATTTCTCCCCAAAAACAAAAAAAGACCAATAAGAGAAACTGGCTAGTAATCACGTCTTCTCTAGAAAACGTAAATGAAAAAAAACAATTACGCTTTTAGTCCTTGAAATATGTGATATTTATTTTAACGTATTTAATCTTTAATTAATGAAACTATGACTTTTCATTCTTTTTTGTGAATATTCAAAAGTTTAACAATCATTAACTGTAACGGCCATTTAACTACTTATGTGTTATGTTAAATTTGTATTGTTAGTTCATATATTTGAGTAATACAGTTCTAACAATAATATAAATATCATATATTTCATATACTGAATGAACTAAAGAAAATACATATCTAAATTAATCTAAAATTAAATATACTTCGCGAATTATTACAAAGATCAAAATGAGAACTCTATCAATAATCAAGGATCAAAAGTGTTGAAATAAATGGTCAAAAGTATAAGAAGAAAATGCCCTCTTAAAACACGAGATGAATACTGAAAATAGGGCCCACACAACCCGTACTTTTGACTGCCCCATTGTCGCAATTTCCCTCTTTCCACAAAAACATATAAATATCCCTCATTTCCTTTCTTCCTTTCTTCACAAAAACCATCACACAAAAAACACGGAATTTCAACGAACTTTAATCAGAGCGTAAAAGCAACCGGAAAAACGATGTCTTGTGCCGTCGCCATTTCAAATTCACCGGCGTTCTCGCCGGCGTCTAGGGTTCCGGTGACCAAATCTCTCTGTAAATCAGCTTCATTTTCTTCTTCTTCTTCTTCTCCTAATTCATCTAAAACCCTAACGAAATTCCCTTCCTTTACCTCCTCCTCCTCTTCTTCTTCTTCTTCTTCTTCTTCTTCTCCGTCTTTACAATTTCAAATTCTTCGGCTTCAGAAGCCGTTACAGGCATCAGCATCGACTAACCGTATTAGAAATTCTACAGAATGTTCTACTTCTGCGCCGGTTTTGAAGAGGAAAAGACCGGCTAAATTGGATATTCCGGTAGTTTCGACGACTTTTGGGAATTTCCCGGCGACTCCGGCAGCAGCGGCGGCGGATTTTGTGGAGGTTGAGGGCGATGGGTATTATGTTTGTTGTAAGCGTGGTAGGAGAGGTCCGATGGAGGATCGTTACTCTGCACTCGTCGATTTACAAGGAGATTCTAAAGAGGTACTAATTTTTAGCTCATTCTATTCATTTCTTAAGCTCATTTTGCTTAGATAAGACGGGCTCTCTTTTTTTTTTCTTTGTGAATTCAAGTTATATGCACTAACAATGTAAAAATTATTTAGGCACTCATGTCACATATGAGTTAATTATATTTTAATCTCTATGATAACGAGTTTAAGCGTGCACTGACGGTGTAAAATATATTTACGTAATAAGGCCACTTATAGAGTAATTACAGGTAAATCTCGTGATAAACATAATTTGTAACCTGGTAATAACTAACAGGTTAAATATTACTTAGTCACTGATGTTTGTTTCATACGGTCAGTATATATAACTTAAATCTTGTTTAAGAAAAGTATTTATTTCCTTAGAAATTAGACCAATTAGAGCAGTATGAATATTGAGGATTCTTATAGCCGAACCTAATTAGTTTGGGATTGAAGAGGAGTAGTTGTAGTCCTTGTTGTTGTTTACTGTGTTGGGTGAGAGTTTGGCTGGAAATCATCCTTTTTATTAGCTGTCTTTTTTATATTGAAGTTGTTGTGTTTGAGAAGAAGTGACCAGAAAAAGGAAAAAGAATCTGTAACTATAAAAAATGTAGTTGGAAGGAAACTATCAAGTGTTTGATTTTGTAGTCTTTGGAAAATTAAGATATTGTTCTCCCAATAAATAAATAAATAAAACTCCATTGATTAGAGTAATATTCTAATGTGAATCTTAGTATACCATGCTGTATGTGATTGGTTGAATGCAGTTGAAACTGACCCAGGGTTTACTTGTTTCAGGGTATTTTTGGTATATTTGATGGACACGGAGGAGCTAAAGCTGCAGAATTTGCAGCAGAGAACTTGAATAAGAACATTATGGATGAATTAGTAAATAGGAAAGATGATGATGTCGTGGAGGCGCTCAAAAATGGTTATTTGAAGACAGATTCCGAATTTCTTAACCAAGAATTTCGGGGTGGATCATGCTGTGTAACAGCACTGGTCAGGAACGGTGATCTAGTGGTATCCAATGCTGGCGATTGTCGTGCAGTTGTTAGTCGAGGTGGGATTGCTGAAACACTGACTTCGGACCATAAGCCTTCAAGGAAGGACGAGAAGGACAGAATTAAGACTTCGGTGAGCAACTTGACCATGAATTCATGCTTCTTTTTGCCTTTTGCCAAATTGATTAGCTTATATTTTCTGTATAGTTGTTGATTCTATCATGCTTTACTGTTCTGTAGGGTGGCTATGTAGATTGTTGTAATGGTGTTTGGAGAATCCAGGGATCTCTTGCTGTGTCAAGAGGTATTGGAGATCGGTATCTTAAACAATGGATAATTGCAGAGCCTGAGACAAAGGTCGTCGGGCTTCATCCTGAATTGGAGTTCTTAGTTCTTGCTTCGGATGGTTTATGGGATAAAGTCAGCAATCAGGAAGCAGTAGATGCTGCTAGGCCTTTGTGCACAGGCATCAGTAAGCCACAACCCTTGTCGGCCTCAAAAAGCCTCATTGATCTTGCTGTTTCACGAGGTTCTGTTGATGATATAAGTGTGATGATAATTCAACTGCAGCAATTTTGCTGACTCTCCCAATTTAGGTCAGAGAAGAAACTGTTTAATAGTTGGCGCAAAGATGGATTAGTCGGACCGGCGGGTTTCAGTTATCAGATGTCTGAAAAATGTTGGCGAGCTGATGAATTCTTTCTCAACTAACTTCCCAGAATAATAATGAAGATTATAACAAGAAAATTTTGCTTGTAAAAAGTTGTAGGATACCTCTGTAAATTGGGTAGTTTTCAGATATTCTTTACCTTTCCTCCTAATCCCCGTCTGTAATTCTTGTAAAATTTGTGTATACTCTTACGATGTATAGCAGATTGGTGAATGATGAGCAAAACTCTTTCTTATTCATTGCTTCTGCAACAACGACAACACATCCAGTGTAATTTCACAAGTGGGGTGTGGGGAGAATAGTGTGTATGTAGCTTTATCCATACCTTGTGTAGGTAGAGAAATTGTTTCTGATAGACCTTCGGCTCAAATAATCACGCCAGAATAGAGAACGAAATGCAGTAGTGAAAAAGTCAAAGAAGCAGTAACAACAACAAGATAATAGAAAAACCAAATCAAAAGCAACATTATCATGTATTCATAGAAATCTAAGAATATGGAAATACGACAATAACGCTACTAATACTGAAATGAAAGGAAAGACGCTAGACTGCTTACTATCCTTTTACCCTAATTCTCGACTTTCACACCCTCCTACCAAGGGTTATGTCCACGGTAAGCTGGAGATACGCCAAGTCCTACCTAATCTCCTCTTCGCATGCCCAAACCATCTTAGCATCGTGATGGGATGCCAAAATGCTATGCTTTTAGCACATTACTCGCCCTATATTTTGTTGGTCTAATGAGTTATTGTGCGATATTTGAGCTAAATTGTGCTGTTTTATGTGTAGGAACATCGGAAGGAATCATCAAATGAAAATTGCATAAAAAGAGGACAAAAATACAAGAAAAGAGCACAAAAGCATCAAGTATCCAAACCGTGCTACAGACCAGGCTTTGCAAGGTCTATAGCCAGGTTGACTGTGCTATAGACCAGGCTTTGCGAGGTCTATAGCCAGATCGACCGCGCTATAGACCAGGCTTCGCGAGGTCTATAGCCAGGTCGACCGCGCTATAGACCAGACTTTGCGAGGTCTATAGTACGGTAATTAAAAGTCGCGGGTTAAAAGACCCAAACCCGAAATTGGACTGGGGGATTGACATAAATACTCCCCAAATGAGTTATTCTAGGGTTGGACATGATTTTGGAGAAGAAATAGGTTGTCAAGCTGTGGAGCAAGAATCAAACGAGTTTTCCCTTCCTTTATCTCTTTACTTTGTAGTTTCATGTCTTTAAACATTATGTTGATTGTTGTTGTATTTATGAGTAGCTAAACTCTGTAATCTAAGGTTTGATGGAACCCATTGGAGGATGATTCTCTACTGCGTTTAATATAGATTTGCCTTTGATTTTTCTCTACTTGGTCAACTATATTTTCATTGAATGCCATCAATTAACTGTGCATATTTAGTGTGTGTATATTGCTCGAGAGAGAGAGAGAGAGAGAGAGAGAGAGAGTGCACATTTAGGTAGTTATTGAACAACACCACTCCTAACGTAGTTGAGAGATCGATACGGAGGGTTTAAAGGCGGGATTAGAGATAACGAAGCCTTGATGCGATCGTCGTGAGCGGTAAATTAGTGTCAGCTGGCGTAGTTCGAGAGAATGCGTCTAGTAAATTGTAGTAGTTACTCGAGAGAGAGCTACGACACTTAAAGTACTCACGATCAGTAGAAAATATTTAGGTGAATTTATAGAAAACGTAACGGGGAAGATTCCGACAATAGGGGAAATCATAACCTTAGACTTTTCCAAATCTTGTCTATAATATTTGCCTTGTTAGTTATAAATTACTGCATTTTTAATTACTTTGATCTTAGTTAGTAAACTCTCAAATTTTTTTATAATATTTCTGAAGGTTGATTACTTGAATTCGTGGAAAATTATTAGTTGTAATCAACACGTTATTTCCCTGTGGGATTCGACTCCAGACTTGTAAACCGGATTATATTTGCAACGACCGCTAGATCTCTTAGGAGGCATAGTTGGACGTGATCAAATTTTGGCACCGTTGCCGGGGAAATCAACAGTGTTACTAATTACAGCTATAAGAATTTGTAGGATTCTTAGTTTAGTCAATTTTCTCTATTTTTATTCATTACATTGAAATTCTAACGTTTGTGGTCTTGTGTGTTATAGGTGTATACCTAGAAACTTTTCAAGAACTGCTGAATTGTTTGAAGCATTACCGGATCCTGAGGAAACTTTCAAGGTATTAAATCGTGCAAACAAGAAAGATAAACAACAACATCACCTAAGAGAACAAATTGAACCAGACATGGGTGCGCTTTGGATAATCAAAACAATCGAAACAATATGAATGACCCGAACAATCAAGGTGTGGCACCTCTTGTGCCAGAAGCAGCTTTGTATGATTGGGCACAACCCACCGCTGAAACTTTGGCAGTTGCAACTGCAGTCCCTCAGATACAAGCGGAGTCATTTCAAATCACAAACAACATGCTACATCTGCTGCAAAACAAAGGATTATTCTCCGGGTCTTACATTGAAGATCCACAACAGCATCTGAAAAATTTTCTGTCGATTTGTGTCACGCAAAGGCAACTGAATATGACACCAGAAGCAATAAGACTATTGTTGTTTCCATTCTCAGTGACAGGAGAAGCCCAGACTTGGCTTAATTTGCTCTCCATAAATTCCATTACCACTTGGGAGGAATTAGTCAAGCTGTTTTTGAACAAGTTTTACCCACCAAATAAGACCGCCAAGCAAGTTGATGAAATATTGAGCTTCGGGTAGAAACCAGCTGAAACATTACAAGAAACGTGGGAGAGGTTCAAAGGTATGCTGGTTAAGTGTCCACATTATGGCATTCCAAATCAGATGTTGTCAACGGTTTTACATGGGATTGGCGGATAATTTGAAGGCCAATGTTGATGCTTCAGCAGGTGGAGCATTTTTGAGAAAGTCATTTAGAGAATGTAAAATCCTACTAGATAAAATGGCTCAAAACTCAGGCTGGATGTGAAGAGACACTACAATCACCCCTATAGTTCACTCAGTAGCATTGGACCCGAACAACTTTATAGCCGAGAATATGGCTACTTTGATGATACAAATGAGTATCCTCACCAAGAAGATTGATGAATCAGGCGAGAAGCAGGTATACATAGTTGACACGACTAATGGGGGATTATGTACACCATGCATTAACCAACCATACGTGTGTTCGTGGAGTGGTGAAAGTGACAAACAGAATTATCAAGAGAACATAAACTATGTGGGCAACTATGGAGGCTAGAGGCAAGATGGTCAGAATTGGGGGCAGCAAAATCAGCAATATAGACCAGCACATCAACAATACAATAACACCAACAATCTTGGAGCTATGCGACCACAGGGTCAAGTAGTACCTTACCAAATGCAACAGGGGTACAGTCAGCAAAATCAGTAGCTAGCTTATCAACAACCTCAACAACAACAGCTAGTGAGACAAGATGATGGGTTGTCTGAAATTAAAGGAATATTGCAGCAACTGATTGGGTCTAATGGAAAAATGCAAGAGAAGGTGGGAGCACATGAGTCAGCCATAAAAGGCATTGAGATTCAATTATAGCAGATATTTATGGCTCTGAATAATCATCCCCAAGGGACTCTATCTGCGGACACACATGTCAATCCGAAGGAGCAGGGCCCGAATCAGATTATGGCGGTGAGCTTGAGAAATGGTAGAGATCTTGATTTAGAGCAAGAAATTACTCGTGAGAGCCGGTCAACTAAAACACTTGTGACAGTGCCAATTGAGTTAGATGAGTCAACTGAGCTAACATAAGTAAGATTACAACCAGCCCAAGAGGAAATAAATAAGGAAAATAGGTTGCGGAGGAGACTGAGAAAGTGTAGGAAAAGTCATTAGAAAAAGTGCCTGAGCAAGATCTAACTCAAGCTACAGCAAAGAAGCGACCTCCGGCACCCTTCCCGCAGAGGTTGGCCAAATATCAGAAGGATGAACAGTAAAAAAAATTCATGGAAATGCTGAAGCAAATTCAGGTAAACATTCCTCTAATTGATTCTTTGAGGGAGATGCCCGGTTATGCAAAAATGATGAAGGACTTGATGTCTCGTAAGTTTGACTTCCAAGACTTGGCAACTGTCACATTGACACAGATTTGTAGCGCTGTTGTGTCAAGACCTATAGCTGAAAAGTTATCCGACTTTGGAAGCTTCATAATTCCATGCACCATAGGTAGCTATGCGTTTACAAAAGCATTGTGTGATTTGGGAGAAAGTATAAATCTGATGCCATTGTCTATCTATAAAAATTTAGGCATTGGAAGAGCAAGGCCCACATCCATGTTACTGCAACTAGTTGACCGAACGGTGAAAAGGGCATTAGGTATACTTGATGATGTACTTGTGAAAGTTGGAAAATTCGTGTTTCCAGCAGATTTTGTCATTCTAGACTGCAAGGTTGATGAGGAGATTCCCATAATTTTGGGAAGGCCGTTCTTGGCCATAGGGATAGCTATGATTGATTGTGAAATGAAGGAGCTGAAGATGAGGCTGAATAATGAAGAAATAACATTTAATGTGCAAAAGTCTATACGGCGACCCAATGAGTTTGCAAATTGCTCTTTGTTAGACACGGTGGATGTAATCATGGAGGAAGATGATGAGGCACTTAATGAAAAAGACCCTCTAACAGCCTGCCTTATGAACTTAGAAGAAGTAAATAGTGAGGACTTGGCGGAATGGGTGTTGGCTCGTCAAGGGAAATGGTACTGGAAAAGAGAGCTCGAATTCGAGCCTTTACACTCGGAAGAAAGAAAGAACCCTCCAGCCAAGCCATCGATCGAAGCACCACCACAATTGGAGCTGAAACCACTACCATCTCACCTGAGGTATGCTTTCTTGGGACCTAACTCGACTTTACCTGTTATTATCTCATCTGGTTTGTTAGATGTGCAGGTAGAACAACTTTTGCAGGTGTTAAAAGAGTGCAAGACTGCAATTAGTTGGACTATTGTGGACATTAAGGGTATTAGCCCGGCCTTCTGTATGCATAAAATTCTACTGGAATATGGGTACAAACCTTCCAGATAACATCAAAGAAGGCTGAACCCTAATATAAAGGAAGTTATAAAGAAGGAAATGATCAAGTGGTTAGATGCGGGAATTAGTTTTCCCATCTCAGATAGCAACTGGGTTAGCCCAGTTCAATGTGTGCCAAAGAAAGGTGGGATGACTGTTGTGCAAAATAAAAACAATGAGTTGATCTCAACAAGAATAGTTACGGGATGGCGAATTTTCATGGACTATAGAAGATTGAACAAGGACACCCGAAAAAATCATTTTCCCTTGTCGTTCATTGATCAGATACTAGATAGATTGGCAGGGAGGTCTCATTTTTGCTTCTTGGATGGATATTCGGGGTACAATCAGATATTTATTGCCCCGGAGGATAGAGAGAAAACGTCATTCACCTGTCCATATGGCATTTACGCTTTTTGGAGAATGTCGTTTGGCCTATGCAATGCACCCGCCACGTTCCAAAGGTGCTTGATAGCCATCTTCACATATATGGTAGAGGATATAATGGAGGTTTTCATGGATGATTTCTCAGTAGTGGGAAATTCTTTTGATGATTGCCTTAGAAATCTGAAAAGAGTGTTGCGGAGATGTATGGAGACTAATCTGGTGCTAAACTGGAAAAAATGCCATTTCATGGTACAGGAAGGTATAGTCTTGGGACACCTAGTGTCAAGTAATGGCATTGAGATGGACCGTGCTAAAGTCGATGTAATAGAGAAGCTGCCACCACCCACTTATGTCAAGGCAATAAGGAGTTTCCTTGGTCATGCCGGTTTCTACAGGCGTTTTATAAAAGATTTTTCCAAGATTGTTAATCCTTTGTGTAAATTGCTTGAAAAAAATCACCCTTTTGTGTTTTCGGACGACTGCAGGGTAGTTTTTGAGGGATTGAAGAAGAGGTTGGTATCTGCACCTATCATAGTTGCCCCCGACTGGGAGCAACCATTTGAGCTGATGTGTGATGCAAGTGACCATGCTGTAGGAGCAGTACTTGGACAGAGAAAAGATAAAATCATGCATACAATCTACTATGCAAGTAGAACATTAAATGGGGCTCAACTGAATTACATAGTGACATAAAAAGAGATGCTAGCCGTGGTGTTCGCATTTGACAATTTCCGGTCCTACTTGATAGGCTCGAAGGTAATTGTTTATACTGACCATGCTTCTCTCAGGTACCTAATTGATAAGAATGAGTCAAAGTCATGCTTGATTAGATGGGTCCTACTACTACAAGAGTTCGACTTGGAAATCCGTGACCGAAAAGGAACGGAGAACCAAGTTGCCGATCACTTGTCCAGGCTTGAAGGAGCTGAAATGAAGGAGAGGTGGAAGAGATCATGGAGACTTTCCCCGATGAACAACTATTAGCCACGAGCCTTGAGGAAGTGCCATGGTATGCAGACATTGCAAACTACCTGGCAAGCGGTATTGTTCCCTATGAATTGTCTTCTGTGCAAAAGAAAAAGTTCTTTCATGATTCTCGCATGTATTTCTGGGATGAACCATTTTTGTTTCGGATTTGTATTGATAACATGATCTGGAGATGTATTCCCGAGATAGACCAAGCTTCTGATTTGCAGGCATGTCATGCTTTGCCGTATGGAGGTCATTTTGGAGGAGTAAGGACAGCTGCTAAAGTGTTGGAGTCGGGCTTCTATTGGCCGATGTTGTTTAAAGATGCACACTTTTGGGTAAAGAACTGTGATGAGTGTCAAACGACGGGGAATATTTCTCGTCAACATGAGATGCCTATGAACCCAATTCAAGAAGTAGAAGTATTTGATGTATGGGGAATCGAATTTATGGGACCATTTGTCAGCTCATACAACAACAAGTATATACTCATAGTAGTGGACTATGTCTCGAAATGGGTAGAAGTTGTAGCACTCCCAACAAATGATGCAAATGGAGTTATTGGTTTTCTAAAAAAAAATATCTTCACCCGATTTCGAACTCCAAGGGCGATTATCAGTGATGGAGGAACTCACTTCTGCAATCGAGCCTTCGTAAAATTGCTGCAAAAATATAGCGTACGCCATAAGGTTGCCACTCTGTATCACCCACAAATAAGTGGGCAAGTTGAGGTGTCAAACAGAGAAATCAAGAGTGTTTTGACCAAAACTATAAATACGACTCGGACTGATAGGGCGAGAAAATTGGATGATGCACTATGGGCCTACCGCACTGTATTCAAAACTCTGATTGGTATGTCATCGTACAAATTGGTGTTTGGGAAGGCGTGTCACTTACTGGCGGAACTAGAGCATAGAGCTTTATGGGCATTAAGGCAATTAAATCTTGACATTGAGGCCGCTGGCACGAGTAGAGTCATAGAGCTTCATGAACTTGATGAGCTCTGTTATCATGCTTTTGAAAGCACCAGGATGTACAAGGAAAGGATGAAGATCATGCATGATAAGCATATTCAAAAGAGGATTTTAAAACCTGGAGATGTCGTGTTGTTGTATAATTCAAGATTGAAACTATTTTCGGGTAAGCTAAAATCTAGATGGTCGGGACCATTTAGAGTGGTGCAAGTACTCTCAAGTGGAGCTGTAGAAATTAAATCCGAGGATAGAACGAACAGGTTTAGAGTCAATGGGCAAAGGTTAAAACATTACCTCGGCATGGAGCACAATAAAGTTGTATCTATGATTCATTTGAAGGAGCCTCAAATATTGAGTGAACCTTAAGTTCGACAGCATGCATCGTGTCGCGACGTTAAATCAGGCTCTCGTTGGGAGGCAACCCAATTCGTAGTTTATTTTAGCTTAAATATAAATTTTCGTTTGTTTTATGCACTAACAAGTTTTTAGCTAAATCTTGGTGCCTGAACAGGTAATGGAGCACGATGGAAAGTCATGGCGCTTGGAGTTTTTCACAAAACGAAATAAAGATTACATGCATACGCTCCAAACAACGATGCGTACCTCGCGTCACCCAGTTTAATGCACAGCGCACCTGGAAGCAAAACTCGCGTCGCAAACATTTCACCTCGTAGCACAGCTAGCATCGCCTGCTACCCAGCGTGCTTTCTAGCTCGCATCGCCCAATCTTCAGCGTGCTATACAACTCGCCCAGCGAGGGTTATAGCGAGACCAATCTCGTGGCAGTCTCACGTCACAAGGGAAACAACGAGCAAAACCTGGCAGCAGACCTCGCAAAGCCAGGAAAGAACCTCGTGTTATGCCTCGCGTCGCCTGCTTCGCAGCTCACTAAGGAGCTCGCCTCACCAGGTAAGTTTCTCGCTGGGAGCTCGCATCGCCAGGTTCTCAGCATGCATTAGAGATTGCCTCGCACGGTCCTTTGCTCGCTGAAATCATCGCTAGCCATGTTTCTAGCTCGCTATTGGTTTCGCCTGGCCATATCCCATTTTCGCTGTAAAAACTCAGTTGTCCAGCCCCCATGCACGCTTCAGAGATCGCCATGGACCTCACATCACCTACTATCCATTGCTCGCTTGGGAGCTTGCCCAGCCTAAGCACAACGAACCACCCTCTTTCTCGCTAAACACCACACGTCGACAGGTCTTAAGCGTGCTATAGAGCTCGCCTAGCGAGGGATCAAGCGAGGTCAATCTCGCAGCACAGCTTGCATCGCCTGCTGCCCAGCGTGCTTTCCAGCTCGTGTTCCCAGGTAATTACCTCGCGTTTAACCTCGCGTCGCAAGGTATACAGCGAGTAAAACCTGACTTTAAACCTCGCGTCGCAAATGATACAGCTCGCTAAGTAGTACCTCACGTTAGCCTCGCGTCACACGAGTTACAACGAAATAGAGCTTGTTTTTGCCTCACGTCGCGCGGGTTATCGCAAGGTCAATTTTCTTTGCTTTTCAATACCACGTATCAGACCTCGCCCAGCCAGACCACCAGCTCACTATGGACCTCGTGTCGCATGGGTTGTAGTGAGGTCCACCTCGCGGTAGCCCTCGCATCGCCTGCTTCTCCACTCGCTAAGGAGCTCGCGTCACCTGCTTCTAAGATCGATAAGGAGCTTGCCTCGCCAGGTAAATTTCTAGCTGGGAGCTCGCGTTGCCAAGTAACGTGTTTTAATTTTTTAAGCTTTGTTTTCTAACCTCTTTCTATTAAAACACTACAGAAACACACATACCTCACTCAACACAATACATGCCCGTCCCTTTTCCCTTCCCATCACACACAAATTTCATTGAAGACGATTTGCATCCACTCTTTCATTCACATGAGACATCAATTGAAGAACACGTCAATCCTCCTAAGCATCTAAGGTATGTTTCTAACGCTTTCCTCTATCAAAAATTCAAATTGAGTTAAGAAATGCAATTTCACCACTTTTGGGTATATATTCATTGCTACAATGTGCTTGCTCGCCCTAATCCTATAAACCCCATAGGATTGGTATTGTTGTTGGGTAAAAGGTTGATAACATGAAATTCCCAAGCCGATTTGGGGAGGGTGAGGCAATCCCTCATCTTTACAACCACTTTGACAATACTAGTGTACGCTAAGTGTTTGTCGAAATGCCTCAAAGGCACTCCTTACCCAAATGGAGTTCTGGTCTCTAGGATTATAATACTTGTGCTAAGTTGCAATGTACCACTCCAAATTGCAAATTTAGTTGGGCTCAACAGCATCTACATGCATAGTAATTGTGGTAAACACCATTTTGCCATTGCTTTATTTGCATGCTAAAATAAAGAGGTGAAGTCTAAGTAGCCTCAAAATGGTTGAACATCATGTCGTGAACTCTTAAGTGTGGGGTTGCAAGACCATGTTTTGAATTGATTCATCTACTTTATCATTGAGGAACATTCACTTATGCAGGTACGAGTATGCCTCCTAAAAAAGACGATGGTAAAGGCAAGGGCAAGGCTACTGTTCCAACTAAGGCCAAGGCTTCTTCCAAACCACTACCGAAAAAGAGAAAAGGTGGGGAGGCCACTTCAAGCCAAGTTGAAGGGTTGAAAGCAGTTGCAGCTATAGCAGCCACACGCCCACAACCTGAGGGATAACGAGAATTTGGACTGAAGAGCATACCTCAATCTGCCAAGGATTGGTACAAGCTTTGTCGGCCGAGACATATACATTCTGAGTCAGCTATTCATGAGCGAAGCCTACAAGCTAAGTACCAATAAATTTAGAAAGGTATTCATAACCTTGGCTTAAGCTACGTGTTTAGAAACACCGGGGAGATAAATGTCAACCTTGTTCGGGAATTTTATGCCGGTTTTGATCCGAATGATCCTGAGCAGCTGGTGCCTATTAGAGGAAGGTTGATCGATTTTTCGGCAACAACTATATGCAATTTTTTGGGAGCTCCGGATGTTCCACAGGAACCCTTGGACAACTTCATCACCCATCCTACATATCAGGCATTGAGACACACTCTCTATGGTGTCAATTCTGTGGCTGCTTGGGTTCGTGACAAGAAAATCCAACGCCATAGGAAATTTCCAAAGAAAAAAATGAAGCTGGAAGCTCAAGTGTGGCTGAAATTAATCAACACGCGACTATTACCATGCAATCATGAGACTCTTATAAGCCGTGAAAGGATATGCGTGTTGTACTTCCTCATGACTGGCCAGAAAGTGAATGTGGGCCACTTAATACGCTACCAGATGTCCCAGGTGAGAAAAAGCAAGCGCATTGACAGATTGTCCTTTGCCAACATGTTGACTCAGTACCTGCGCAAAGAAGAGGTGGAGGAGGAGCGGGATTTTGATAGATCCATTCCTCCACCCCTCAGACTAATGGACATCACAAGCATACGAGTGAAAGAGGAGAATGCCATAGCCACAATGACAGGTGCCGAGCGCAATGCTTGAGATGCCAGCCTTATGGCACATCTATATGGGATGATAGATTTACAGCTCAAGATTGGGGGAAGGCCGGCCACTACTGAGGAGGGGCCACCTTGGAGGAGCGTTATACACTCAATCCTCATGCACAACAGCTAGTTAGGCTTGGCGATGGGCAGCGACTCCCAGATGATGAGGATGTCAACACACCAGTATTTTCCGAGGCCGAGCCAGAGCAGTCCGACGAGGATGATGATGATGATGCTGAGGGAGAAGAGGATGAGGACTGGACAGGTGCAGATGGAGCCTTCGACGATGAGGGCGAGGACTATGTCTGATCAGGGAGTTTTTCCAACCACCTTACATGTTTTTGTGTTTATGAATTTATATATGCATTGAGGACAATGCATGATCTAAGTGTGGGGTGGAAGGTATTCTCTGTCATTTGTAAATATTAGATAAACTATTTAGTTCGTGTGTTTAATGTTTATTTTATTTTCATATTTTCCCTTATTTAATAAATAAATAAAAGTAAAAAAAATGAAATGACTGGACTTTTTCCGATGATGGATCTCTTAGGAAGCTTTCTTGAGGGACTTAAGTCTAACAAAAAAAAGAAAATAAATAAATAAATAAATATATATAAATATATATATAAGTCTTTTTATTATTGTAGATAGTAATAATCTCTCGTGATTTTTCTTTGTGCATCGGTTCTTTTTCACGGGATGTAGTTGAACCGGGTAGTAGTTTTTGTTTTGTCTTTAGATTAGAATAGAATTTAAGGAATTAATGAAAGGAAAAATGAGAAATGCTAGGCGTCTTTGACTAGTTTGATAGTAGCATATTTAGGCTCTAACATGTGTAGTACCTTCCCTATGGTTTGAAAATGTTTATTATGACTTGTTGAGTAATAACATATTTATTGACGCCTATATCTCATTTTCTTGGCTTGTGTCACTTTGTGTTTGATGCTTAATATTTTACGGCTCTGTGAATACTTGCAATTGTTTGAGAATAGGAATGGAACCGTCCTTGGTGAGTCATGTGTCATGTGTGGTGAAAAATTGTATAGTCTGTATCATTGCATTAGAGTCTAGAACTTGCCCGGTATGTGAGTTGAAGTAAAATATTAGGTTTTGCTCGGTTTGAAAAATGATTTTAGGCTTTCTTTGATATTTTTGAACTTAATGCCTACCACAAATAAAATTTATCCCTAGTCAATCCTTTCGAGCCTATAGACTTTTATTTGGCAACCACACTGCAAGCCTATGCTCATTTGTACTTAATTAATATTATTTTGATCCTTGTACCTCGTAAAGTACTTTAATTGGGGTGACTTTCGAGTGGAACCAATGGGTTACTTTCGAGTGGAACCAATGAAATAAAGAAGGGTGCACTTATTTTATAAAATAATACACACTAGCGAAAACTAAAAAAAAAAATCTTGTTCTTGCTAGTGGGTGTGAATTAAAGTAGTGCTTAAAGAAAGAGAAAATACTTTGAGGATGATATTGTTTGAGAAAATACAGTTGGGTTGAAGAAAAATGCGCTTAAATTTAATTACGTGATGTGTTAAAGTATTTAGTAGGGTTAGTCACTATTCTTAAATTTATCCTACCCGTCCTGAAGCCAACATTACAACCATAAAAAGTCCTAATTGATTTTAGATCGAGCAAGCCTACATTAGTAGAGGTTTACATAATGGGCAAGCCTATGGTACTTTGTGCATGCATGTGACTTCTTTGTGAGAGTAAAAAATTTCTTTGATATATGAGAATCCTTAAAATATATTTGAGCATTTGATTCGAATGTGTGGATTCAACTTACTCTCTTGTTCTTGTTGTGAGGGCACATGATTTTGCAAGGGATAGGTGACGTTATTAGATTTCTCTATGATGTTAAGTGTTCAAGTCATGAATGCATTATGATATTGAGTCAGATTGTGAGGATAGGATTGTTAGAAATATGTTGTCCTTTTGTTGAATAAAGATTTGAAATATGGCATAAAATAAAGGGAAATGTGTGTCGAAGACATATGCTAAAGTTTAATTGCTGCTATCAACCATAGTCATAGGTATGGTGTGCTTCGGATGTGCTAAAAGAAAATAAAAATGCTCTAGGAATTGATGGTTGACTCGAGGACGAGCAACGTTTAAGTGTGGGGTGGTGATGTGATGCCAAAATGCTATACTTTTAGCACATTACTCGCCCTCTATTTTGTTGATCTAATGAGTTATTGTGCGATATTTGAGCTAAATAATATTGTTTTATGTGTAGATACATCATAAGGAATCATCAAATGAAAATTACACAAAAAGAGGACAAAAATACAAGAAAAGAGTACAAAAGCATCAAGTATCCAAACCGTGCTACAGACCAGGCTTTGCAAGGTCTATAGCACGGTAATTAAAAGTCGCGGGTTAAAAGACCCAAACCCGAAATTGGACCGGGGGATTGACATAAACACTCACCAAATGAGTTATTCTAGGGTTGGACATGATTTTTGAGAAGAAATAGGCTGCCAAGCAATGTGGAGCAAGAATCAAATGAGTTTTCCCTTCCTTTATCTCTTTACTTTGTAGTTTCGTGTCTTTAAACATTATGTTGATTGTTGTTGTATTTATGAGTAACTAAACTCTTTAATCTAAGGTTTGATGGAACCTATTGGAGGATGATTCTTTACTGCGTTTAATATAGATTTGCCTTTGATTTTTCTCCACTTGTTCAACTATATTTTCATTGTTGTTAATTGAATGGCCATCAATTAACTGTGCCTATTTAGTGTGTATATTGCTCGAGAGAGAGTGCACATTTAGGTAGTTGTTGAATAACACCACTCCTAACGTAGTTGAGAGATCGATACAGGGGGGTTAAAGGCGGGATTAGAGATAACGAAGCCTTGGTGCAATCGTTGTGAGTGGTAAATTAGTGCCAGCTAGCGTAGTTCGAGAGAATACGTCTAGTAAATTATAGTAGTTACTCGAAAGAGAGCTACGACACTTAAAGTACTCACGATCGGTAGAAAATATTTTGGCGAATTTATAGGAAACGTAGCGGGGAAGATTCCGACAATAGGGGAAATCATAACCTTAGACTTTTCTAAATCTTGTCTACAATATTTGCCTTGTTAGTTATAAATTACTGCCTTTTTAATTACTTTGATCTTAGTTAGTAAACTCTCAAATTATTTTATAATATTTCTAAAGGTTGATTACTTGAATTCGTGCAAAACTATTAGTTGTAATCAACACGTTATTTCCCTGTGGGATTCGACTCCGGACTTATAAATCGGATTATATTTGCAACGACCGCTAGATCTCTTAGGAGGCATAGTTGGGCGTGATCACATCACTTCCCGCATCTTGTCCACCTTGTCCCGAATATCTTCATTCCTTACCATCTCTCCTAGTATGCCCATATTATTCATTGCTTCTATGACTGAATATTTTACTGAGCTCTAGCTGAGCTAAATCTTGAAATTTAAGTTTTGTTTGTATTAACTAAGGTATTTTACCATATTTGTTTAGTTATTTGCACTCAGTATTTGAAAACTCAAGATTAATTACGTGTGGAATTGATATTAATTCCAGTTAATGTGAATATACTCAGTATACTTAATTAAGGTTTAAGGGACGTGCCTTCTATCATCCTTTCTTTTCAAATTTAGTACTTTCAGATAATTAGGTATAATGATATTTGCATAAGAGCTGTTGGTTTAAAATTGACCTATATGTAAGGGGAAGAGTTCGATCATCTTCTGGCAATTCAGAACATTATTATTGTTTTTTCTTAAAGATCCCAAATTCGTAGTACGAAAGAATGAGTAATGAGGAGTTTAAAAACCAAAAAACTATCAAGAGCTAGATATACATTAACAAGAGTTTATTTTCATTAGCGGACTGAACAATGCGTTTGTGAATTTAACAAAACCCAGTGGTATGTTAGTCGAATCCTATATATATGTGCCAAAAATAAGTATAAATAAAGTCAGATATACATTTCAGAATTCACTTACTCAGCTCAAAACTCGCAATATTTAAATTGCTGATATAGCATATAAAAAAGAGATTAATTCGGTCTGAGATGAAAAGTTGTTGTCTAGACAAGATTTTATAGCATATGAAGAGATTTGGTAGGTTGGAGTGAAGGATGTCCAAATTCAAATTTGGATCCCTATTTGAATGAATTTGACTTCCCATTATTGGTGCATACATATACTATTATCTTAAGTCACTAATATCCTCAATAAGAATCAATAATTATCTCCAATGTATATTTTTATGCCTTAATCTGTTCCTAGACTAAGTTCAGTTCATTTGCACCAGTCCCTAATCTTATTATTTTACATTACAAGAAAACAGATAAATGATCTCTTAGCTGTGCTGTATGGATATTCTTCATAAGTCTCTTGTCGGCATGCATGTTTCTTTTGTGGGCATTTGGTGAGTTGTCATTTTCTTTAAGAAGGGATTTTTTTGCCTTTTTCTTTTTTGTTGGTTTCATTTTTGGTATCCTAATAAAATATAAATAACTTCTACTACTTTTTAAATTTATTTTTATTTTATATAATATTAATCTAAAATGAATTTAATTTGATTAACATGGTTATTGATGGTTCCGTTTGGGATTAAGGTTTAATCAGTAGTGGAGCCTAGATTCATAACAAGGAGATTCAAAAGTGTAAGAACACGCATACTTAGGATTTGAACTTGTGACCTAAAGTAATTTTTGAAGCACATTTACTCCTAAAATTAAAATTTTTCTTATGTCAAGGAGATTCAAAAAATTATTTATTTTATTTGAACAATATAAATTTTCAATGAAGAGATTCAACTAAAATCTCTTTATTGAACTTAGTCCGCCACTAGGCGTAGTTGTTCTAATTCGAATTTGTACCAAATAAATAATCAGTAACAATTTTTTGACAAATGACATTCTCAAATTGAAGGGGTAAGTTATTTTTTCCAAGAGTGATAATAAGTGATGAAAGCTCGATTTCACACTCTAAAATACAAAATAATAATTAATGTAATTATATTAATCCACAATATTTATTCAAACTAATATATTTTGAATGCAAAATATAATTTAAATTATTTTATGAATTTTAATGCCTACAATAATATCTCTTTTTATAATAATTGGGAATCCAAAATTTAGTGGTTCGACAAATTCAGCTATGTGTCGGATAACCCATTAAGGGGGTAGAGAACTCAAGATTCTCCAATTTTAGAGCTCAAATCTGCAACCATGTTCAAGGATGAAAGCAGAACAATTAATCCAAATAGCCGCTCACCAAAAATAGTTGTTGGAGGTATAATATATACATATAATCAATGTATAATCTATGTATATGGCTAAAAAAGACTGTGAATATAATTACCGACTGTAATTATTACCGAATATAATCACTACCGACTATTTGTGCAAAGAACCCATGAAAGTATCCTAACCAGCTCACCGCACCCGCGCACCCCGGGATGGTGTCATAATATTCTTTTCTTCATGTCTTCGCAACAATTCACACAGCTTCATAGGTACTACTTTTAGTATAAAAACGTACAGCCTACTACATAAAACATTTCGTATTCACGCAAGTTTGGGAAAGGGTTACACCTCAAGAATGTGATATAGACATCCTGTCTAATTCAAGCATTACTGGCTACTTTCACAGCTCGAATTCATGACATATAGGTCACACAAAAATAACTTTATCGTTGCTCCAAGACTTTCCATAACTACTATTATTTTTTAAGTATTACTGATTTTTCTGCTTAAGACTAGCAGAACCCAAATCAAGATTATTCTAGATTTTAAGATGCCGCATGAATTGGTTTCACATGATTTGTCGTCTAATTTTACTCCTAACATCCGTCTAATTTGTTGTCTACGTCCCTATGAAAAATGAAAGTGCGTTCCTTCTTGGAAAAGATCGCTACATGACTCTCTTTGCTTTTTCCTCGTCTTTTTCGATCTTACTTGTTGTTTGCTCCTTTTTGTCTATTTTCAGACCGAACAAAAAGTGAAATGGTCTGTTGTAGGGTCTTTGCTAAATGATTTGATAGTATAATTCAGACTAAATTTTATGGATGGACTACAAAAATTACTATTCTCTCTTTTATCACACAAAAATTATTTTATTTTACTCCGATTATCAAAAAAATATTTTGAACAGATTTTATAAAACTCCTTCATGAAAAGTGACATGGCAGCCTCAATTAGTGTTTTGTATTGATTAAGCAAGTTATATATATTAACTCATGCCTTGACCCAGTTGCCCGAACGAAGCTCCTTTCTCTTCATAATCTGAACCTGTCGTGATTTACCCATGTCTTGACCCATTTGAAGTGCAACTTAAGAAAATTTTCAGTTCATCTAATGAAACTAATTAAAATGCAAAAATGGGATACCTTAAACTGCAAAATATAAAAGGACTAAATAAAGTGAAACCATTTCATAACATTGCATTCTAATATATGTCAAAATGTTAGGCTATTAAACAAGACCAATATTTATCCGAAAAACGGATAGAGTTGAATTTGTACGTAGTTTTAAGGGTATGTGGTATAATTTGACACAAATCATAAGAGTAAATAGAAATATCGAATATTGACTGTAAAGAATGAAAAATAAGCAAAGTTGAAAAGAGGATGATTTATGGATTAAGCAAGATGAATCAATCTATGAAACTAAAAAAAATGATAATTCTTCAATAGGGGAGTGTATGATATCTTAGTTACAATGTATGCCAAAACTTGTCCCTTTTACAGAAATATAACCATCCCTTTTATAGTGGGGGATCCTATTTTAGATATAATTAAAAATACATAGTGGGGAACCCATGATAAATCAGTTTTTCCCTAATTCCCGCCGAGATTCTCTCCTTTAGTGTTGCTGCAATGGCTCTTGTCTATGAGCTTGATCTTGATCGGACTCGGTATTGGTCGATATTGGTCGGTTTCCAGTTTTGGAGCTCGATGCGGATGTGAGATCGATGCCGACTCGGGGTCCGGTAATGACTTGGGCTCGGTATTGGTTGGCCTCTGGCCCTTAAGCTCGATTCCATCATATCTCATCATAATTCGATTCGGACCCGAGCTCGATAATGACTTCGAGCTCGGTATTTGACCTGTCCCTGAAATTTAAAGCTCGTTTGTACCTTCTTCGGATCCCATCTCGATCAGTCGTATGAAGGCCGAAATCAGTTTCGACCGTATATAGATAATCCCATCGTTTCTCGGGAAGAATGTGGCGATAAATGATATGATTTCCTAATGACTCGATTGGATATGCACTGACGTTTGCATTGAGCCCGACCATAACATACATGATAGCTGTCCAGTCGGTTCAGTTAACCAAGGCATTTAATGCGTGTTAGACGGTGGTCGGCCACCGCTGGTATTGAACCGCCATTGCTCAATCTATAAATAGCCCCTCATTTTACCATTTGTCATTTTTACCTCTTCAATCTCCAAATTTTTCCCAGTCTTTCTTCTGAGTTCATCTGTAAATCCTTGATTCTTTACTGCAAAATCTCTCTTCAAAAATACCAAATCTTTGCCATCTCCTTCTATTCTCGATTCCCAAAAACAAAAATGGTAAAAATATCAAAAATCGTTCCTCAAAAAGAGAAAGCTTCTTCCTCACAGCCTGCCGCCTACAAAACACTGGTGGAGCCACGACCTGAGGAGGAGTGCGTTCCTAGGGCGTGTGTTCTTACCTCTAATTTTAAGGTCGATAAAGGCTCATCGGTTCCCGGCCGATGTGAGCCAGTATCGAGGTATATATGTTCGATAACCGAGGGGCATCTCGAACAATTAAGGAAAGATTGCAATTGGGAGAACAAAGAAATAGTAATCCCGTCTTCTGAGGAAGATATCACCACTTACGTGAAAGAGTTTTTAAGTGTGTATACTTACCCTTTCACGTTAGATCCCTCGACCCTGTTATTATCTCTTTATGTCGTCAATACAAAATAACCTTAGGCTAGATCCATCCTTCTTCTTGACGGATCATTATTTTGATATGTTACTTCGTGAACAAAATCGAGGGGATGTCTTTCACCCTCGACCATCTCATTCGATTGTACTGCCCTCCCCTCTTTTGAGACAGGTTAATAAAACATCAGCACCGGGCTACCAAGGTTCTGTTCTCGAGCATAGACGAGGACAGGGATCGAGGCTGGATGGGCAGGTTTGTTCGAGTGAAGACTTCGAACCTGATTCTGACTGAAAAAATGCCACTTCCCGAGGAGTGGAACATGAAGCGTAAGTGTAATTCTGTTGTTATCTCCTACTATTTTGCCCCTTCATTTCTTTCTTACTGATATCCCTTTTTTGTGATGCAGCGGTTCCTTGGATGCTCGGTGCGGTTCCCGACCTCAAGAACTGGGTACGGGATCTAGCTTTGACCTCCACATATGCCGAGCGCTCATGGCATGATTTATCAAAGGGTCGATGGAAGGCCAAAAATCATGGTAAGCCTCTTTCTCGTATCTTTGGTAGTTCGAATGAGATGCTTTCCATATACTTAAATCAATTTTCTTGTATGTAGGTGTGGGCAAAGATGCGGTTCTGAGGCCCCTGTCCGTCGAGGAAGAGGCTTCGACCTCTGTTCCGAAACCGGTGAAGGATAATAAGAGAAAAAGGGTCTCTGCTCCCGAAGATGCAAAATCGAAGATGAGGATGGCTCGTAAGCCGAGAAAGAATGCCATCCCTTTAAACATAGAATCGGTTCTGCATCTAAGGGATGAAGATGAAGAAGAAGAAGAAGAAGAAGAAGAAGAAGAAGAAGAAAACGACGGGTCCGTACTGGTGGACCGAGTGAAGAAAACCATCGATGCCCCAAAGGAAGCTGGATTGAAGGTGGTTCATGTGTCTCCGCCTCGGACTGAGGTGATATTGGAGAAGGATTCGGGCAAAGTCTTCGATTTAGTGGAGGTCGAGGGTGTCTCCCACCGAAGTTGACAACCGGTGGGTATATCCGAGAGGGCCGATCCCAAAGCTCTCCGAACCGAGGAGAACGCTCCAAGCGACTCGCTTGGGGCAATAGTAATGGAAGGCTTGCCTAATCTCCCTGCCTTTTCCGAAGGGGCGATTCCAGAGGCCCAAGCTTTGGGGGTCCTTGAGGTGGACGAGCTTCATAGAGGAGAGGACCCTTTTTATGACTTGTTTATCGGTATCGAGGATACTGCCGGCCCTAATGATGCATTGGGTCTTTTTCACGAAGTGCAGCAGGCTTTGAATCGAGTAAGCCTTAATTCCCTTCGTTAACACCACTTTTATGTTTACTATTCTTTTCTAACTTCCTTTCTTTTTTCTTCGTAGGTCATGACGGTTCATTGAGAAGCATGTTCTTGGTCTCGAGCTGAGCTGCATCTGTTCGAGGATGACCTTCGATGGGTTACGGATGAGAGGAATGCCCTTAGACTCCTTTCCGGTCAAAGGGAAGAAGAAATCAAAGGCCTTCGAGTTGAGTTGGCCAAGGCTCGCCAAGACCAGACTGACCTGACTGAGCAGGTAATGATAATATTAAGAACTCATGGGCTTGATTCAGGATCAGAGGCTAATATTTCGATCTCACAGCTGCATCAGAAGCTCGAGACGATCGGGCAGTTTCGTAAGGAAGTTGATATAATAAGGGCGGAGACCAAGGGATGGAAAGATGGCATGGACCGTCTTGCTGCATAAAAAGAAACTGTTCGGGCCCAATTATTATCGACTACAAGCCAACTTCAAGGCATGAAGGAGAAGAGCTTGGTTCAAGCGAGAAGACTAGAAGCACTCGAGGCTCGGTTGGCCTCCGAACTTGCCAAGTCCAAATCTGATGCCGAGGAAGCAAAGGCTAATGCGGATGCATTCATGGCCGTCTATCGGGCCGATGCTGAAACTACTCAGGTATAGGCAAGAGAGGTAGCCGAGGCCGCTAGAACTCGAGCGCATTGGGTTCCCGAACTTGCTAAATGCCGATCTATGAGGGAGACTCTTGAGGAGATCCATGCTCGAGGTTTACGATCTCACTGAAGAGATAAAAAAGGGCTAAAGAGCTCGAAGCCGATGCTGAAGCCTTGGCTTCCGATGATGACGATGATGATGATAATGACGATGATGATGGGAGCAAGAACGGGTCCGAGAGCGGGGAGGAGTCCGATGGAGAAGAGATCGTCCTCGGAGATAACCAAGAAACTTAGCCCTTAGTTTCTATTTAGGTCTTTTATGTAGGGTCCTGTTCGGACATTGTAAATATTCTTGTATATATATATATATAAAGATCTTTTCTTTTCCCGACTTGCCTATGTCTTATTCTCTGTCTTGTGAAGATTTTGTTTCATTAACTGGGTGAGTGTTTGCTCGAACTTGAATATAAAACAACCCTTAGGCTTAATGGTTGAGTGAGTGATTTTTCGAACTTAAAATAAGATTAGCCCGTAGATTTAGTAGTCGAGTGAGTGCTTGCTCGAACTCGAAGTAATATAACCCGTAGGTTTAATGGTTGAGTGAGTGATTTTATCGAACTCAAAATAAGAGTAGCATGTAGGCTTAGTAGTCGAGTGAGTACTTGCTCGAACTCGAAGTAATGTAGCCCGTAGGCTTAATGGTTGAGTGAGTGATTTCTCAAACTCGAAGTAATGTAGCCCGTAGGCTTAATGATTGAGTGAGTGATTTCTTGAACTCAAAATAAGAGTAGCCCGTAGGCTTAGTGGTCGAGTGAGTGTCTGCTCGAACCCGAAGCAATGTAGCCTGTAGGCTTAATGGTTGAGTGAGTGATTTCTTGAACTCAAAATAAGAGTAGCCCGTAGACTTAGTAGTCAAGTGAGTGCTTTCTCGAACTCGAAGTAATATAGCCCGTAGGCTTAATGGTTGAGTGAGTGATTTCTTGAACTCAAAATAAGAGTAGCCCGTAGACTTAGTAGTCGAGTGAGTGCTTTCTTGAACTCGAAGTAATGTAGCCCATAGGCTTAATGGTTGAGTGAGTGATTTCTTAAACTCAAAATAAGAGTAGCCCGTAGGCTTAGTAGTCGAGTGAGTGCTTTCTTGAACTCGAAGTAATGTAGCCCGTAAGCTTAATGGTTGATTGAGTGATTTCTCGAATTCAAAATAATAGTAGCCCGTAGGCTTAGTAGTTGAGTGAGTGCTTGCTCGAACTCGAAGTAATGTAACTCGTAGGCTTAATAGTTGAGTGAGTGATTTCTCGAACTCAAAATAAGAGTAGCCCATAGGCTTAGTGGTCGAGTGAGTGCCTGCTGGAACTAGAAGTAATGTAGCCCATAGGCTTAATGGTTGAGTGAGTGATTTCTCGAACTCAAAATAAGAGTAGCTCGTAGGCTTAGTAGTCGAGTGAGTGCTTGCTCGAACTCGAAGTAATGTAGCCTGTAGGCTTAATGGTTGAGTGAGTGATTTCTAGAACTCAAAATAAGAGTAGCCCGTAGGCTTAGTAGTCGAGTGAGTGCTTGCTCGAACTCGAAGTAATGTAGCCCGTAGGCTTAATGGTTGAGTGAGTGATTTATCGAACTCAAAATAAGAGTAGCCCATAGGCTTAGTGGTCGAGTGAGTGCTTGCTCGAACTCAAAGTAATGTAGCCCGTAGGCTTAATGGTTGAGTGAGTGATTTCTCGAACTCAAAATAAGAGTAGCCCGTAGGCTTAGTAGTCGAGTGAGTGCCTGCTCGAACTCGAAGTAATGTAGCATGTAGGCTTAATGGTTGAGTGAGTGATTTCTCGAATCAAAATAAGAGTAGCTCGTAGGCTTAGTGGTCGAGTGAGTGCTTGCTCGAACTCGAAGTAATGTAGCCCGTAGGCTTAATGGTTGAGTGAGTGATTTCTCGAACTCAAAATAAGAGTATCCCCTAGGCTTAGTAGTCGAGTGAGTGCTTGCTTGAACTCGAAGTAATGTAGCCCGTAGGCTTTATTAGTCGAGTGGCAGTCCCCAATTTGTGGGATAATGGTCAGCCCTTGAGCATGTTTGCATAATAGATCATGAAATAGAGGATGGGTTTTGAGACATGAGATAGGGGCAAAGAAGTTTCTTTTCATGTCGTTATACATGTGTTTATATTTTGTACCAGGGACCGAGCAATCTACACGAGCATGGTTCGTTTTGACCATTTGGCTCTTGCAGTTTTTTTCTATCGGAACCCTGTTGTTATGAAGTAACTTTCTTGCATCGAACTTGATAATCGAACATTGAACTTGATATATTTGAGGGTAATGCCCCACCAGTATTCGAGGTTGATTGTAAAGAGGCCTCGTATACTGTTGAATTGTTCTAAGTTAGCACGGTCAATGGTTTCCTCATTAAAAACCTTGCCGAAAAACCCATTTGGGACAAAAATGGTCTAAGGGAAAAAGAGTGTAATACGTTCTTTCAGACCTAAGGCTTCATTTGAATGATCCATCCTTGTTCTTGATTGAACTCCTGCAAGGGTCAGTTTCGAAATATAAATGAACATGGGAGGGTCGTACCTTAGCAGTAGAATCATTTTAGGTGCGACACGTTCTAATTGTTTGGTAGTTGTTTGACTTTTATAATACCGAGCTTGTAGGATCCTTTACCGACGTTTTCGAGTACCTGATGCAGTCCTTCCCAGTTTGGACCCAGTTTTCCTTCATTTGGATTTCGGGTGCTAAGGGTGACTTTCCTTAGTACCAAGTCCCTGATTTTAAAATGGCGAAGATTAGTTCTTCGATTATAGTATCTTTCGATCCACTACTTTTGGGCGGCCAATTGGACGAGAGCACCTTCTCGTTTTTCATCCAATAATTCGAGGCTAGTATTCATAGCCTCGTAATTTGACTCTTCTGTTGTATATCGAAACCTGGCACTGGGTTCCCCGACTTCGACTGGAATCAAGACTTCGGAGCCATATAATAAGGAGAATGGGGTTGCCTCCGTACTGGATTTTGATGTTGTTCGATATGCCCAAAGAACTTCGGGTAGGATTTCTCTCTATTTTCCCTTAGCGCCGTTCAACCTTTTATTTAGGTTTTGAATGATAGTCTTGTTCGTCGATTCGGCCTGTCCATTCCCACTAGGGTGATACGGTGTCGATAATATCCTTTTTATTTTGTGGTCTTTGAGGAATTTTGTCACTTTGCTGCCGATAAATTATTTCCCATTGTCATACACTATTTAGGCGGGTATCCCAAATCGACATACGATATGATCCCAGATGAGTCTATAACCTCTTTCTCTCTTACTTTCTCGAACGCCTGTGCTTCAACCCATTTAGAGAAATAGTCAGTCATAAATAAAATAGACTTAGCTTTACCTGGGGCCGATGGCAGAGGGCCAACGATATCCATTCCCCATTTCATGAATGGCCATGGGGATAGGACTGAGTGAAGTTGCTCTCCGGGCTGATGGATCATCGGTGCAAACCTTTGACATTTGTCACATTTTCGAACAAACTCATTTGCATATTTGTCCATATTGATCCAATAATATCCTGCTCTGATTATTTTTCGGACTAATGAATCGGCACCGGAATGATTTCCACAAGTACCCTCGTGAATCTCACGTATGATGTAATCGGTGTCTCCTGGACCTAAGCATACTACCAAAGGTCCATTGAATGTCCTTCGGTATAATGTTCCATCTATAGTCAATGTGAATCGAGCAGCTTTGGTTCGTAGGGCCCTCGATTCTTTAGGGTCCGATGGGAGCTTTCCGGTCTCTAAGTATTCAATATACTTATTACTCCAATCCCAGGTTAAGCTTGTAGAATTTATCTCGGCATGACCTTCCTCGATCACGGATCTCGAGAGTTGAACAACAGTCCCCGAGCTGATCTCATCTTCCTCGTCTGATGATCCTAAATTTGCAAGTGCATCGGCCTCACTGTTTTGTTCTCGAGGTACATACTGTAAAGTCCATTCTTTGAAACGGTGCAAAGTTACCTGTAGTTTGTCCAAACCTTTGCATTCTATCCTCTTGAACCTCGAAGGTTTTGTTTACTTGATTTACCACCAGTAAAGAGTCACACTTGGCTTCAATGACTTCTGCTCCCAAGCTTTTAGCTAGCTCGAGACCTGCAATCATGGCCTTATACTCGCCCTCATTGTTAGTAAACCTAGTAGTTTTGATAGATTATCTAATAGTGCTACTCGTAGGCGGCTTTAAAACGATACCTAGCCCGGACCCCTTCGCGTTCGAAGCCCCGTCTGTGAAAAGGGTCCATACCCCCGATGATGTACCCGATTTCAACAATAGTTACTTTTCAACTTCGGGTATGAGGGTTGGCGTGAAATCGGCCACGAAGTCCGCTAAAATTTAAGACTTGATGGCCGTCCGGGGTTGATATTCGATATCGTACCTACTGAGTTCGATGGCCCATTTGGCCAATCGGCCTGATAGTTCGGGTTTGTGCAAACTATTACGGAGTGGGTAAGTGGTTAACACGCATATGGGGTGACATTGAAAGTATGGTCTTAACTTCCTAGAGGCGCTTATCAGTGCAAGTGCCAATTTCTCTAAGTGTGGATATCTAGTTTCTGCTTCCCCTAAGGTTCGACTTACATAATAAATGGGAAATTGCGTACCTTGCTCTTCTTGAACTAGGACACCACTTATCATGATTTTTGATATTGCCAAGTATAAGCAAAGTTTCTCATCTGCCTTTGGAGTGTAAGCAGTGGTGGGCCCGATAGGTATATCTTCAATTCCTCTAATGCATGTTGGCATTCCGGGGTCCAGGCAAAATCGTTCTTCTTTTTGAGTAGACAGAAAAATCTGTGACTTCGACTTGACAACCTTGAAATGAATCGGCCTAAGGCAGCAATCCGTCCCGTTAGCCTCTGCACGGTTTTTACACTGTCCACAATAGCGATGTCTTCGATGGCCTTGATTTTATAGGGGTTGATCTCGATCCCCCGATTTGATACCATGAAGCCAAGGAACTTGCCCGAATTGACCCCGAAAGCACATTTCTCGGGGTTGAGCTTCATATTGTATTTCCTTAAAATCTCGAATGTTTCGTGCAAATGAGCCAAATGGTCCTCTGCGCGCAGGGATTTAACTAGCATGTCATCAATATAAACTTCCATTGATTTACCTATTTGTTTCTCGTACATTTTATTTACTAGGCGTTGGTAAGTAGCTCCTGCATTTTTTAGCCCAAAGGGTATCACATTATAACAATATGTTCCATATTTGGTGACAAATGAAATTTTTTCCTGGTCTTCCAGGTTCATTTGGATTTGATTATACCCAGAATAGGCATCAAGAAAGGTAAGGACCTCGTGGCCGGCCATGGCATCGATCATGCGATCGATGTTGGGCAGCGAAAAAGAATCTTTGGGGCACGCCTTGTTTAAATCCTTATAATCTACACACATTCTAAGTTTGTCCCCTTTTTTAGGGACTATAACTACATTGGCTAACCATTCAGGGTATTTTACCTCCCGAATGGACCCTATTTTAAGAAGTTTAGTTACCTCGTCCTTTATGAATGTGTGATTTGCCTCGGACTGGGGTCTTCTCTTTTGCTTCACCGGTTTGAACCTAGGGTCCAGGCTTAGCCGATGCGTCGTTATATCCGGTGGGATCCCTGTTATATCTAACTAGGACCAAGTAAAACAATCTATGTTATCGATAAGAAATTGAATAAGCCTTTTCCTGAGTTCGGGGGTTAATCCCGTTCCCAGGTATACCTTTCGTTCGGGCAAATGCTCGATTAGTATGACTTGCTCCAGTTCTTCACTTGTTGACTAGGTAGCATCGGAATCATCGGGGACCACGAAGGATCGAGGGATCCTTTGATCTTCACCTTCGTCAATCTTCTGATTTTCTAGTTGGGTTGAAGCTGACGTCTGCGATTGCTATTTGGCATTTTGTTCCCCTTTTGAGTCTGACCCTTTTCCTGATGAAGGTGAGGATATCGGAATTGCTTCTTCGACGGCAAACATTTCTCTCGCGTCCGATTGTTCTCCGTACACTGTTTTGACTCACTCCGATATTGGGAATTTAAGAACCTGGTGGAGGGTCGAAGGTACAACCCTCATATTGTGGATCCATGGTCTTCCAAAAAGGGCGTTGTACCTCATGTCGCCTTCGATTACGTGGAACTTCATTTCCTGGATGATCTCGGCCACGTTTATCAGCAGAATTATCTCGCCTTTGGTGGTTTCACATGCCATATTGATTATGTTTAGTACCAGGGTCGCAGGTATGACCTGGTCCTATAAACCAAGCTGTTCTACAATCTTCCATCTAATAATGTTGGCCGAGATACCTGGATCAATTAACACACTCTTAACTTTAGTTTTATTCATAAGTACGGATATTACCTGTGCATCGTTGTGAAGTTGCATGACTCCTTCTGCATCTTCATCATTAAAGGACAAGGTTCCTATGGGTGCGTAATCCTGAGTTCGAGGTCGCTTTTCCCTCATAACTGGTGTCTTAGTGCGTTTAAGCACCGACCCCTGAGGGGTATCGACGCCACCGATTATTATGTGGATGATGTTCTGTGGTTCTTCCTATTCATTTTGTTTACCGAAATCCCTGTTTTTGAAATGGTTTTTGTCCCTGTCGCTTAAAGATTCCCGAAGGTGCCCTTTATTAAATAACTGAGCTACCTCCTCTCTTAGTTGCCAGCAATCTTCCGTTCTGTGGCCATGGGTGCCATGATATTCGCACATTTGATTGGGGTTCCTCTAGGCAGGATCGGTCTACATAGGTCGAGGCCATTTAGTGTCTTTGATGTGTCCGATAGCCGACACGATGGCGGATGTATCAATGCTGAAGTTATACTCCGATAATCGTGGTGCTTCCTTAGGTCTGGTAGGCCTGTCGATCCCATTTCTGTTCATCAGTCCCTGAGACCCTTGACCTAGATCACTTCTTTTACTACCTTGTCCGGGGTTACGTCTCGATTCATTGATCCTGTGGTTTCCACTATATGGTCGGTATCGGTCCCTGATCGGACTTTGTTCTCGATTGATGTCCCTTCTAGCAGCGGGTTCAGAACCCAACTGATCGTCTTCGACTCTAATTTTTGACTGGTACCAATTATACACGTCAGCCCAAGTAATAGCTGGGTACTCAATCAGGTTATGCTTCAACCGCTGTGAAGCCGTCGAATTTCGTTCGTTCAAACCTTGAGTGAAAGCCTGAATAGCCCAATCGTCTGTGACTGGTGGCAGGTCCATTCGTTCCATTTGAAAACGAGATACGAACTCCCTTAGCATCTCGTTATCCTTTTGTCTTACCTTGAATAGGTCCGACTTCCTGGTCTCGACCTTTATGGCCCCGGTGTGCGCTTTTACAAAGGAATCTGCAAGCATAGCAAAAGAATCGATAGAATTAGATGGTAAATTATGATACCATATCATTGCTCCCTTTGACAAGGTTTCACCGAATTTCTTCAATAATACGAATTCGATTTCATCGTCCTCTAGGTCGTTCCCTTTAATGGCACATGTGTAAGAGGTGACATGTTCGTTGGGGTCGGTAGTTCTGTTATATTTAGGAATCTCGGGCATGCAGAATTTCTTTGGGATCGATTTAGGAGCCGCGCTTGGGGGGGAAAGGCTTTTGTACGAATATTTTGGAATCTAAGCCCTTCAATATTGGTGGTGACCCTGGGATCTGATCAACTCTGGAGTTATACGTTTCCACCTTTTTGTCGTTTGCTTCGATCTTCATTTCTCCTGATTCTATTCATATGGTCAGTTCTTCGAACATCTTAGCAATTTTGGGATTAGTCCCCGACTCTTGCTCATTTGGCCTTATTATAGCTGGTTGTATTCTGTGGGCGATTTCTCGGGGTGGACTGGGCTTTGGCTTGCTCGGTATCTAGGTTTGTCTCTACAACTGGGCTATTGCTGCCTATTAAACTTGCAACATTTCGAAAATCATACGCAAGCTGACGTCGTTTTCCTTGACGTTATGGGTATCTCGAGCTGCAGATCGAGTGCCACCATGAATGCTATTTTCAGGTTCAGAATGTAGGTTTGCCTCAATGGCCACATGCGATTTAACGTCTAATGGCACTTCGACTCGTGCTCCAACGGCGTCGACAAGCGGCCTTTCGGTCCTGGGCGTCAAGTTGTTGTTCTCATCTTGAAGACCAGCTTCATTGTCGATAGGTAAGGCCATTTAATTGATAGCTCGTCGTTGCTAATCTGAAATCAAAGACACTACCAGAAACAAGCGTAAAATGGCGTGTTTTGCGGATTCGTATCAAATAACCACTGTTATCCTTAGCCCCACGGTGGGCGCCAAACTGTTTACCCGAAAAACGGATAGAGTTAAATTTGTACGTAGTTCTAAGGGTATGTGGTATAACTTGACACAAATCATAAGAGTAAATAGAAATATTGAATATTGACCGTAAAGAATGAAAAATAAGCAATGTTAAAAAGAGGATGATTTATGGATTAAGCAAAATGAATCAATCTATGAAGCTAAAAAAAGGATAATTCTTCAAAAGGGGAGTGTATGATATCTCAGTTACAATGTATGCCAAAACTTGTCCCTTTTACAGAAATATAACCATCCCTTTTACAGTGGGGGATCTTATTTTAGATATAATTAAAAATACATAGTGGGGAACCCATGATAAATCAATTTTTTCCTAATTTCCGCCGAGGTTCTCTCCTTTAGTACGGCTGCAACGGCTCTTGTCTATGAGCTCGATCTTGATCGGACTCGGTATTGATCGATATTGGTCAGTTTCCAGTTTTGGAGCTCGATGCGGGTGTGAGATCGATGCCGAATCGGGGTCCGGTAATGACTTGGGCTCGGTATTGGTTGGCCTCTGGCCCTTAAGCTCGATTCCATCACATCTCATCATAATTCGATTCGGATCCGAGCTCGATAATGACTTTGAGCTCGGTATTTGACATGCCCCTGAAATTTGAAGCTCGTTTGTGCCTTCTTCGGATCCCATCTCGATCAATCGTAGGAAGGACGAAATCAGTTTCGACCATATACAACCAACCAAAAAAAATACTGCTTAATAAGCCAACACAAACCGTTAGAATGCATATGTGTCTAATACAAAAACACTCTTTCATAATTTTCTACTTCCTATAGACCCTAGACTTCTTTTTAATCGCGGGAGTAACTTCAGCACATACAACAACTCCAACTTCAGCAACAGAATCGGTATATATAGCTACCACCTGAAAGAGCAAAATTTAATTAAATTCTACTTAAAATTCAATTAAAAGTAGCCATAACAGAACCAACAAACCTCAGTAACAGTAGACTGAATTGTCAAGTTAAAGTTCAGTCCTCCATCTTCATTAGTACCAGAATTACCCCACATTTCAAAGTGATACAAATTTGAATATCCCAAAAAATCAGCATCTTCTTCTTGAGTTGGAATTGTAATTGCTTCTTTTTTAATAGGCATCTGAGCACCTTTTTTTTTGGACAAACTTAGAATGTCCTCTGGCATTATGACCAACTCCTTTGTAGATTGAACAAGTTATGAAAATGTTGTCCTTTTTAGACAATTTTCTAGCTGCCGTTCTTTCTTTTTGTGCTTGTCTTTTTTGTTCCATCTCTTCAGCTTCCTTCCTCCTAGATTTAATAGGTCTTCCCCTCCTTTTCTTGATCACTTTAGGTGGAACTACTATACCACCATTGACAACTTCTGGCCAACGAGACTCGGGGTTAGTCGGGTTGATAAAGTGTGAATATACATTCTTAAAGGTCGCAACATGATAATAGGCCACTATAAAATCTTCCATCCTCTCATTGTTTCCTAAGATACTCACAACACCATGCGGACATGGTAAACCCGTCAAATCCCATCTCATAGAATAGGTCCTGGTGACTCGGCCGGTCGTTTTATGTATTGTAGCTCCGTTTTTCTATTTGCTACTTCTTCTGTGCTTATTTGTGGTTATGTGACTTGTCGGAGTGGTTGGTTTGGTTTCGGGAATGTCTTGGAGTGAATTGGGACACTTAGTTCCAAGGTTGGAAGCTTAAGTTGAAGAGTTGACCGGAGTTTGACTTTTGTATAGACGACTCCGAAATAAAATTTTGATGGTTCTGATAGCTTCGTACGGTAATTTTGGACTTAGGGATGTTGACTTGGAGGCCCATAGGTTGATTTGATAATTTTTGGTGAAAGTTGGAAAGTTGAAAATTTGGAAGGTTGAGAGGTTTGACCGAGAGTTGACTTTGTCGATATCGGTTTCGGATTTTAATTTCGGGAGTTGAAATAGGTCTGATTGTGTCATTTATGACTTGTGTGCAAAATTTGAGCCCATTCGGAATTGGTTTGATATGATTCGGCGTTAGTTTTAAAAGTTGAAAGTTCATTAGTTCTTTAGGCTTGAATCGATGTGTGATTCATGATTTTGGTATTATTTGACGTGATTTGAGACTTCGAGCGAGTTCGTATTGTGTTTTAGGACTTGTTGATATGTTTGGACGGAGTCTCGGGGGCCTCGGAGGTATTTCAGATAGTTAACGGATCATTTTGGACTTGGGGATAATTGCTGAAGGCTTATTATGGCTTCTGGTGTAATCGCATATGCGGTAGGATTGGCCGTAGATGTGGAGCCGCAGTTTCGGCTGAAGATTCGCAGAAGGAAGAGGGGAGCTCTAAGGAAAGTCCGCAGATGCAGACCATAGACCGCAAGTGCGGAGATGGCTTGGTCAGGGGAGCTTCGCAGATGCGCGTGGAGTTTCGCAGAAGCGGATGTGCTTCTGCAAGGAAAGCTCCGCAAAAACAGAATATGGTTGGATGGGCATGAGTCGCAGATGCAGACCTGCAGAAGCGAGAGTTGGACCGCATAAGCGGTAGGTCAGAGTTTAGTAAAGTTCGCAAGTGCATTGTTTGGACTGCAGAAGCTGTCCCACAGAAGTGGAGATTGGGATCGCAGGTGCGATTTCGCTGGGTAGTCTGCATATGTCGAAGGGTTTGGTATTTTTTTCAATTTTGGAGTTGTGGAGTTCGTCTAAGGGCAATCTTTAGAGCACTTTTCGCCATAATTGAGGAGGTAAGTGAAGAGTAATTACTTTTGTTATTAGATATCGATTACCCATTGATTATTACACTTAATTTTCATGAATCTAAGATGGGATTTGGGGATTTTTGGACTATGTTATTGGAGAGTGAGATGTGATGATTTGAGGATCGCTTTCTGGTTGGAATTGGATAATTTTGATATGGTTGGACTCGTAATTAAATGGGTGTTTGGAACTTGTAAATTTTATCGGATTCCGAAATACGAGCCCGAGGTGGACTTTTTAGATTGACCTTTTGATTTTGATTAAAGATATTAGCTTTATCATTCGAATTCGATTCCTATGACTTTTATTGATTATATTAAGTTAATTTGGCTAGATTCGGATCGTCCAAAGGTTGATATACGTAGTAATGGCTTGTTAGAGGAATGATTTGGCTTGCTTGAGGTAAGTATCTTACTTAAACTTGATTGGGAAACTAGTTGCCTGAATTATTTGTGATAGTTACGTGCTATGAGTGGTGCATATGTGTAGGGTTGAGCCTATATGCATGCACCGGTGTACTATTGTCATGCTCGGGGTAGTGCTTATGCTATGATATGCCTTGAATTGACTATTAAGCTTCAAGTTGTGATGTTTTTCCAATTTGTGCCCCTCTATGAGCTATTTGTACTGCATTTGAGATTTTGTTGAGGTTATTCTCCCGATTGAACCTGATAAACTGTTATTTCATGATGAAATTATATGTTCTTCTGTGATAGCACATATTGCACATGCCTACACTATAGCATGTTAGTTACACTAGTCCAAGAGTATGGAACTTGATAATCATTGATCATGTACATATATTCTCGTATATTTACTTTCTGTGTGTTTTGTTTGGACTTGTAGCCTATGGCCACGCCAGGCGGATTATGACTATTAGCACGTGAGTTATTCATGTGATTGATATTATTGGCATGTGAGTTATTCGTGTAACACGTGAGTTGTCCATGCGGATCCAGATATTGATATTATTAGCACCTGAGTTGTCTATGTAGTACGTGAGTTGTCCGTACGGTTGATATTATTAGCACGTGAGTTGTCCATACATCATGTGAGTTGTCCGTGCAGCATGTAGATATGGATTCATTCCCCTAGGGTCACTCTTTCATGTTTATCTCTTGATGGTGTACACGGGAATATTGAGGAAAACTAATCAAAGGTTTGGTACAGATATGGAAAGGTTGAGGAAAATCTAGCTAGTGTTTGTTTTAGATTTGTATTTCATCTTTACTTGTAAATTTTCATGATTATTTACCTGATTTATTTGCATATCATCTTTATATGATGTATCATTGAGTGAACAAAAAATTTGAGAAAAATGTACACACATATAGAGGATTCTTTTTGTGCTTTATGATTTTATCACGTAATAGCTTTGTACTTGTTAAATTGATGAAACTGTGCAGGTTATAGCATGTATCATTTATAATTCTTGCTTCTTTTATCTCGCCGAGGTTAGTTATGATACTTGATGAGTACATTGGGTCGGTTGTACTCATGCTACACTGAGCAATTATTTGTGCAGATCAAGGTGTTGGGACCAGTCACTAGTAGCCGAGGCTAGTAGCAGAGTTGATTGCAGAGAGACGAGGTAGAGTTGCATTCTCGTCTGCAGTCTTCATGTCTCTTTTCTTATGTACTGTTGTCTTTATTTCAGACAGTATTGTAGCTGATCATTTCAGACTTGTATTTTCGTATTAGAGCTCATGACGTTTTGGGGGGCTTTATCATGTATTAGC
This sequence comes from Nicotiana tomentosiformis, assembly GCF_000390325.3. Taxonomy (NCBI): domain Eukaryota; kingdom Viridiplantae; phylum Streptophyta; class Magnoliopsida; order Solanales; family Solanaceae; genus Nicotiana; species Nicotiana tomentosiformis. The sequence goes on from NC_090813.1 coordinate 183,031,501, forward strand.
GGTATTTTGCTATATTGAGGTTTCAAACTTATGTCATTTCTGTAAATCTCGTTATTTTGCTTCTTTAATGTTATGTTCGGCCTACCTAGCCGGTGTGTTAGGCGCGATCACGACGGTTTGGGATTTTGGGTCGTGAACCTCTAGGACCTTCAACTAGAACCTTCGGACCACCTGAAAAATCTGGTTTAAAATGTGCACAGATTTTGTTCATTTTTTTTGACAATCTTAGGGTATATTGCCCCTCGGTATCTATCAATCCACTCTTTTTTTGCACAGTATCCTCATCAACTGATTTTTTGTCATCTCTAACATAGTGATTATGGGCTTATCTCTTGCATAAAAATATATCTAAAAAAAATATTTATTAGAAGAAATATGCCATTAAAAAGTAAAAGACAGAACTCATAAGAAAATATTCAAAACTTAATACTTGTTAAAACTCTCACACAAATTGTTTAATAGCATATCATATTTTGTATGAATCTTGAATATTGATCTACTCCATGTGTTTAAGGGTCTTTCCGGATGATTGAACCATTCTCTAGTAGCCTTGTCCTCAATTTCTTACTCCTCCATGCATTTTCTGAATTGCACATTATTGCTTGCCCAAGCAGCATTCCAAACCATGTCCTTTAATGCTTTTCTTTTGTGTTTTGTCTTCAAATTTTGGTATGTATGCCTCACAAAATTTCTATGCTCTGCATTAGGGAATAAGTCTCTAATTGCTGCTATCAAATCTTATAAAAATAACAGTAACAATTAGTTATGCATGTGAACTCAAACAATTAATAAAACTATATAAACATTAGAAAAAACAAGTAATAAAAGACTGACTTTTTGTCTATTTGACATAAAAGCAATATGATGGCTGTTATCGATCTCCAAATCATGGCCAAGATTAGCAAGAAACCAACTTCAAGTTTCCCTACTTTCAACTCCAGTTATGACTGCATAAGCTATTGGGAATATGCAGTCATTCGGGTCTATAGCGACTGCACTCAATAAGTTTCCACCATAATTTCCTTTCAGGCAGCAACTATCTAAACTAATTAATTAGTTGCCTACAGCCTTATTTGAAAGCAACTTTAAGTGCACTAAGACATACATAGAATCCAAAAAATCTCCCTTCATCTCTCTAAATAGTGGCAGTTGAGCCAAGATTAAACTTTAATAGCTCAGCTCTATAAGATAAGAGCTTTACATACTGAGCACCCTCTTTCTAGTATGTGTTTCAACTATTGTATCATTAAATTATCATCAGACTCAGACAAGTGATAGTCATCATCATTAAAATCATTATCATACTGAATTATATCATCCTAGAATACCCTTTCATAAATTCCACTTAAGAAATGTTCAAAATTCTACATGTAAATCAAATAAATAACCACAGTTAGGACCAACGAAAGTAAAACAAAAAAAAAAAGATCATTATAAGCAACTAGAATCAACAAAAGAATTAACTAGGGTCTTTGGAAATTGTTTTCGACATAGAAAAGGGAAACAAGAAAGACCCACATTCATGCATGAAATACCCTTCAAATAACCCCAAAAAATGTCGATTTAAACCCTAAGATTGACTGTCACAAACCCTAAAACCCTAAAAAGTTGATAACGGTCATGTTGTAATTACACATAAACGAACAAGAACAAAAAAAATATTACGGTGGTCCCTTGAATTGTTACACCTCATACTTTCATGTTGGAATGCATTTTAAGTGAATCAATATAATCCAGAGAGTTTAAGGCCCTTTACAAATATAAGGATGAGTTAAAACAAGTGTTAAGGAAGTAATAAGAGGGTTGGAAGGTTTAGAAGCTAAACGAATTGAAGAAAATAAATTTTGTCGAAAGTCAACAAGTTGGGAATGTTATAACCCGTGCTTTTAGGGTGAGACTAGGGTGCTTAACATGACAATAAGGTTATGTTATGATTTAATTTAGTCGTATAATAGTCGTGCGTTATGTTAGCAAAGGTCATCACAAGTTATATTCATAATTCTACTGAAATTTAGGTCTAATGTCGCTGAGATTTTCTCCCAATGTACTTAGATTTAAAGAGTAATCAACCAATCAAATTGAGTATCTAAGAGTATAGTTTCCAATGCATAAAATCATTTGTCGATACGATATAGGAGTGGAGAGATATTCGTATTTTTGTGAGACTGCGCATGCAGCCTTTATGGGACCCACTTAGGAGGTGGATGTTTCTCTAACTTTTAAAGATCGGGGAAAGGCTCATTGGGGTTCATTTTTCGACCCAACCAGATCATATACACTCCCAAAACACTCTCAAAGCAGTCTCCATAATTCTAGAGTGAAAACCAACGATAAAAACATGAATCCAACGCTAGAAATCATGTGGTACTTGCTAGATCGTAGTTCTTTATCTTGTGGCTGTTTTGGAGGATTCTTCAATGAGAAGTAACCTCAGATTTCGTATTATTCTTGTTGATTAAGGTAAGAATCAGTCCCTCCTTCATATATATTAGAGTTTCAAGGCGAAATATAAGTGTTTATACACCAACTTGAACACCAAAAGTTGATACAATAAGAGAATACAACTCCTATAGTGTTGTGGTGTGATTGAGGGTTATTATGAGCTACACCAGCTGGAGATTTCAATTTGTATCTACTGCCTAAGGCAAGTAAATCATGTTCTTAGTGTCACGACCCAAACTGATGGACCCCGACGGGCATCCAGTACCTTACTCAACTGAGTACCAACGTAACGTATCTTTCTTATTACATTATCATGGGTAAGTAGGCCAGAAGGGGCGTCATGAGATGACCAGTGTAAACAAGAGGGAATACCCGACATAGAACGACCTAACCTGATATAGAAACTCATACCTGTGACATACGGGCCTATAAGGCCAACGTGATCCTTTATATACTCAAAATATAGACCGACAAGGCCATACAAGTATCTGTATACATGACATCTGTCTACAAGCCTCTAAGAGTACATAATATCATAAAGGTCGGAACAGAGCTCCGCCATACCAATCAATGCATGTACTAATCATACTGACCAAATAAGTAACTCCGGAGCAAATGGAGCGCACCAACACCTTTCACTGAGCTGATAGCCTACTTGGAGGACTCTCAACCTGTCTATCGGGACCTGCGGGCATGAAACGCAGCCTCCCCAAGCAAAAGGGACGTCAGTACAAATAATGTACCGAGTATGTAAAGCACATAAATAAGTATATAAAAGACATGGAAGAAACATGGAGTAAATGACTCAACCTGTAAGTCTGGATAACTCTGTAAATCATTAAATACTTATAGTGTCATGCATATGCGTATGAATGTCATATCGTGCATAGGTACATGTGTTCATAACATCATCAAGTCTCTGAGGGCATCCCATCATATTATCTCGGCCAATGTAAGCAAAATCATCAACGTATACCAGCTGATCAGGTGGTGGTGCGTATATAACGCCCTAACCTTTTTCCATATCCCATATACATACATATATATATATATATATATATATATATATATATATATATATATATATATATATATATATATATATATTATGTGTGTGTGTGTGTGTGTGTGTGTGTGTGTGTATGTGTGTGTATATATAACGCCATCTGGTCACGGGTCAATGTACATGTATAAATGAATACAATGCATGAGAAGTACGTCAATAAAATCTCTCGGAATGTCATAAGACCATTATGTCTTTGAATAATATCATGAAATAAACTTTTCAACTTACGTATTTTCTGAGATCCATGAACAGAAGTTGTAATAATAAGACATGGAAATTCAAGAACATAGGCACCTCTAATACTTCTATGAATAGAGTCATTTATGGAAGTTGTGTATTTGCTCATTTCATTTGTATCGTATAGATCATGTCAAAAGGAAAGAAGGGATAGCCTTAACATACCTGCGCCGGTTCTCTTTATAATCCCTCTAACACACGACAATCGCGACAAAATACGTGATGGCAAGACCGGAGTAGGAAAAAATCCGTATGTTATTCTTGAGAAAGATTGCACCGTACTCCCTTAAAATTGTAAAATCTCACGTTGCTAAGATACAATCTCGTATGAAATGTTGAAGCCTTCCTTCATATGAATTTCCCTTCTTACATTTGCTGAAGTTTTCCTTCTATATAAGCACCTCCCTTAAGTGATTTAGAGAGCTCTTTTATCCTAGTGGGTGTGGGGGCCACTTAGGAGATTACTTGGCCACAAAACTTCTCTAAATGAGCCACTTGCTACACGAGTTAAGACTCATTGTTTGGCTTTGATCAAGGCCTCCTTAGGCTGCCACGTTGGGGGGTTACATTTATCCAAAAATTGTAATTGACTAGCTAATCTCTCACCAAAAATTATTAATTACCCAATTATCCATATAATTAAGAAGTATCTCAACTTACTTAAAATACTACTCACTTTTAACACACTTTATGCACCTTACTATCATGGTCATGTGGTACCTTGTATGACATTAGTCCATAAATACCGAGTATTATAGCTCGGACAGTATTTTATCCCAAATCGACAATCTTCAAAGAAACTCATTTTCTTTGTTTCGTTTACCCTTTAACCTTCACGGCACTTTACTTATCGCCTATTATAAATAGCATACATTCTCATAACCTCAAAAATAATCTCATCCCCGAGTCTACGTCGATTAACTAACGACAAAACTTTAACGTACGCAAATGTAGGATGTAATATCTCATGTCCGAGCTTATATCAATTTACTTATGGCGTACTTCCACGTACGAAAATATGGGGTGTAACACTTAGTTATGCTAAAGGTTAATCATGTGTTGGATGAATTGTTTGAGTGAAAATCTACAATATAATAATTGACATAGCATAAGGAATCATTATTTTTTTTTTGCGGTCTCTGTTGAGGCCATATATATAGTTTGTTGTGGTTGAAAATTGTGAAATAGTTTTATTATGTTATGGATGTTGTTTTTAAGCTTATCTATGTGCTAATTAAGTTGATTGAAGAATAAAACATAAAAAAAAAATAAGAGATTCATGATAAAAGTTAAGGTGCTAGGCGTGTGGACTATTTTTGAAGATTATTCTTATGATGTTTTGGACTAAAAATTATATAGTAAGAATAAGTATGATGTTATAGATGTATTAGGCATATTCATGGAAAAGGAATTGGATCAAATTATATTTTGTAAATCGTAAATCGAGCTTGCCGCTCAAAATAGTTGTTGAAGTAATCAGAGAGTTTATTGTGAATTATATTGTTGTTGTTTGGGCTATTTCAAAATATGAGAGTTACAATGCTTATATGATGACGACGAAGTTGGTTTACTCATTGTAGACCTAAGAAGATCATATTGAGCTTGGTTGACGATTGGAGAGAAGATTGCAAAGGTATGTTAAGGCTAAACCTTCCCCTCATTTTGGCATGATCTCATAACTACATGCGTTTGATAACGAGACATAAAGAGAAGTTTGTATTCCTAAATTTATGCTATGTCTACGGAGCCTCTAATAGATACAAAAGAGTAGCATGATGGTGCCGGCAACAAGGCTTAGGCTATACCTTAAAAAAATATACATATAGGACAGGAGATACATGACCCCGAAATGAAGTGGGACTCACCAAGTCAGCTGAGGAGAGGGTGTATTGCTATCACTGATCAATACCGCCTGCTATGGAACCACCTGCATCCATTATAGATGCACCGCCCCCATCAAAGGGGACGATAGTACATATGGAATAGTACTAGTATGTAAAACTAACTACCCTCTCAATAGAACAAATAAAAGTAAAATGAGAAGGAAACATGAAATTAGTGAGAGCCTCAAACAGTATCAATGTGTCAAGTTATGAGAAAGATAAATTTCAAGTACGTTTCAATATTTTTAAGTTGGGAGATCTTTAGTACCGATATACCATCGTGCTTTTGGCACGAAGTCCGATATCAGCCCGATCGTCTAAGCCATCTCACTCTGAGACATCCAATCACAACACCACTATGTGTGCGACATGGCATCCGATCTCAGCCGGATCGGCTAAACCATCTCACCACAATGCCGTATGGGTTGACATCACATCACATCTCGCTAGCAATAATCTCATCCCATTTAAGGGAAAAATATCTCAACATATCAATATATTCCCATATAAGGGGAAACAATCTCATCCCATCAACACGAGGATTTACCTCTCACTCACTCCTACACCGGCATTTGTAGTTTCGGGGTTAGGTTATTTCGACCTACCCTTCCTCGGTGACTAAACGATACTCCCAAAGCATTTATTATTAAAAGGATTTACAACTCATTTCATAACCTTTCACACATCTTTCCATTTTATTGGCACCAGTGGCCACAATTGTAATATCATTCTCGGCACGTCGGTCGTATTTCATATTTCATACTCACCCATATAACCTTCAAGCGTTACCATGGATTATCATCAATAAGAGAATTTCAAATCAATAATTTAAGTACACATATGAGCAAACAAGAGTCTTAAGTACATTGAGTTTCTCTTCCACAATTAGGCATACTAGCTTGCAATTGAAATATTATTTTTAAATCACAAAACCTTTGGTACATTGATCATACTAGATTACATTCTCGGAGGGAATCATGATATGTTAGGAACATCTGGAACACATTTTGGGCACATACATCTTTCAACACAACACTTATTTTAGAATAATCAAATCTATTAGTAAGGACTCGGAACATGAGACATAAGAAATTTAGCAAATCATAATCGCAACTTACAAAGACATCATGGAAATCTATTCTACAAGAGGAGTTTAGCCAACATACCTCGCTTGAGCTTACTTAAATTACTATAATGTTCTGAAAATCCTAGCGACTTTAATTTTTTAAAAACATGATAAATTTGAACTATAATTAGGAAGATACTCGGGGTTTCAGCTCATTTGAGAATTTTATCAAGCACTAGGTGTACATTAAGGTTTCAAGGTCCTCCTAAGGTGGATTCCTTTACCCCACAATCAATCCCCATTTCAAAAGGCCATCCACAAATACTCTACAACCTCCCTACCACATTTATTAGTACATGCATGCATAAATAACAACTCTTATTTTCAAAACCTTCTTCCCCATTACCTATTCCCAACCCAAATTTCGAAAAAGAAGGCTAGGGCTAGAATCTTACCTCTTGGATTAAGACCTTGTAAGTTATCCTAGTGAATTCTTCCAGACTTGAGCAAAGATTAATGAACAAATAGCTTAGGAATTCCTCTTCTTACTCTACACCACTTTCCTCTCTCTAAAATATCAGTTTGACCTTCTAAAATGACCCCTAAGGTTGTTTTATAAAAATGAGATTGGGTTTTTAAAATCAGAAAATGGAACCTCCGAACTCAACTCTGCAGTAGCAGAGTCCACCGCAGATCAGGTCTGCGGCCCGCAAAATGGACCGCAGAAACGGTCCCAAAAACTGGGTTGGTCTAGTCCAATTTGCGGCCAGGTCTGCGGCCCACATATCAATTATGCGGCCGCAGAATGGACCGCAGAATCTTCCTCCGAAAACTTCATGCTGGTTCTACGATGGATGTGTGGCCCATAAAATGATTATGCGGTTGCATAGTTGACCGCAAAAACACCTCCAGAATTGGCTAATTTCTCTGCTTCACTATGCGGCGAATCTGCGGTCCGCAGATCAGTTCTGCGATCGCATAATGGACCACAGAAATGCCCTGTTCTGCAACAATGTTTCTTCAACTTCCCAACGCTCTGTTCAACCCAAAAAGTCTATAACATTATCCTGCCTCAGCACTATAAAATCCCGAATTTTGGGTGAAATTTTATGGGGCCTTAGAGGGAATCTACAAGTCGTGTCTAGTAGAGTCTTGTTTATAAATATGTTGTGCACCACATTATATAAACAAGAAGCTACAAGGCATTTAGGAGTCGGTTACCCTTATTTCAAATCCAAATTGTGCTATAGAGCTGAGTCATAAGAGTTTGAGCTAGGACTTATATTTGCTAATGATTCAGAGATCTTGCAATTAGAAAAATTACAGCTAACCAGATGGCTAATACAACAGCAGGTATTGGAAATAGTAGAGAGAGAGAGAGAGAGAGAGAGAGAGAGAGAGAGAGAGAGAGAGAGAGAGAGAGAGAGGTCTTGACAGTGTGGCCCAATTTGAGGCCCTATCAGATCATGCATACTAGATGTGCAAATTTCCTGCTTAAGACAGCAGGCCATGGGAGTATCAGAAGGTAAAGGTATAGGTTTCAACAGGTAAAATAAGCAAGGTGAATAAGGGTACAAGGTACCCAATTAGTGAAGATTATCAGTATTTACAATTCAGGTAGAAAAATATAAGCATTCTAAGTTTACTTTCAATAGTAACAGAGGTATGCACAATTGGTCACACCCATCTCAGCTATGCCCTATGGGAGCTAACAGATATAGTTTAAGAGAAGGATGGGATATTAAGATCCAGCTGGGGTTAGAGTAACCCAAAATGGTCGATGGATTATTAGCATTAACTGACATTTCCGAAGGATATTGCAAACGTAATAATAGTTCTCCTTGTGAGACACCAAGATGGTGCACTCTAGTATAGTACAGTTAAATATGAATACTAGAATATCACGATTCAATTCCCAATATAGGCCGTGATGATGCTCAACGTCGTCGATAGGCAAGCCAACGGTGACCTATCCATTTAATTATTCATTTTATTACTTTTAAAATCATGGCTTTCATTAAATAACGAAATTAATGCATAGGGAATCATGAATATATAAAATGTTTACTAACATAAAATAAGAAGGTGACAATATTAGGCGAAACTATAAACATTTACTAGAAATTCCCAAAACTCGGTGTTACAAGTGCACGAGCAATCTAGTAGAATATACAATCACTATAGCTACTGCCTGGAACAAAATAAACAGAAATGAAAATACAACATGAAGGAGACTCCGGGTGCTGAAGATCAGAGCATGGATAATAACTCACCACTAAGACTCCAGATAACGGGGATGTGCGCCTCAATGGCCACCAGTGTACCTGCCTCGGTACCTGCACAATTAGTGCAGAAGTTTAGCATGGGTATGTAAATTAATGCATACCCAATAAGTATCTAGTCTAACCTCGAATAAGTAGTAATGAGGGTTCGACATCGACACTTACTAGTGTCCAATAAATAAAGTACAAGAATTATAAATAGGCATGAAATACAACAGTAACAACGGAATAAGAAACGGTAAGTAACATGATCCTTTCACATAATAACAGTTTAAAATCCCTAAATATCATGTGTTATCTCGACAAATAAGTACCATCAAATAAATATCAAATCTCAAGTCAAGAAGTAATATCATGTATATTCTGAATCTGAGCGATATTACGCGTGAGTTATGCCGAGCTCATATGGCCCGATCTATAATAATCGTGTATATACACTACAGAGGTCGTACAGCCTGATCCATGGATGCATCTCAAATATACTGCCGAGGCATACAGTCTGATCCACACGAATAGAGAAACTCTTCAAACTACGGGTCAAACAACTACAGCAGAAGGATGGGAACATAAAGAGAGCATATTTTTTATCAACAATCAAGTACTCCGCCAAAACTCAAGGTAATGAAGTTTGGCCTAACATAATCCCTAATCAAATTTTAATTATAAATTTAAGTAATTAAACTAACAAGTTGAGTTCAAATAATACAAATATTGCATGATAAAGTCCTAAGTGTTTAGTTACGTACGGACTCATGTCACCTCGTGCATATATAGCACCTACAATTAGTAGCAAAGAACAATTTAAGCACCTACGGGAAAATTCTCTCTTATAAGATTAGACAAGAGACTTACCTCACTTCCAAGTCCTATTCTCGGCCCTCAAACCACACTAATAGCCTCAAAATAACGTCGAGCAACGCGAAACTAGTCAAAAGTCGTACAAACTAATCAATATATACTCAAAAGTGCATAATTCATCTATTAGAGTAATTTTCCAACCCAATTCGGAAAGTTCCTAAAAGTCACCCCCGAGCTCATGTGTTCGGATTCTGAAAATTTTAGTAGAAAAATGTTACCCATGACCTTACGAACTCAAACATATAATTTATACTCAATTCTAACATCAATTTCGTAGCCAAATCCCATTTTTATCAAACCCTAGATTTTTCAACATAATCCCATAATTTCCATAATTTTCATAATTTTCATGATAAAATTTACCCACAAACTATGTATTACACTCATATTATGTAGAAATCACTTACCTTAAAATTCTAGGTGAAACTTCCCCTCCAAGAAGCTCCAATTTTGGCCAAGAGAAGTGAGAAATGAAGAAAATAAGCCTAAGTCCCATGTTTTAAAATGTTACTGCCCAAGTATTCCTTCTTAGCGATCATGAAAAGCCCCTCACAATCGTGAAGGAAAAATTTGCCATCGCCCCTAGAATCTTTTTCGCGAACACGGACAGGATCTCTTGATCGCAAAGTTTATCCCGTCTAACGCATCGCGAACGCGACCAGCCCTTCACGAACATGGAGGGCAATGACTTGCTTACCCCCTAGACCCCGCTCCTTCTACACGAATACGGGACTTCCATCGTGAACGCGGAGGCCACTAGTCTCAAGTCTTCGTGAACGCAACCACACAATCGCGAACTCGAAGCATGCCTCAGCCCCAAATCCTTCATGGCGAATGCGAGACACCCTCCACGTTCGCGAAGAAGGAAACCATCACCAACAAAATCTGCAATTTGGACTTAACTCCGGGTAGTTCAAAACACACCCAGGACCCCGTCCAAATGCACCAACAAGTTCATAAATATAATCCGGACCTGATCAAAGTATCAAAACAGATAAAACAACATCGAAACTAAGAATCGCATCCTCAAACCAAATTAATCAACTTTTGAACTTCAAACTTCTTCAACTAGCTCTGAACATGACGAATCTTACTTAGACAACTTTGAATGACGCCAAATTTTATGCACAAGTCAAAAGTCACCATACGAACCTATTCCAAGGCTCATAATCCCAAACGAACATCGATAACACCAAAGTCTACTTCAAACTAAATTTTGGAAATTCTAAAACCTTCAAGGAACCAACTTTCAACAATAAACGTCGAAATGCTCCTGGATCACCCGAATCTCGATCCGAACTCATGCCCAAGTCCAAAATTATCATACGAACCTATTGGAACCTTCAAATCCCGATTCCAATGCCGTTTACTCAAAGTGTTGACTCAAGTCAAACTTGGCCACCTTATGCCACTCTTATGGTACTAAGTGTTCTGAATTCAACCTGAACCCTTCCAAAATCAAACCAATCATCCCCGCAAGTCATAAAATAGTAAAATCAAATATGGAAAGTCTTAAATAAGGTAAGGGGAATCTAGAAAGCAAAATGGTCGGTCGAGTCGTTACATAGAATGTTCAGAAAATTCAGAAGATAGGCACTGAAATCCTAGAAGGGATAAATATTTACCTTAGTATGGCTCTCCTCCCTATTAAAGAGAGAATATTAGGTGACAAGAAGAGGTAGTGGATGGAGCAAGTAGAGATAAAAGTGAAAGAATATTTTTTTGAAGTTTTCAGAATAAGGTAATAGACAGAAACACTAGCAGGAGAACACGAAAAAAGAAAATAAAGCATTATGGGTAAGTTGTAATAAATAGGTGATAACGGTAAATCAAAATATGATAGGATGATAGAGTCTATAGTCAAGTGGTTCAGGTAACTATGAAATGGTAAAGAAAGAATGCGATAAAAGGTGAAAGAGATGAGATTGCATTTATTCAAATCCTATAGATATGTTACGAGTCCAGAAGATTATGTAAGTACAATGTCGGGGAGAGGCAGTAAGGGTTCCCGACCAGGATGTTATTGATAAATAAGTGTGGATGGACACTTGAAACATAAGGAGCCAGTGCGAGAGGTAAGTTAAGACAAAGGACATAACCCTAGAGAGATTACGCAGAATATAGATGTGAGAATGGACCAACGAGTAGTTAGTAGTTAATTCAAGAATATCATAGTTATGGCTAGACAAGAGGCCATCAATAAATTAGCAAAACGTGAAAGAAAACGTAGTGGACATCGGCATAGGGAATTCAGTCTCGCAGATACGACATCGCAATCCTTGAGAAATATTCAGATATGAGTTGGGGTAGTTAAAGGTACCGTATATAAATGTTACGGAAATAAAAGAGAGTGCCACTAGGGACACAATCAAAAATTCAGTTCAGAAGTAACCCTACGAGCACAAGGGCGCGTAGGTAAGTAACTAAGGATAATTATAGGCGAATAAGAACATCAAAAAATTTCGTCGGGTATACGATGTAATAAGCTCACATCTTTACAAAAGTTAGAGGGTCTCCCCTAAGTACTACAATGAAAGACTAGCTGAGGAAATAAGGAAATAAGGCTTCAACCTAAGCATAGTAACTTGAAGAAGAAATTATTGTGTAATAACAGTATCACTACAAAATTGTATGCACTCCATAATAAAGTGGAACCTATCATGACTAATGAACGGGAAGTAATGTCAAAAGTAATATTCGAGATCGTATAAGTTACACGAAATTCCAGTATGTGTGGGCACTAAGATAAGCCAAGTATTCATGCAACAAGTGGCAAAATGACCAAGAAAAGTAATTGCTTACGTTTAAAGATAGCTAAGAAGGCACAAAAGGAATTATTCGATCTATGACCCAGAATTAGTTACGTTATATACGCACTTAAGATTTCGGAGTATTATCCATGCACCATATATGTTGACATTCATACAGCTATAGGAGACTTCGGTATATCGTTAAAAGAAAGAATTGATTCCACATCATAGATAAAGGCTTGAATTGTTGGAAGATTATAACATGGATTTTTCATAGCGTCCATCAAAGGTTAATATAATAACCAATACCCCAAGCCGTAAATTGGAAGCCATCTTAAGCCTACTTAAAGGTTGAGAGAGAATAGGAAGCTCGAGAGTTACATCAGCTAAGTCAATTAGGAGTCCAATTATTAGACCCAAATTATTATAGAAATCATGACTCAGAACATTGTAGAATCACTCCTAATAGTAGAAGTATGAGAGGGATAGTACATCAGTCATATTCCATAACAGTTCTACGATAAATCTAGTTAGAAGAGTACTAGCCTTAGAGATAACAAAAGATGGAGTGGAGATGACAGGCCAAAGATGTGCCCCCACTGTTGTGGGACTCTGAGACATTACCAGGGCGAGGAAGCATCATTTTAACAATTCAAGTAAAGAACACAAACAACAATAGCATCGTAATCTAGAATACTACATAAATAAGAATATATGATCTAAGACGAGTGAAATCACATGGTCGGTACTACAAAGATTATTGCGTATTGTAAAGTATAACATGGATGAAAGACTCTCCAGATCAACCGTTCAGCTCAAAAGTGTCTGTTAGGACAAAATATGCTAAAAATAGAAATGTGCTAGCTTTTACAAGAGTACCATAATTTAAAAGATCAAGAATATGAGTGAGCTAAGATGACAAGTCAAGTATAAATTTTTACGATACCAGGATAAGTCATAAGGCTAGAATATGAGGTTGAGAAGTTGAAGCCGATCCTAAATCATTCGCCCCTCAAGCGGAGCAGAAATATATGTATATCTCTATACAAGGTTTGACAGAAGGGTTGACTAGCAATGTTACAAGTACCAAGTTGATAACTAAGTTTAAGAAAAGTAAAGCGAGAACTATGAGAGCCAAGGTGAAGAATGTATTTGGTTCTAAGAGCATTAGAATAAAAATATATGATTGCCAAGGTCGTAGAATAAGAGTTCCTAAAGTATGAACATATGTAAAGTCATAGAGGACTAGGTATTCCTAAATATATCACCTACAAAAGGCTTCATGAGATCCGATAAGAATGGAAAGCTTAGTCTGAGATATATGGGGCCTTACAGAGTCATTCGACGAATAGGCGGAGTATCTTATGAACTTGAATTGCCTCCAGAGTTAGAGTCAATCCATTATCGATGCTACGGAAGTGCATTGGAGACCTTTCTCGTGTTGTCCCAGTAGATGATGGTTTACACTGTTGGGATCATGTTGTGAAGACCTGAGTCGGTTATAATCATGTGTAATTGCTGAAATTTAGTGGTGCAGATTACAAAGGATCTATCTTACGAGGAGATTCTAGTGGCTATCTTAGATTGATAGATCTTTATGTTGAGGACCAAAAAGGTAACCTCCATGAAGGTTCAATGGAAAAGCAAGAACGAGAAAGAGATGATGTGGGATGCGGAGGAATAAATGAAGTCTAAATACCCCCACCTATTTCAAACTAAAGATATGTCTGGAGATGGGATATTCAAACCAATAGGTCATGAGGTGAGCTCTTATTTTTGAATTGCATTACTTATGATTGACGGACGTGTGAGGCCAAGTATTTCTATTTATGGATATTTGCCATGTGTGTCATATATAGTATGTTTTCTGGCTGCGTGTAGGTTAGTTTTAGTCCGGTGTACAGAGGAGACTCTGCCAGAATTTTTGCAAGTCTCTAAGAGTTAACATTCGAGGACGAATGTTCCTGAGGGGGGAAGGATGTTACACCCTGTACTTTCATATTGGAATGCATCTTAAGTGAATAAATATAATTCGGAGAGTTTAAGGACCTTTACAAAGATATGGATGAGTTAAAACAAATGTTAAGAAACTACCAAAATGTTGGAAGGTTTAGAAGCTAAATGAATTGAAGAAAATAAGTTTTGTCAAAGGTTGACAAGTTGAGAATGTTAGAACCTGTACTTTTGGGGGTGAGACTAGGGTGCTTAACATGATAAGAAAGTTATGTTATGAGTTATTTTAGTCATATGATAGTCGTGTGTTATGTTTTGAAATCAAGTGAGTTGTGGAACAAAAGTTGGCAAAGGTCATCACAAGTTACATTCATAATTCTAATAAACTTTGGGTCTAATGTCACTGAGCTTTTATCCCAATGTACTTAGATTTAAGGGGTGATCAACTAATTGAATTGCAGATATACGATTCTAGTCTCCAACGTATTAAACCGTTCATCGATACGATATTAGAGTGAAGAGATAATCACGTTTTTGCGAGACTATGCAGGCAGTCCCTATGTGACCCGCTTAGGCGGTGGATGATTCTCTAACCTTTAAAGATCGGGGAAAGGCTCATTTAGGTTCATTTTTCGACCCAACCAGACCCTATACTCTCCCAAAACACTCTCAAAGTTGTTTCCATGATTCTAGAGTGAAAACCAAAAATAAAAACATGAATCCAGCACTAGAAATCTCGTGATTTTTGCTAGATCGTAGTTCTTCATCTTGTGGCTGTTTTGGGAGATTCTTGTTGATTAAGGTAGGAATAAGTCCTTCCTTCATATATATTATAGTTTCAAGGCAAAATATAAGTGTTTACACACCAACTTGAACACCAAAAGTTGATTCAAGAAGAGAATACAACTTCTATAGTGTTGTAGTGTGATTGAGGGTTGTTGTGAGCTACACCAGCTGGGGATTTCAAGCTGTATCTACTTCCTAAGGCAAATAAATCATGTTATTGGTTGTGATTAAGGTTAATCATGTGTTAGTTGAGTTGTTTGAGTAAAAATCTACAAGATAGTAATTAACATGGTATAAGGAATCGTTATCTTTTTTGTATAGGCTGTTGAGGCTATTTATATGGTTTCTTGTGGCTGGAAATTATGAGAAATAGTTTTATTATGTTATGTCTGCTGTTTTTTAAACTTATCTATGTTCTAATTAAGTTGATTGAAGAAGAAAACACGAAAAATAAGAGATTGACGATAAAGGTTAAGATGCTAGGCGTGTTGACTATTTTTGAACATTATTCTTATGATGTTTTGGGCTGAAAATGATATGGTAAACATAAGTATGATGTTATGGATGTTGTAGGAAGATTCATGGAAAATTAATTGGATTCAAATTATATTTTTTTAATCGTAAATCGATCTTGTCACTCAAAATGGATGTTGAGCTTGGTTGACGATTGGAGAGAAGATTACAAAGGTGTGTTAAGGCTAAACCTTCCCTTCATTTTGGCATGATCTCGTAACTATATGTGTTTGATAACGAGACATAAAGAGAAGTTTGTATTACTGAATTTATGTACATTATCCTAGTCTCATAAGTTATAGTATTCTCCCTAATTGGGACTTTATATTCAGTTAAGTATTATCTTCTTTCAGTCAAGAGAATATATATATATATATATATTATTAGAGTATTTTCACCATTATTAGGCTATAATCGGTAGGCAGGACCCTATTGGGCAACCTCCGATCAGATGGTAAGTTATACATCGAGCCTACTGTGGCTTAGTGCTTATGAGCGAGCTCAGAATGGCCGAGATACCGAGCCTAGTATGGCTGAACACCTATAAGCGAGCCTACTACGGCCGAACAGTTACACGTAGAGAACCTTAAAGGGTCGGATAGCTATTTTACTTACTATATTGAGAAAGTTGAGTTAGTATCAACAGGTAAACATATCTTCAAATCATCTTTGACTCCCAGTTACTTTCAGTTATTATGTTATCAGTTCAGTTTCAACCTTCAGTTATTCTATTACCTTACATACTCGGTACATTATTTTCGTACTGACGTCCCTTTTGCTGGGGATACTGCATTGTATGCCTGCAAGTCCTGATATACAACCGGATAGACCTTCCCAGTAGACAGAGCCAAATATCAACTTGATTGGTAAGCTTCACTCCCCCAGAGTAATCAGGTCTAGACTTTGGAGTCCATTTTAGATATACAGGTTCTATGGGTAGGTCGAGAACATATCCTGACCATGATACAGTTCAGTTATATCTAGAGGCTTGTATACGAGTCCTATATATTTTGTGTATCAGTATTGTGGCCTTGCTATCCCTGTGTACATATTCAGTTTAGTATTGCTGGTTGTATACATTCATTGCGGCATCGTTGGCCTGCACAGTTATGTATCTGAGCTTTTGGGTATGTTTACCCCTCAGAAGAGAGAGACGTTATTTTTAAATATGATTCAGAATATAGCTTCGCTGACCTTGATTGGTATTGTTAGCTTGTAGGTAGGCCTCGTCGACCTAAGTTGAGGGTT
Organism: Nicotiana tomentosiformis; assembly: GCF_000390325.3. Taxonomy (NCBI): domain Eukaryota; kingdom Viridiplantae; phylum Streptophyta; class Magnoliopsida; order Solanales; family Solanaceae; genus Nicotiana; species Nicotiana tomentosiformis. The sequence goes on from NC_090813.1 coordinate 183,048,585, forward strand.
ACCCCTCCAAGTTTACAGTTACAGAGTGGTATACTCGGGCCGAGTATGGCACCGAGTCCAGCCACGCTTCCCCAGGTTTGGGGCGTGACATGAATAACATATAAACAAAGATAAAAACGATTTATTTGAACCTCATGTTCCACCATTATTTTTACTGCTTCTGCTTCGTGGTGGTCCCTTGAAGCAACATATGACGACTATGGGAATAAAGAGCTCAGACTCGCATTCAGATTATTATTGTAATGATCGTTTCATATTCCTTAATTGTGTGTGCATTGGACGTGATTAAGGGCACGGAAAGAACTTTGTGTCGGCAGCACACTGAATGATGACTGAACTAGGTGAGCATTGTATGAATTGTGACCAATTGAAGAACCACGTGGGACATGACGAGTTGTCTAAGCGGGTCTAAAAGGACGACCTATATTGTAATGTGACTGACCTCCAGATGAGGCACTACTGAAACCACCTGGACCGCGAGGCCTCTCGGCCTCCCACTCCTCATGCTCAAGCCTGTGAACATTCTCCAAACGTCTAGCAATCTTGACCCCCTGGTCAAACCTAGCATATGTCTCAACCTCTCGAGCCAAACTGTCACGTATACCATAGATGAGGCCATCAATGAACCCCCTAATCTTTTTCCTCTTTGTGGGAACCAACCATATAATATGTCATGCCAAATTTGCAAACCACAACTCGTATCGGGTCATAGTTATATCCCCATAAACTAGCTTCTCACACTCTCTACGCAACTCTTTTCTGCGAGTCTGTGGGACAAACTTCTCTAAGAAGAGAACGGAGAAATCATGCCATGTAATTGGCACCATGCCAGCTTGCCTTCCCAACTCATAAGACTGCCACCATCTGTAGGTGGCCCCTGATAGCTGAAAAGTAGTGAAAGCAACACCACTATATCCAAAATACCCAATGTGCGAAGAATCCTTTAACACCGATCCGGAAAATCCTGAGCATCCTCTAACTCTCCTACGTTGAACTCTGACAAATCAAGCTTCCTAAACTTCTCCAACCTCTTATGCTCCTCATTAGTCATAAGTGGACCAACATTGGCCCGATCAGCAATAACTGACTGATTTGGTAACACCCCCGGTGTCTGATGACCCTGAGCTAGTTGCTCTGGAGTACGAGCAGCGTGAGTCAGGGTACCTCCCCAGCATGTGAGGTAGTTGGTGCAACTGGGATCGTAACCGCCTGAGCCAAGCTTATACACATAATTAAAATCTGAGCCAAAGCTTCCTGAAGATCAGGAATAACAGTAGGTACCGCCGGTGTCTGAGCTGGTCCCTCCAGCTCAATAGTATCTGGAACCTGCTCCTTAGCTGGAGTAAATGATGGCTCCATAGGTAGTGCCCTAGCTGTAGTGCAAGTCCCACCTCAGCCTCTACCACGGCCCCAGCCTCTCGCGACCCTAACTAGCGGTACTGGTGCCCGTTCGCCTGATCTGGCTGCACGTGTCCTCGCCATTTATGAGAGAATGGAAGAGTCAAGGTTCAAACTTCGAAAATAACAAATATGCACGACAAGAATGCAAGAAAGTGAAGTTTTCCTAATAGTTCGGTAATCTCTCGAAGATAAGTACAGACGTCTCTGTACTGATCCGTAAGATTCTACTAAATGTGCTTATGACCCGCAATACCGATAAACTTAGAGCTCTAATACAACCTGTCATGACCCAACTCCACATGCTGGTTTTGATGTAACTCACTTGCTAGGCAAGATAAGCATAACAATAACAAAATATAATACTGAAAGAACAAAAGTGATGCAAGTCTAATGTCTCAATGTAGCATAACAGCAACAATACATGATAAATCTCGCAGAGTTGGTAACTACCGAGTCATCAGCTCTAAGATGGAAATAAAAATCTGCAAAGCGAGATAACAATACTGTCAAAAAATAAAGACAACAACATAAATGGAAAGAGACGCCAAAACTGCAATCAGGTTGCAGCTCCACCTCATCTCTTTGACGACTCAGTAAGCAATTCCGCTACTACTGACTGGGTCCGACACCTAGATCTACATAATTAAGTGCAAAGTGTAGTATGAGTACAGCCGACATCATGTACTCAGCAAGTATCATAATTAACCCCGATGAGGTGATAGAGGCAAGAATTATAAATGATCCTCGCTATAACCTGTGCAGTTCATAATTTCAACAAGTACAGAACAATAATGTGATCAAGTCATAAAGCACACAAAGAACCATCGTGGTGCACACAATTACTCAAGTACTCTGCTCAGTTAATGATGATCTGGCATATAAAGACGATATGCAAGTAAATCAAGTGAATAACCAAGGAAATTGCTAGTAAAGGTGAAATGCAAACCAAACAACATTAGCCAGATTTTCCTCAAAATTTCCATAATCATACCAACCATTGATAAGTGAATATCAAATCCGCGTGTACACCATCAAGAAGGCACATGAGAGGGTGACCCTAGGGGTATAGATCCATATCTACACATTGCACGGACAACTTATGTGTTGCGTGGACAACTCGTGTGCTAATAATATCAACCGCACATACAACTCACGTGCTTCACGGATAACTCACGTGCCAATAGTATCAATATCTAGATCTGACAAACAACTCACATGTTGCACGGACAACTCACGTGCTAATAATACCACCTGCACTAACAGCTCACGTTCCAATAATCACAATATGACCGGCGTGGTCACAAGCTACCTGTAAGATCATATCACACAGAAAGGAGAAATACAAGAATACATGTACATGATCAACGAATATCAAGTTTCATACTACTGAACTGGTATAAATGACATGGATATAGTATAGGCATGTGCAATGTGTGCTATGCTCAATCAGATAATTTAATCACGAAATAGCAGTTTGTCAGGTTCAATCAGGAGAATAACCTCAACGTAACCTCAAACGTGGCACAAATAGCTCACAGAAAGAGTACAAATAGGAGAAACACCACAACATGAAGCTTAGCAATCAAATCAAGACATGGCATAGCCTAAGCACTACCCCGAGCATGAATAGTACCCCAGTGCACGCATATGGGTTCAACTCCACACATATGCGCCACTCATAGCATGTAGCCATCACAAATAATCCAGGCAACTAGTGCCTCAATCAAGTCTAGGTAAGATACTTACCTCAAGCAAGCCAAATCACTCATCTAATAAACCCTTCCCACATGAATCAACCTCTGGACGACTCGAATCTAGCCAAAATATTTAATACCATCAATAAAAGCCATAGAAAATGATTCCAAAAGATAAAGCTAATATATTTAACTCAATTTAAAAAGTCAACCTTGGGGACGCACCCCCGAATCCGACCAAATTTATAAATTCCGAACACCCATTTAAATAAGAGTTCAACCATACCAATTTCATCCAATTCCAATCGCAAATCAACCCTCAAATCATCAAATCTCACTCTCCAATAATATAGTCCAAAAATCTCCAAATCCCACCTTGAATCCTTATAGATTAGGTGTAATAATCAATGGGTAATCAATATCTAACATCAAAAGTGAGTAAGGATCACTTACCTCTTCAATTGTGATGGAAAGCACTCCAAAAATTACCCTAAACCGAGCTCTACAATTCCAAAAATGAGAAAAACACTCAAACCCTTCGACATATAACTCTGTCATTGATTGTGCATCTGCGGTGACTTAACTGCACCTGCGGTATTGCTTCTGCAGTCAATGGACCGCATCTTTGATCCTCCTCAACAGCCCGGTCTTCCGCTTCTGCGGATCACTCGGCGCACGTGCGCTTGCTTATGCGGTCAACCTACCGCTTCTGTGGTCTCGCACCTGCGCCCAATGGTCCGCTTCTGCGGACTTCTTCTGCCAATATCTCCCTTTAAACTTGTGATCAATTTGCTGCACCTACGTCCATCCCTCCGCAGATGCGAAAATACCAAAAACCAACATCATTTAGTAATATCCTCTAAGTCAACACATGGTCCGAACACAATTCGAAACATACTCAAGGCCCCCGAGATCCCGTCCAAACATACCAACCAATCCCGAAATATAGCGCGGACCTATTCAAGGACCCAAATCATGTAAAATAACATCAAAATCACGAATTCACCCTTATTCAAGCCTAATGAACTAATGAACCTTTAACTTTCAAAACTCATGTCGAACCATACCAAATCAACTTTGAATGACCTCAAAATTTGCATGCAAGTCCCAAATGACACAACAAACCTATTCCAACTCCCTAAAACTAAAATATGAACCCGATATCAATAAAGTCAACTCTCGGTCAAACCTGTCAACCTTCTAAACCTTCAATTTTTGCCGAAAAGCACCAAACCAATCTACGGACCTCCAAATCCATATCCGGACATATGCCTAAGTCCAAACAAAATCACCATACGAAGTTACTGGAACCATCAAGGCTCCATTCCGGAGCCGTCTTCACAAAAGTCAAACTCTGATCAATGCTTACAACTTAAGCTTCCAACCTTGGGACTAAGTGTCCCAATTCACTCCACAACCTCCCCGAAACTAAACCAACTAACTCAGAAAGTCACATAACCACAGTTACACATAAGTAAAGCATCAAATAGAAGAAACGAAACTAAAATACTAAAAATGACTGGTCGGGTCGTTATAATTTTAAGGAGAATGGGTAGGATAAATTTATTTTATGGTATATAGTAGGTCGAGTATAACTTATATGGGTATAATAAGTTTAGTACATTAACCCTATTTAATTAAGCACATACACTAATTCAGACTGCCACATCACTTTTCAGGTGGGAGTTTGTTAAAATTCGGATAAAATAATTGTTGTGATAACCGGAGCAAAGTAAAATAATTTTTGTGTGAAAAAATGAATAGTGATTTTTGTGTAAGGACGCCAAAAGTTGGATGACTATCCATAAAATTTACTCTATAACTCATATGTGTAGTAGTTAAATTTTTTCATCTTTAACCAACGGTTTTATGTTTGAGTCGTAGGCATAGAATCATCTTTGTTGAGTCGCACTTTACCCCTAATGTGGGACTCCTCGACCTGAATCCTGATTTAGTTGGATTCAACATAGGTATCGAATAAGGATATTTTTTTCTTATATATAATTAGGATAATATTTACCTAGTTTAGCTAAGTTTTCCTATTTACAAAAAGTAACTAAAGTTTTTAAAAAATATATACAAATTTGGTCAAAAGCTACAATTTATATATAATTTGTATATAATTTTTTGTTGTACAAAATTCGGTAAAAGGTTATAATTTGCATACAACTTATATACAATTTTTTAGTTGTACAAAATTCTGTCAAAAAACTACTATTTCATACCTTGTGAAATACAATTATGTTAGTTGTATATATTTTATATATTATTTGTATACCCAATATACAATTTATTTATGTTTTCTTATTCGAGTTTCAATTGAAAATTCCAACAAAAACCAACTTGAATCTTCACAAAATTCTCTCAAACTTGAGATATAAACTCTAAAGAATATTTTGAATTATTTGCAACAACATTCAATCTAAACAAATACCTATTTCACAAAATTCGATTTTCGAATTCAAAGATTCAAAGCTTCTTAACAATTTCCAATGGAGTTTCAGTCCATTTCTTCACGTTTTTCATGCCCAAATAATATCTTATTTAAAATTTGGTCTTAACTCAAAATGTTTATAGCTGCTATAAACAATAGTGTTTTGCAAAAAATAAATGCCCATTTGATCAATAAGGCTATCCACAAAATAGGTTGTAAATAAACCAACCATTGCAACACAACTGGCATAAGATTTACATACTTTATAAGTTGATCAATTTATAAAGAAGTATTAAAAGCTTTGTATTTACCTAGTTTAGTGTATCGACCCGACTGATCGTTTTGAGCTTTAGCACTTTATTCGGTGATTTGAGTCTTTGAGTAGCTTCATATTATGTATTATTACTTGCGTGTATGATTGGTTTCGGTTTTCAAGCAGTTTGGGATTAATTTGAAAGAATGATTCTCGTTTTAAAAGTTTTAAGTTAGAAGAGTTGACCAAGGTTTGACTTTTGGGTAAACGGGCTCAGAATCAGATTTTAATTATTCCAATAAGTTTGTATGATGATTTTGGACATGTCCACAAAGTTTGGTTAAATTCCGATGAGTTTTGGATAAGTTTGGGTTATATGGTGATTGTTTTCGTTTTCGACGTCGATTTGAGTATAAAGGTTACCATATTGAGCAAACGGCCTTTGATTCGTGTTTCGACTAAACCATTATATCTATATTATAATTTTGGAACCATAGCAACTGAAATCACCAAGTTTCGACATCGTATGAGGAATTTATGGTCATTGTACTAAGAATTGGGTTGCCAGTTTTTTTTTTCCAGCTTAATTACGAAATTGCCACTGAATTCGTATTTAAAAATATATACTGTTTTCAAACATTAAAACCAATATATCCCCTTTTTTATAAGGTCAAATGGAGTGATTCAAAAGGCTAACTCCATTGGAGGCATCAAAAGCGAGTTTCGGGATCGTTTGGCACAAGAAACGATACAGAACAGTTGGACATTTTTCGCTATTAATGTTGTTGGGTTTTTTTCATCTTGAAATTTTGGGATTGGAAATATTCAAGGATGTTCTTCAAGTTTCTTCCATGGGGTAAGGTCTAAGCCATAACCTAAGTAATTCCCTTTGATTCATTCCCTTCGTTTAAGCTCTAATCCAAGATTTTAATTGAAAACTCATTTAATTCCTTAAATCAAGACCTAGGGTTATGCCCTAAATTTTAAAAATTGAAAATGCGTTAGAGACGTTTATTTCCCGATTTCTTTTGGGATTTTGTTCTCCAACATACTCAAATTTGGCGAGTTTTGGAAGAGTATTTCGGGAGATATGGGACCCAACTAGTGTGGGTTGGACTCTTGAGTTATGAACACCCAAGAGCGATATTTTGGCGAATTGGTTGAGCTATCGGACTTCGATTGAGTCGGTTTTCATTCGTGTGAGCTTGTATTGGTTCGGGCTTCGCTCGGTTAAGCTTGGATTCGGAATCCAAGGCAAGTCTGGCGTTGACTTTTGTTGACCTTTTGGGAAATGTAAAGATCATAGCTTCATTTATTGTAATTAGTTTTTCTTGCATTGTTTGATGTTATTATGTCTTTTTTGGTTAGATTTGAGCCGTGTGGAGGCGGATTTTAGGGGAAAAGATATTTTGGAGGGTTGAGTTGGCCTAGTTGAGGTAAGTATCTTGCCTAACTTAGTGTGGGAGAAACTACCCCTTAGGATTTGGGTTGATTGTGCTATTTTGTGTTATGTGAAAGTCGTGTACACAAGGTGACGAGTGGATACACGGGCTATATGTGGTATTTGACCGGTTTAGATTATCTAGACTATTTTCATGCCTTTAATTGAATTGTCATAATATGTTATATCTCTAATTGTTAATCTACTCTTACATGCTCTATTTGACGTTGTTAGCACTTGTTCTACCTCTTACTTGTTATTTTGCTCTTATATACTTTAGTTGAAGTTATTGCTTTCCTTATTGTCTTGTTACCTCTTAATTATTGAATCACTTTTAATTTAAGTTGTTATTTCGTGAAATATCATCTTATTGAGTTATTGGTATTGTAGTTGTAATAGCCGTTATCACACTAAGGCGAAATTGTTAATTGTTGAGATACCTTTTCTTATTGAGCATTCTCATTCATTTTGTTATTATTTAAATTCTTGTACACATTGCGTTGAGCCATGAGCTCTTTATTATAGAAATATTGGTATTGTTGACTTTGTGGCAAGTTGTGGCATATGGGCACTTGTGGTACGAGTTGTGATTGTGTTGTGATATGGATACGCATGCGGTAGTATAAGGCTAGGGGTTGATACGCATGAGGTGAGATAAGGTGGGCTTGATACGCGTGTTGCTAGTAGGGGAACTACTTAAAGCCACGCGATGAGATAAGGTGGGCTAAAACGCGTGTACCCATTTCGAAAAAAAAATGATTTTCAAAACTAAATGTAAGGCTCACGCGGTGACATAAGGAAAGATTGTTATTGAAATTGTGAAATATGAATACAAGGCGGTACCTCAATTGTGATTTTCATTGTACATTCCATGTTGGAACAACTTGTTGATTTGAACGGTCATTGTTATTCCTTCAATCATTCATCCACGCTTTGATTTTGTTTGGTTATTCGTTGTTATCTTGGTGTTGGAATGATTGTGGTTTCTTGTGTGAGTCATGCATTTTACGTGATTTATTGTGTTGCTTTAATATACCAATCTGTGCCTCAGTTATAACTTGGTGAATTGATAGTCAATATGAATTTAATTGCATGAAGTCATTATATTATATCCTGTTGAGTTGTTGGTAATATAATGGTTTAAATAAAAGAATTATTAACATGCTTTATTCTATGTGCCTCTTAAGATAGAACTCGTTATATCACTCGGTGCTTTATTATTCTAAATGATTATCGCACTTCAACTATAATTGGGTTATCAAATTATACTCATCACCCTATTAGATGTTTACCTTACTTAAAACTGTTGTCATTTTTTCTTTAACAAATTCTATATCTAATTTGTTAATTTAACTTATGTTTTGCTTTGTTTAAAAATAATATATTTACTCAATTTTATTGATTTCTAAACTAAACCTATCTTATACTCTATTTCGGATAAATTATATATTATTTTACTTTACTTGATTTCTAAAAAAAACTCATTATTTTATTTGACACCTTACCTTATTCAAGATTGTTATTATGTTTTATAGTGTCTAAATATATCTTTTGTTCGTCTAAATTAATATTTATACATGGTAGCACGTGTGCTTTGCCGTACGAAGGTGATTGTTATAGTGGGCACGAAGTGCCATATGTGTAAGATTTAAAATTTGTGGTTCATGACTTGTGGTTTATGATGTGTGGTGCCTCGAGGTAATTCTTGTTCTAAGTCCATGCGTTGGGAGCGATTTGATTATTTGAGTTGTCATCCATTTTTTCCTTATTTGAGTTCATTTACATCTCATCAGTATTCTGATTATGTTGTTTCTTTATTACTCGTTTACTATTTGCTGCCATTTATGTTTTTATTACTTCATTGTTGGTTGTAAATAAATTCTTTTTCCGCCGTTGGTCTTACATTGATGTTCTTTCCATTGTTAGCTTACGTATATCTTGAACAAGTTTCTATGTTTAGTAGGTGTCTTGACCTGTCCTCGTCACTACTCTACCAAGGTTAGGCTTGATACTTACTGGGTACCGTTGTGGTATACCCATGCTACGCTTATGTACATTTTTGTGCAGATCCAGGTATTCTGATTGTGTTGTTGAGAGTTGTGTCTGCGCGGCGGGAGACTTCAAGGTATACCTGCTTGACGTTCGTAGGCTTCGGAGTCACCATCTTACTTCATTATGCTACTATTAAACTGTAATTCAAAACGGTATTGTGTTTAAATTCTAGTGTGTTTTAGTAGTGCTTATGACTCCGTATTACCGGTTTTGGGAAATGTATAACTATTGGCCGCTTGCGGTTATATATGTCATTTAATGGTTTATGATAAATGATTAAATAGTTCAATTCTGTTATTAAATCAGCATTTGTTAGGCTTACCTAGTCTTAGAGACTAGATGTCATCACGACATCCTAAGGTGAAAAATTGGGGTCGTGACATTTAGTTAAGTTTTTCTATTTATAAAAAGTAACTAGAGTTTTTTACAATATATATATACAAATTTGGTCAAAAGTTACAATTTATATATAATTTGTATATAATTTTTTGTTGTACAAAATTCGGTAAAAAGCTACCATTTACATACAACTTATATACAATTTTTATTATACAAAATTTTGTCAAAAAACTTCAATTTCATACCTTATATAATACAATTATGTTAGATGTATATATTTTGTATATTATTTGTATACCCATCATATAATATATATATATATATATATATATATATATATATATATATATATATATATATATATATATATATATATATATATATATATATATATATATATATATATATATATATATATATATGTATATAATTTTTTGTTGTACAAAATTCGGTAAAAAGCTACAATTTACATACAACTTATATACAATTTTTATTATACAAAATTTTGTCAAAAAACTTCAATTTCATACCTTATATAATACAATTATGTTAGATGTATATATTTTGTATATTATTTGTATACCCATCATATAATATATATATATATATATATTTATAATTTGTATATAATTTTTTGTTGTACAAAATTCGGTAAAAAGCTACAATTTACATACAACTTATATACAATTTTTATTATACAAAATTTTGTCAAAAAAATTCAATTTCATACCTTATATAATACAATTATGTTAGATGTATATATTTTGGATATTATTTGTATACCCATCATATATATATATATATATATATATATATATATATATATATATATATATATATATATATATATATATATATATATATATATATATATATGATTTATTTATGTCTTCTTATTCGAGTTTCAATTTAAAATTCCAACTAAAACCAACTCAAATCTTCACCAAATTCTCTCAAACTTGAGACATAAACTCCAACTAATATTCTGAATCATTTGCAATAGCACTCAATCCAAATAAATACTTATTTCGCAAAATTCGATTTTCGAATTTAAAGATTCAAAACTTCTTAATAATTGCCAAATGAGTTTAAGTTCATAACTTCACATTTTTCATGCCCAAATAATATCTTATTTAAAATTTGGTCTTAACTCAAAATTTTGACAGCTGCTATAAACAATGGCGTTTTGCAAAAGAAGTTGTCCATTTGATCAACAAGGCTATCCACAAAATAGGTTGTAAAGAAACCAACCATTACAGCACAACCTGCATAAGATTTACGTTCTTTATTAGTTGGTGAGTTTATAAAGAAGTATGAAAAGCTTTATATTTGAGAACTGGAAACAACTGCCGAAATAGGGTGGGTGGAATGGGGCAGAAAGTAAAGGGAAAGAAAATGGGGAAGAATGAAGTTTAATACATTACTTTGTATACAAATGGTGAATATGTATATGAAATTATATTTAAGTAATACCTTTTCTAAAAGGAGTAAATAAGTCTATAATGTAGCATACATAGACGAAGAAATATACAAAATTTGAGGAAGATTGGAGATGATTTGGACCGATTTGAAGTCAAAATTCGAAGTAAACTTGAGTTGAAAAACTTCTCAACGACGCATGTATTTCAAACGCAGGTATACATGGTTATATATGAAATACACAATAGATACATATGGAATGCACAATTGATACACGGGAGATACATATCTCATCTTCTTCCATGTTCATCTTCTACTTTAGATTTAGCTCAAATTTCTATTCGAACCACATTAAGTCTCTACTAAATTATCCAAAAATTGAGATTCAAACTCATTAAAATATACCCAATCTATTTCAACAATATTCACTCGAAATAAATTTTAAACTTTCAAACTCAAGTTTAACCGAGCTTTAATGACTTTCAATGGAGTTTAAGAAAAGGTTCATGCTCACTCTTAATTTATTTTTTAATTAAATGAACTGCAGCTAGAAAAGAAAATTGCCAATAATATAAAAGAGAGTCTAGTTCCTTTTTCTTGCGCGAGAGTCTCCTTCAAGCTCATGGGAGCCAATGAGTAAGGAGAAAGCCAGAAAGTAGAGAGAATGAGGTAACTTTAGCCATTTAGGGCGAATATTAAAAGTATTTTTTATGAATTTGACCAGTATTAATCTATATTGCTCGGGCTTTTCGAAAATGTTGCCAGGTACGTGTCGAATCCTCTAAAAATAGTATATTTTTGGACGATCCGATACGGGTGCGACATCATTTTGAAGAGTCCGCGCAACATAGGTATTAATAGGTTCTTTGCTCTGAACTATCAAACTGGAAAGTTTTCTCAAAAAGATTCTAAGAAGGCCTTGCTTGATTATTTGAGCCACTAGCCCAATCCCAACCTTCACTTTCAGGAGAAAATTGCATGGTGTGTCCCCTAATGATCTTAGCTAAATGTCCCACTAACTGGTGGTATATTTAATAAAGGAATTTTGCCTCTTTGCCCATTCAACTCCTTCTCTTTCTCTTCTTCTTCACCAAGAACACCATAATTTTTCTATTTTAGAAGGTTATAATTCTTGTTTGGGATTAAAAATTTGAAGTTACTAGTTAATTACTATTTAAAATGTTTGAATGTTAATTATTTATGTTTAAACTTTTAGTTTAAATACTAATTTAGTAATTTACTTTAAAATCTCAAAATTTCATTATTGGTCCTTAGAAACTGTTGAAGAAAACAAAGTGGATTGACGAGCACAAATGTCACGACCCAAAATCTAACTAGTCGTGATGGCACCTAACCCAACCCGCTAAGTAAGCCAATTATCACTATCCAATTCCATTAACAATTATTAAAGAAATTTAGGTAAAGAAAAATCTTAATCTTATATATTCTCCAAGAACTGGTAGTACAAATCATGAGCTTCTAAGAATAGAGTTTACAAAGCGAAAATGAAATAAATACATAGTCTGTTTGAATAGTACATAAATAGAGCTTTTATAAATCTAAGGCTACCATGAACAAGAGGCAACTACAACATGAATGCAGGTACATCTTCAAATTCGACAACCATCGAGCACAGCAACAACAACAGCCAATATCTGGACGCAATGTGCAGAAGTGTAGTTTCAATACAACCGACCCCATGTACTGAGTAAGTAACAGACCTAGCCTTAGGTTAAAAGTAGTGACGAGCTTTCACCAAGGTCGGATCCAAAACCAATAGTCCACAACAGTCCATAACAACATAAAGCAAATAATACCAAAAGTAACTCAGAGACAAAATGCTCAGCTAAATCATGATTTCAAAAATAATAGTTTTTCCTTTCAAATACAACAGTAAAAACACAAATCGTTTACCGAAGTTGCAAAAAATATGAATAAGTTTGAAAACAATAATTTTTTCCAAAAATCCTTTCAATAGTAAATGAGATGTTTCATTTTCCTTCTAGATAACCCGTGTAAAAACAAATGCATCACTATGCCCATCTGTCAAAAATGTGTGAAAATCATGAATGATGTGATGCAGTACAACATGAGGAAAATACATCTATATGCATGTATGTCATGTGTGCATACAATGCGATGCAACTCAATGATAAAATCATAAACAACCCCTCGGGCAAACCTCACAATCACTCGTATACAGCCCCTCGGGCTTAACTCACAATCACTCGTAAACAGCCCATCGGGCATACCTCATAATCACTCGTAAACAGCCCATCGGGCATACCTCACATTCACTCATAAATAGCCCCTCAGGCATACCTCACAATCACTCGTAAACAGTCCCTCAGGCACACCTCACAATCACTCATGCCTCCCAGTCACTCGGCACTCGCACTCAGTAGGTACCTACGCTTACTGGGGGTGTGTAGAGACTCCGGAGGGGCTCCTACAGCCCAGGCTCTATAATCTGCACGGACAACTCACGTGCTATAATATCATATCAGAATTCGCACGGACACTCACGTGCCATAATAAGCCAATAAGGCCTGCTACAGGCAAGCAGCCCCGATCCATATAATAGTAATAATATATATAAAGCCAACATGGCCTGCTGCGGCATACAAACTGATCCCAAAAATATCCTCACAATCAGGCCCTCGGCCTCCCTCAGTCATCAATCTCTCCAGCCTCTCTCTCATGGGCTCACAATGTCCAGAGAATAGCCCAAAAATGATGATATGATGTATTAATAAATAATAACAGAGACTAAGATATGATATGTAATGAAATGAATATGACTGAATATGAATTTTCAATTTAAAACAAATAATTCACAGCAATATGACCTCTATGGGTCCCAAAATACTAGCACATAGCCTCTACATAATTTTTAATATGCTTTTCAGCTCAATTTCTTTAACACATAAAACCGCATGGAAAATTCCAAGATTATTTAACTACAAAATTCCACAGAAAGAATTATGTCACAATTTCTATAGTGCACGCCCACACGCCCGTCACCTAGCATGTGCGTCACCTCCCAACAAATTCACGAAATACATATATTTAGGGTTCATACCCTCAACTCCAAGATTAGAAGAGTTACTTACCTCGAACAAGCCAAATCCAATGCCGAGCAAGCTAAACAATGCTCCAGAAATCCCATTATGCGCGTATCAACTTCCGAACAGCTTGAATCTAGTCACAATTAATTTGATTAAGTCCACACAATTTATAGGAATTAATTCCATGTCAAAATACTAATATTTTTCACAAAAATTCGAAATTACGCCCCAAAAATACCCGTGGGGCTCACGTCTCAAAATCCGGCAAAACTTACAAAATACAATAACCCATCCCATTACAAGTTCAACCATACTAATTTCACTCAATTCCGACTCCAAATCGATGTTCAAAACTCAAAAATTCATATTATGAACTTTAGGCCAACACCCCTTATTTTCTCTTTAAATTCATCAACCAATTGCTAAAAATAAAGATAGATTCATGGAATATAACCACAAGGGAGTCAAGAACACTTATCCCAAGTTGTGTGAAAAAATTCCTCTCCAACATCGCCCAAACCGAGCTCCAAAATCCAAAAAATGGGTGAAAATGTCGAACCCTCGAACTTAAAAGATTCTACCCAGTCAATCCTCACCTACGGACAAGATTTGCGCACCTGCGCCTCCGCTTGTGCGAGCAAAATGTCGCATGTGCGGACTTCACTTGCCTGCCCAGTTTGCGCATCTACGAGGAAACCATCGCATTTGCAAGGCCGCATCTGCGGGAAAGACATCGCAGATGCGAAAATCCTCAACTTCCACCCATCTCGCTTCTGCGCGCAATCTTCCGCATTTGCGCTCACGCAGGTGCGGAATTTCCCTCGCACTTGTGACCGCAGGTGCGATTGCATCAAATGGCAGAAACTTCAGCTTTGTCTCCTAAGTCCGAATTGATCCGTTAGCCATCCGAAACTCGCCCGAGCCCCTCGGGGCCCCGTCCGAACATACCAACAAGTCTCATAACATAACACGGACCTACTCGAGGCCTCAATAACAACATCGAAACGATGAATTACACCTCAATTCAAAATCAACGAACTTTGAACTTTCAAATTCTACATCTTGTGCTGAAACACATCAAATCAATTCGGAATGACTTCCAATTTTGCACACAAGTCACATTTCACATTACGGACATTTTTCAATTTCCAGAATCGGATTCTGACCCCGATATCAAAAAGTCAACCCATCGGTCAAATTTTTCAAAAATTCAACTTCGGCAATTCAAGCCTAATTCCACTACGGACCTCCAAATAATTTTTCGGATACGCTCCTAAGCCCAGAATCACGATATGCCATACGGAGCTATTGGAATCATCAAAACTCTATTTCGGAGTTGTTTACACATAAGTTGACATCCGGTCACTATTTTAACTTAAGCTTCAACCCTTAGAACTAAGTGTTCCAATTCATTCCAAAACCTCACCGGACCCGAACCAATTAACCCGAAAATTCACAAAATAACTATAAAGTACAATTTGAGTAGTAAATGGGGAAACGGGGTTGTAATACTCAAAACGATCGGCCGGGTCGTTACATTCTCCCCCACTTAAATATACGTTCGTCCTCGAACGTGCCAAGAGTTGTTTCCAAGCCATCAAATCATTGTTCCATCTTACCACACACGTACCTGTGGGTGAACCCACATCACCCTATTCCATATAGGCTTGACAATACATACAACTGAAATCATTGATTTAACTTTAGCCCATAAATCTTGGAATTTAATTTCCAAACTTTAGAATTTCTTTCAAGTCATGAAACTTACATTTACACACTGAATGAGTTTGAACAAGTTGTATCAAGCCATAACCATAACCACGAATATAATCAACTAACATATTACACAACTCGCATGCTCGTGGCACCATTCTTGATCACAGTGACTATCCAAAACCAACCAATACTAGTATTAAACCCATATCGAACCAAACCTCATCCCAAAACCTTCGTACACTGTTGATAATAAAAGAAACACGCGAAATTTCATGACCACTTACCAGATTAACAAGTCACGGAGCTCTCTCGCCCCAACCAGAACCATAATCGCTTTCTGAGCTGACTTTCAATATTATCCTTCTGAACATACCGTAATCAAACCTGATAGTACCCATTCTAGGTCTAATGACCTTATATTACTAAACACAACTACTCCACGGACATGCCGCACCAATATAACTCAGAGTCACAACCTATGCCATTCGTGTACCAATACGCAATAATTCAAATATACTCAGTCAGGAAAATGACTCAAATGAGCGAACTGCCCGCAAGATTAACAAGTACCGCCACAACAAAATGCTGAAAATACATCATACACCGTAGGACCATCACCCGATTCTAACACAAGGTTCATACCTTAACATAACTCCGCTGCAATATGTGACCCCATCCAAACGTTGGTCCATATTATATACCGCGAGCCACCCTGCTCAAAATTAATAACGACGAAGAGGCAAATGACAAAAATGCCACACGAAACCTGAAAGGACATAACCATTACACTATCGATCATACAGTACCCAAATACTCATCTCGCTTGAATTCCGCTATAAAGCTCAAATAGAACCGCACCATCTGTGCACATAACCAATGAATCACAACTCCTCGTAGCATAAAGGAGTAACTCACAGATCATTTCAGAACACGAATAAGTTCAACATCAACCGAATGACACATCCCTCAACAATAGCAGTATGGAGCCAACCATTCCGGCCTAGTGTAGAATACACATCTTAATTGGGACTACCAATGGATCCCCAAATCACTCTGGTTACCCATAAATAAATAAAAATCCCTCCGAAAATCCATAATGACTGAATCATAACACATTCTATCATCTGGCTAACTCCGACCACAACTTCACGATCCACAACCATGAAACAATCTGCTCCTCACAACTCCTAGTCTCCAAATCCATAGAACACACGCACCACCATTTCTGGTCCCATCTCCACTGCCCGAATGGCTAATACATCTCTCATACACGATCATAACAGGAGGAATATTTCTAAAATTCTTCTGTGCCACAAGGCAAAATTTGAACATCAGCAGTCGATCAACCAGGAAAAATGCCGCAATACCTATAAAATATCCATAATTCAAAACATAGTGTGCCTTCTAAAATGTACACTCTACTCACGCAATACGAAATAGTTATAGCATTCATCTAGACATCGAAAATTGTTCATGCCCTCTAAGAATTTATGACCTCCCTCTTAAAGCTAAACTGTGACCTTGCACCCGCCAACCTTAATCCCACACAACACACCGCATCTATCATGCCATCATTTAAAAAATACGAGAACCTCATAATCATTCTGAATCACCAGTAGAATACATATCCGATCAGCCAGAAGCCTCCCATTTGATCCCATCCTGTATAAAATCACAATACTCAACGTGCTCCTCAGGCCGATAGGAAAATACCCATCTCAAACCGTGGTAGAAAACCTCAAGAATGCTTTGGAATCTATTTGCACATAATCAAGCCATCAGAGTTGAATCTCTCTAGATCAACCAAGCCACACAGATCGCCAAAACTAGGTATATTGCCACAAAGCACCTGTAGAAAAATCCCCACATCATAAGCACCCAAAGAACTGATCATATCCATTACCATACTGATCCGACCTACTACCCAGTTGTCTTATTTTCTTCGAGTTTCTTCCGAATTTGTCTTCAGATTGATACCTCTTCTTACTAAAATGCCATGATCTTTAGTCACAACTCACCCCACAAACCTAGCATAGAACCATAACGACCTACGACCCATAAGCATTATCAAAATACCACAACTGTAGAATTCACTTTGAGAATACCTTATGTGAATTTGAAATTGTTCTTCTTACCTTTCTAACACCAAAAATGTAGAATCCATAGTCTTACAGAATTTCCGCAAGTCCAGGCACCATCAATGCAAATCTCATATTTTATCCAAATATAAGTCCGGAGGAATTCTCAATTGCTATATATAAACCTCGAACCTATTGGAACTTTCTTGAGAGTCACCTCCTTTGTTCAAATCCAAATTACACCGCCCAAATGGGCCAAAAGACACGTGCCTCATTAGCACAACAACACTCAAAGAAGTAACTCTACTTTAACACTACCTATCAAATTCATACTCCGTGCGTACTACTTTATTAACCAATAACAACTTACTCATCCCACGATTTTCATATAATCATCCGTGCAATATAATCTGTAACCGGGAATTTTCCTTATTCGAGTCATCCTCGATCTCAACTTTTGCAAGTCATAACTAACCCACTAGTGTGCCTCAACCCAAAACTAAAGTTTAACACATAACTATGAAATTAAATTGTCAATAGCAGACTGCCCCACTTGGCTCAAAGCCATAGATTAAAACACTCAATAATTCACAATACCCAAACTCTATTCCTGCCATAATGCCACAGTCAATTCAACGAAACTTCTTTTCCAACTCCTGCAATGACAACCATAAAAAAAAAAATACCCCAATCATCCGCTAAGCTCGCATTTATTCTCTTGACAATCAAGTCAACCTTCTTAGCTAGATTCAAATTCAAATCTCCACACATACGCCCGTAGGCAGAAAAGAAACTCTCTACTCACGTTATAAGGAATACACCTACGTAGATTACTCCGCAGGGGATAACCCACCTGCTTAGCCTCAAATTGGTATCTTGTTATACCCCTTTTCACTGTCACAATTACTACGCAATCACTTAATCTTTCCAAGTCCAAACTTATTAACAAGATATGAGAATTTAATTTACCCCAAAATTTAATAATGTAAAAGATCCTTCAAAACATTCATACTCGAGACTGTACGCCACATCAAATCGAAAATCAAGCACCCAATGGCCTTTCCTTTACATTTCAAGGAAACATTTCTCGTCATATTCAAATCGTCTTAACACATCCCGCCTTTACATCATACCCATCGCAAAGCCATTCCGCCGCTCATCGAGCCACATTTTCCACTACATGGTCATCACCGGACATATGAGTCCAATTGTACAAGTTACAACTAAAGCTGCCAAGCTCAAGCTACGGTCTAACCATGGCCTCAAGTCCTCCAGACTGGCCCATCACCAAAACACATAATACACATCTCGAACCTCGTTCATAGAATCACAAGCTGGCGATGCACAACTGATACTGAGCGCTCATGTGCGCATACGAATACGTGGAAGGAATTCAAAGAGTTCTGTCTCAAGCTGAATCAATCTCACACGATAAGGAAAGAAAGATGGGAAGTATATATCCTAAATGCCCTGTAGCCTCTCGAAGATAAGTATGGATGTCATCATACTGATCCTCAAGACTCTACTAGACACTTGCTCATCACTTGTAGAACTTATGAACCTAGAGCTCTGATATCAATCTGTCACAACCCAAAATTCAACTAGCCATGATGGCACCTAACCCAACCCGCTAAGTAAGCCAATTATCACTATCCAATTCCATTAACAATTATTAAAGAAATTTAGGTAAAGAAAAATCTTAATCTTATATATTCTCCAAGAACTGGTAGTACAAATCATGAGCTTCTAAGAATAGAGTTTACAAAGCGAAAATGAAATAAATACATAGTCTGTTTGAATAGTACATAAATAGAGCTTTTATAAATCTAAGGCTACCATGAACAAGAGGCAACTACAACAGGAATGCAGGTACATCTTCAAATTCGACAACCATCGAGCACAGCAACAACAACAGCCAATATCTGGACGCAATGTGCAGAAGTGTAGTTTCAATACAACCGACCCCATGTACTGAGTAAGTAACAGACCTAGCCTTAGGTTAAAAGTAGTGACGAGCTTTCACCAAGGTCGGGTCCAAAACCAATAGTCCACAACAGTCCATAACAACATAAAGCAAATAATACCAAAAGTAACTCAGAGACAAAATGCTCAGCTAAATCATGATTTCAAAAATAATAGTTCTTCCTTTCAAGTACATCAGTGAAAACCCAAATCGTTTACCGAAGTTGCAAAAAATATGAATAAGTTTAAAAATAATAATTTTTCCCAAAAATCCTTTCAATAGTAAATGAGATGTTTCATTTTCGTTCTAGATAACCCGTGTAAAAACAAATGCATCACTATGCCCATTTGTCAAAAATGTGTGAAAATCATGAATGATGTGATATAGTACAACATGAGGAAAATACATCTCTATGCCTGCATGTCATGTGTGCTTGCAACTCAATGATAAAATCATAAACAACCCCTCGGGCAAACCTCACAATCACTCGTATATAGCCCCTCAGGCTTACCTCACAATCACTCAGAAACAGCCCCTCGGGCATACCTCACAATCACTCATAAACAGCCCATCGGGCATACCTCACAATCACTCGTAAACAGCCCCTCTGGCATAACTCACAATCACTCGTAAACAGCCCATTGGGCATACCTCACAATCACTCGTAAACAGCCCCTTGGGCATACCTCACAATCACTCGTAAACAGTCCCTCGGGCATACCTCACAATCACTGATGCCTCCCAGACACTCGGCTCTCGGCTCTCGGCAATCGCACTCAGTAGGTAACTGCGCTCACTGGGGGGGTGAAAAGACTCCGGAGGGGCTCCTACAGCCCAAGCGCTATAATCTGCACGGACAACTCACGTGCTATAATATCATATCAGAATCCGCACGGACAACTCACGTGCCATAATAAGCCAATAAGACCTACTGCATGCGAGCAGTCCCGATCCATATAATAGTAATAATATATATATAAAGCCAACAAGGTCTGCTGCGGCGTGCAGCCCGATCCCAAAAATATCCTCACAATCAGGCCCTCGGCCTCCCTCAGTCATCAATCTCTCCAGTCTCTCTCTCATGGGCTCACAATGTCATGAGAATAGCCCAAAATGATGATATGATGTATCAATAAATAACAACAGAGACTGAGAAATGATATGTAATGAAATGAATATGACTGAGTATGAATTTTCAATTTAAAACAAATAATTCACAGCAATATGACTTCTGTGGATCCCAAAATACTACCACATAGCCTCCACATAATTTTTAATATGCTTTTCAGCTCAATTTTTTAACACATAAAACCGCATGAAAAATGCCAAGAATATTTAACAACAAAATTCCACAGAAAGAATTATGTCACAATTTCTATAGTTCACGCCCACACGCCCGTCACCTAGCATGTGCGTCACCTCCCAACAAATTCACGAAATAGATATATTCAGGGTTCATACCCTCAACTCCAAGATTAGAAGAGTTACTTACCTCGAACAAGCCAAATCCAATGCCGAGCAAGCTAAAAAATGCTCCAAAAATCCCATTATGCGCGTATCAACTTCCGAACGGCCCGAATCTAGTCACAATTAATTTAATTCAGTCCACACAATTTATAAGAATTAATTCCATATCAAAATACTAATATTTTCCACAAAAATTCGAAATTACTCCCCAAAAATCACCCGTGGGGCCCGAGTCTCAAAATCCGACGAAACTCACAAAATATAACAACCCATCCCATTACAAGTTCAACCATACTAATTTCACTCAATTCCGACTCCAAATCGATGTTCAAAACTCAAAAATTCGTATTATGAACTTTAGGCCAACACCCCCAATTTTTTCTTTAAATTCATTAACCAATTGCTAAAAATGAAGATAGACTCATGGAATATAACCACAAGGGAGTCAAGAACACTTAAACCAAGTTGTGTGAAAAAATTTCTCTCCAAAATCGCCCAAATCGAGCTCCAAAATCCAAAAAATGGGTGAAAATGTCGAACCCTCGAACTTAAGGATTCTGCCCAGTCGATCCGCACCAGCGGACAAGATTTGCGCACCTGTCCTCTTGTGTGAGCAAAATGTCACATGTGCGGACTTCACTTGCCTGCCCAGTTTGCGCATCTGCGGGAAAGACATCGCAGATGCGAAAATTCTCAACTTCCAGCCATCTCGCTTCTGCGCGCAATCTTCCGCATCTGTGCTCACGCAAGTACGGAATTTCCCTCGCACCTACGACCAATGCCTCACATTTCCTGCCCGCATCTACGCTTGCCAGGCTCGCTTTTGCGAGATCGCACCTGCGATGGAATTTCTGCAGGTGCGATTGCATCAAATGGCAGAAACTTCAGCTTTGTCTCCTAAGTCCGATTTGATCCGTTAGCCATCTGAAACTCGCCTGAGCCCCTCGGGACCCCATCCGAACATACCAACAAGTCCCATAACATAACATAACACGGACCTACTCGAGGCCTCAAATCATACCTAACAACATTGAAACGACGAATTACACTTCAATTCAAAATCAACGAACTTTAAACTTTCAAATTCTACATCTTTTGCCGAAACACATCAAATCAATCCGGAATGACTTCAAATTTTGTACACAAGTCACATTTCACATTACGGACCTATTCTAATTTCCAGAATCGGATTCTGACCCCGATATCAAAAAGTCAACCCCCCGGTCAAATTTCCCAAAAATTCAACTTTCGGCAATTCAAGCATAATTCCACTATGGACCTCAAAATAATTTTCCGGATACGCTCTTAGGTCCAAAATCACCATACAGAGCTATTGGAATCATCAAAACTCCATTACGGGGTCGTTTACATATAAGTTGACATCCGGTCACTATTTTAACTTAAGCTTCAAACATTGGAACTAAGTGTTCCAATTCATTCCAAAACCTCACCGGACCCAAACCAATTACCTCGTAAATTCACACAACAACTGTAAATTACAATTTGAGCAGTAAATGGGGAAACAGGGTTGTAATACTCAAAACGACCGGCCGGGTCATTGCAGCAAAATACACTCTTAAATTGTGCTCGCTAGTCAAAGATAGTATAGTATAATATCGTGTCCACAGAGACTGGATTTAAATAGTGTTCTCATAGTTTGTAGCTAGATTGTTATCCAGAAGGATCAACAATGGAGATTTATATGAATTCTAACTATAGTTAACTAAGAATCTAAAGCTATTGACTAATGACAATTGCAACAAAGATAAGTAAGGAAGTTATCAATGGGAGAAAATATGGGTTGATAGGATAGGTGCAAGATAATTATTCGAGATCTAACTCTAGATAATTCACTACTAATGTTCAAGTGAGTCTCTCGAATTCACTTAATTATCAGTACAATTATTTAGTAGAAACTCCTCTCTCGATTGAGTCTCAACCTCACAATATAAACCAATTTACGCTCGGTGAAGATATGCAAGAATTCATAATGCATTGGTCTTTAGGATAACGTCTTTCGATTATCCACCTAACTAGATTTAATCAATGATTCAACTAGCCTCTTTCGATTACTTATAAGAATCTATTAACTCAACCAACAATATAGTGCAAATATATCACAAGTTATGCTTCTATCGATTACAAGAACAAGTGAACATAGATGCAACAATTAAATC